>NC_140977.1:50940120-51000120 GCF_056783735.1 Eptatretus burgeri | reverse complement strand
AGCCACGTTACTGAACTCCAAGATTAAAATGGCGCCATGGCTTTTGGTTGCACTCTCCGGCCATGAACACATAACACACTTGGACACCCAATGAGGGCCGTAATTGAGCCGAACGCTAAGGCGATCCACACGACGTTGAATGGAATTCAGCACACTCTTGCGTTACAAGCTAAATGTCAGAACGTCCAGCCACGATTACCTCTAATCGTATGGGCCACCCCTTTAATTTCTGTTGGTCCTACAAGGCGGTGTTGGCATCGGTGGCGATGGTGGTTGAGCGATGGCAAGAGTGGTGTATCAGTGACCATAGTGGTGAGCTTTTGGCATGGTGATTCGTGGTGGTGGTGGTGGTTGTTCATTGTGGCTGTTAATGGTGAGTGTAGGCAAGCTTGAGTTGGGGGAGTTGGGGTCCGAGAGTGTGGGGGAATTATTAAGCAGGCATTGTGGTGGTCGGAGGAATGTCGTAACATTGTTTTTAGATCTTCGTGGAGGAGAAGTCTTACTCACGTTGTTGTTCTTCATCTTCTTCTTGTGGACTTTTTTGTTTCACAGCCTACAGTTTTCATTGAAACTTCCTGAAACTTGGCATATATATGTAAAAATACCCTGCGCAGACAGTAACCAACTCCGATTTTGAAAATTCCTCCTAGAAAAAAAAGTTATGACGTCAAAATATCTCCGCTAATGGAAATCGCCTAAAAAATTATCTCCGAAACCAGGCAAGCTTTTTGAATTATGTTTGCGGGAATCGAACAGGGCATTGGCAGAGATTTTTTTTTTTTTTTTTTTTTTTTTTTTTTTTTTTGTATACCTTGGTCGAGGCTCGTATGAGAGCTAACACACAACTCACAGCAAGGAGGCATGAGACAAGAGGGGTGGGAGTGGAAGGGACAAAACATTGGGGAACAGACACAGGTGAACTGTGGAAGGGAGAGGGATGGGGATGGGACGGGGAACATGGCGAGGAGAAGATGGACATTACAGGGACTTTCAGGAAGGAAAGCAGGAGAATTGAAGGAAGTGGGCATGGGTGGATTATCGGGGGTAGAAAAGATCGAGGATTTGGATGGGGGAAGATAAGAGGTGGTGGTGAACAGCTGTTTTGAAAGCCTGGAGGGAAGAATGGGAAAGAATAGAGTGAGGAAGTTTATTCCAAAGGCGGGAAAAAAAGAGGAATGAAAGAGTGAAGATGAGCAGTGATTCGTGATTTTGGTAGTTTTACCAGAAGGGGGTTGTTGGCGGACCTTGAGCGCCCTGTGGAAATGTGGTTGGGACAAATCGCAGAGAGAGCAGGGGGGGGCAAGGCTGGAGAGGAGTCGGTAGAAGACAGAAAGACCACCGACCAACCTGCGGTGATTGAGTGAGAGGCCCAAAGACTCAGCTTCATTGCGGGAGATGCCAATGATCTTAAAAGCCCTGGTTTCGACAGCGTGAAGTCGAGAAAGGTGGGAGGCAGGAGCACCAGCCCAGAGGGGAGAGCAGTACTCCATCAGGCTACGGACAAAAAGCTTTGTAAGTAGTCAGGAGCTCAAGAGGGCCGAGGAAGGACTTTGCACGACGGAGGATTCCCAGTCGGCGACTGGCTTTTGAGGCAAGGTTGGAAATGTGACTTTCCCAGGAAAGGTCATGGCAGATAGTGAGACCCAGAAGCTTGAAAGAAAAGACTTCTTCCAGAGGATTGTTGAGAAAGTGGATGGGGGGTTTTGTAAACGGTCCTTTCGAAGAGACATAGTGAGAGTGTGAGATTTGTGTGGATTGAAAGACATGTTCCACGTGTTGGACCAGTTTGTGATTTTATCCAGATCTGCAGTGAGCGAAGAAGCTGCTGCTTGCCGGTCTGAGGGATGACAGATGGTACGGCAGAGGGTGGAGTCATCGGCAAAGAGAAATAGAGGATTTTCCAGAGAGTCCGAGAGATCATTGATGAAAACCAGAAAAAGAACAGGGCCCAGAACGCTACCTTGAGGAACTCCAGCCTGCACAGGAAGAGGGGATGAAAGAACTCCATTTAGGGCCACACGTTGACTGCGACAGGAGAGGAAGTCTGGTGAGCCATGAGTGGAGATGGCCTTGAATACCATGGGAAGAGAGTTTGGTGAGTAGGGGCAGGGTGCCAGACTGTGTCAAAAGCACGTGATATGTCCAGGGATACGGCTCGGATTTCCTGTCTGGCATTGGAGGACCTCCATCCATTGATGGGAGAGCAGTAGCAGCATATCCAGGGTAGAGTGACCTGGTCTGAAACCAAATTGATGATTGGAAATCAAGCCATTGGAGAAGAGGAAGGATTTCATGTCTGAAGCAATGATGGATTCCATAACCTTGCTGATGATTGGGAGAAGGCTGATTGGTCTGTAGTTACAGGGATCTGTTTTTGCACCTTTTTTATGCAGGGCAGTGATGTTAGCAGATTTCCAAGCAGATGGCAGATGACCTTGGGAAAATGAGAGGGTGAATAGAACAGAGAGAGGGTGAGCAAGAGCAGAAGAGCAGGCTTTGAGGACACGTGGGCTGATGCCGCCGGTTGCAGAATCTGACTCGAGGTTTGAAAGCAAGCTCTCCACCTTGTCAGGAGAAAAGGATACAGAGTCCAGGGACAGTTGGGTGCGACTGGGTAAAGTGGGTAGAGATAGTGATGGGTTTGGGACACAAGATTTAGCTGCAAACACCGAGTTTAGACATTCAGCTTTATCACGTGTGGAATCAGCAGTGCGGCCATTTGAGGTAAGGGAGGGGATGGAGGGGGAACATACACCAGAAACAGATTTGATTAAACGCCACCAGGATTTTGAGGAGGGAGAGAGGTCTGAGAGTTCAGACTTGAGATGAGAAAGATGTTGTTTTCTGGCTCTCCTGAGGGTAGATACACACTTGTTCCGAGCTTTGTGGAAAGAACTGAGATTGCCCTCAGTTGGGTTTACTTTCCATGAGGCAAAGGCAAGTTGTTTCAGGACAACTGCCTCGCCACAAGCTTCAGTAAACCAAGGGCGGGAGGAAGGGTAAGACAACTGAACACGAGAGGGGATAAATCTGTGCATGAGGGAGAGCAAGTTTCTTTGAAAGAATTCCCAGGTAATCCCAGATGAATTACCGCACATATGATACATCACTATGACGTCATATCAATTTTTATGACGTCATTCCTATTTTTTGACATTTTTTGTTTCACAACCCAGAGTTTTCATCGGATCTTCGTGAAACTTGCCATGTATATGCAGAAAGCCCACGCACAGGCAGTAACCATCTCCGATTTTGGAAATTCCTCCTAGAAAAAAATTGACGTCATAATATTGCCGCTAATGGAAATCGTCTATACCATTATCTCCGAAACTAGGCAAGCTGTTTGAATTTTGTTTGCGGGAATCAAGCCGGGCATTAGCACAGACAATTTATCACAAACCTGATACATCACAATGACGTCATATTCGTTTTTATGACGTCATCATTAAGATGATGAGGATCTTAGCTCATTTGAGCTTGTTTGAGTCTGGCGAAGGTTTGAGGTGAGAGTCTGTTGGGTAAGGGCACGTGATTTGAATGTAATTAGGCATGCGTATGCTAATTAGCTGCCTGTTGCTGTGATCTGCATGCCTGTGTGATGGAGGTTGCATGTGTGACAAGGTAAATAAAAGAGATAAAGGATGGGAATAAAGATCTACCAAAAGCTCACGCAATGCATCTTACCCATAAACCCACTACACAATACGGAAGAGCTATCTAAAATGAATACCAATGAAGTAACTGTCTCGGGACTGCTATATGTTGTGTGCCATTACCTCAAGAGATGCCAGCTTTGCAGAACCGCAACGATATATACATATATAATATGTAACTCGTGAGGTACCAGTGCTACATACGTGTGGGAGCCCAAAATCTCATGCACCTTCAAGTGTTCAAAAGCAAACGGACAATGCGGAAACGGCAAATGCCAAACCATGAACCAATAAATTCCACTTTTCTGTGCCACCTTCAATCGAACATCTGGCATGTACAGCTGGTTCGTGGATGACTTGGGCAAAAAATAACTTACTGCAGCTGACCCCACTAGAAGGTGGCTCATGTTTCTATATCCGGTCATTGGCGAATCGCAAATGTGTTTACGGTACATGTGAAAAATTGCGGCATCTCACGGGTGTAAACCAAGAACCTCAATTGAATTGCCAAAGTCATGAGTGTGTTTACATGCGGAGAAACATTGGGCATCATATGGGTTGAAACACAAAATCTGACTTGCATTGAAATATAACCAAACCCGCAAATGTTTCCAGATGCGGTAAATGGCAAAACTGCTAATTCTGAACCCGTGAATGAGTTTGCACATGGAGAGAAAGCAGCTTCGTACGGATGGAAACTCAAAATCTCAATAATTGGAAACTCAATAATTGTATTGAGATATTACCAAATGAGTGAATGTTTCCACGTGTGGTAAATGTCGAACCTGTGAATGTGTTGAGAGATAGAGATAGAGATAGACAGAGAGAGAGACAGACAGAAAGAAGTTTTTTACAGGTGGAAACTCAAAATCATAATTGTATTGAGAAATTTATGAAACCTTCCATCCAACTTAGGACACCCACTGGGAACCCAAAAGGTTCCACAGAAAGTTTTGCGGGACTAGCCTCAAAACTGAGGGAGTCGTTCGCGGATGGACGGACGGACGGACAGACAGACAGATAGTCCGGCTTTATAATATAGATTTTATGTTTTTTGAATAAAAAGGAGCATCCAATCAAAAAAGTAACAAACAAGAGCAGATGTGGTCACGGGTGACGTTTCGCCCACTTCCCAGCGAGCTTCCTCAGGCCAATAGATTATTGACCTGAGGAAGCAAACCAGAGCAGCAGCCCCCCACATCTCCATTGAATTGTACTGCAGCCAATGTCGAGAAAATAATTAAGTTCTCAATTTTATAGACCACTACACCCCAGAGAGGGAATATATATATATATATATATATATATATATATATATATATATATATATATATATATATATGGACATGTGTTTCAGATATGACTTGTTGACTTGCGCCTTATGACGGCGACATTTTTATTTTACGACAAAAAAACCCTAAATAATAAAACATTTAAACAGAACTTGGAACATGTACTTTAACCCCATGGCCAAAGTACACAGTCCAACAAGATTGTCCCATGAACATGCACATGCGCCTCAGCCCGAAGGTCCAACAAGACTGTCCCATGAACATGCACACGCGCCTCAGCCCGAAGGCTGAACCACGCGGTCAATCAAACACGCACATCCTAACTCCGAAGGGTCATAATGCATGGCCATACAATTGGACCACTCATTGGGAGTAGATCTGGTTGAGGGAGGAGCAAAAGCTCCTCCCCACAATGAACTGATCAAACCATACAAGACATTATGTCGACATCAGACCACATTACTGTAGTGGGTACCATGAAGCAAACCTGACGAGGGCCAACAATCTCGAAACATATGTCTGCGGATGTTCCCTCTCTGGGGTGCATTGGTCGTTAAAATTGAGATTTAATTCTCATCCCGGTATGGGCTGCAGTACAATCCCACTGTAAAGTAGAGGAGCTGCAGCTCACGTTTTAATGGAGAGAGAGCCTCTTTTACATCTACCACCAAAGGTGGATGAAGGTTACGTTTTCACCTCTGTCTGTCTGTCTGTTTCTTCGTTTGTGAACAAAATATCTCAAAAAGTTTTTGGACGGATTTGGACGAAATTTGGTGGAGAGCTTGTGTATGCGACATGGACAAAATGATTCAATTTTGCTAACGATCGGGATCCGATAATTTTTTGAGTGATTCTTCATCATTGAGTGATCTGGCTAAAACGATATGTATATAACCTGATATCTGAAAAAGTTTTGGACGGATTCAGATGAAACTTGGTGGGTGAGTTGGTTAGGTGTCAAGAACAAGCCGATTAAGTTCAGGTCCGAATCCAGATCCTGCCTATCAGTGGGATACAAAACGTAAAGTAATCAGCGTGGCGGAGGTATGCACTCCGCCGAGTGCCCGTTCTAGTATATTTACACACACACACACACACACACACACACACACACACACACACACACACACACACACACAAACACACACACCCAGTGCAGTGCCAGCCATGAGACTGCTGTGGAAGCATGGAACCTCCCTTCAGGCAGAACATTGCAATTGCTGAGAGCTTTGGTCATGCGCTCTCCATCAATTCGTCTCATCTTGGTTTTATCCACAAACACTGGTGCGACGACTAAAATCCACTGTTCTAGTGCAGTGCCGGAAGGACGCACCAACGCTGTCTTTCAAAAGAGTATACAGTTGCCTGCTGGTACCCGAGCTAAATTTCTTTCCTGCCGGTGTTTAAGGAATGGAGATGTTTAGTTACATTCAGCTAACTTTGACTAAGAATGGATTTGGTAGATACAAGGTAATTGAACTGATTGAAACATTTCACAAGATGGATGTCACAACTATGATGGGCCAAATGACCTCCTCCTCAATCCAAGTCTTTGTGTATCCTTGCAAAGAGTTGCAAGCCCATCGTTGTGCGTTTCATTATTTATTGATGTCACCATTCCGGACATAAAATCCATGTATAATATGTTTTAGAAGTTTTTTTTTTCTTCTCAATTTCTCTCGATTTGAGTTATTGATGGTATTCCAAGGGCGTCTCGATCCGGTCCCTTTTACGCCATGTGACATCCTGCCTTCGGTTCCGTTGAAAGGTGACTTTTACAATTTTGAACAGGCCACCTGCACTCTGTACAGGTGAATTGAATGAATAAACATATTCAATAACTGTGCTGATTACTAGTTTACTGGGATTTTTTTTGTGTGTGTAGAGGAAAAATGTGCTTGCTCTTTTTTTTTGGGTGGTCGCTAGACTACCCTAAAACCCTAATTACTCAGGTTTCCGTCTGTTGGGTGATTGCTCGACCACCCTTAGTCTCAGGTTTTCCGTCTGTCTGTTTGTGTGTTTGGTAGTTGCTAGACCACCCTTAGTCTCAGGTTTTCCGTCTGTCTGTATGTATGTAATGGATAGCTCTGGAGGCCAGAGGAGTCAACCGATTTTGATGAAACTTGACTGGAAGGTTCATACCAGGATCTAGTTGTATGCTTTTGAGCGCCGTTGCTATGGACCCCACAGTTGCCTAGCAATGGGACTTTGAAATTTTTGAAAAAATCCTTAAAATAAAAAAAATTAGAAAATCAAAAATCGGCTTCTGTGCTTTTATGTGCACTATAATAAACCTCTTTGTCAAAAAATTTCAGCCCGATCCGTCAAAAACTGTATGACTAGTATGCAATTATATAGCGACCACCCGTGTCGCCTACCGGCTTGTCTGTCTGTATGTATGTAATGGACAGCTCTGGAGACCAGAGGAGTCAACCGATTTTGATGAAACTTGACTGGTAGGTTCATACCTGGATCTAGTTGTATGCTTTTGAGCACCGTTGCTATGGATGCTACCGTTGCCTAGCAATGGAACTTTGAAATTTTTGAAAAAATCCAAAAAATATTTATACATATATATTTTTCGAAAATCAAAAATTGGCTTCTGCGCTTTTATGCGCACTATAATCAACCTCTTTGTCAAAAAATTTCAGCCCGATCCGTCAAAAACTGTATGACTAGTATGTAATTATATCACCCTATGCTTTCACCCCAACGTAGGGTTTGGGAATCGAACACAAATGATGAATGGACAGTTGCTCGTCATGTTCCTATATGGAACAACGAACGGCAAAAATGCCATCTGATGTGTTCTCTTATCTACATATTTCAAATTCGCCTTAGTCTAGTGACCACCCATGTCGCCTACCGGCTTGTTGTGGTATTTTCTTACAATTTCAATTCTGCATCGTGCAAAGTGGATGATTGTTGTTTACTTGTAAATTAAGCCTCACAGGTAGCACAAGATCTCCACATTGAAATTGCTTTTGGAAGCACGCGGAGCAATTTGTCGAGAAAAGAACCAGTTGTCTTTGGGCCCTGACATTTCGACCCCCGAGTAGTGGGCCATTCATCCATCCATCGGGACCATACTCTGTACAGAGTGTTGGTGCTGCCTAAACAGTCTCCTCGGCTATTGGGGACAATCCTGGACGGGTCACCACTCCAACACAGGATACCAGCAAGCTGGTACTCATTTTGCCGACCTCGTAAAGATGACAGGCAGAGTCAACCTCACGTGGTATTAATTCAACAGCCAAGCCGGATTTGAACTCAGGACCCTAGGATCCTAAGCCCACCAGCCGAACCACTAAGCCAACACCAGGCTATGTGGTGGACCCGAGCCTTGCTTAATGGGCAGCCATGCTAATTGGTGCTGCCTTCAGTTATGAATTGCAGTATTTTGTAGAGTATGGCGGGGGTCAGATGGTGCCCGTATAACCTTGGTCCTGGTTAAACGTTTAGCTTCCTGAACGTCCAGACGAGAGGGCTCTCTGCCAGTCCACATTGTGGGCAATTTAAAATGAAAAATATTCGGGATACGGAACAAAAAAAAGATGATGTGGATTCAATACATAAACAGGGGTTGTGGGGAAGGGAAGGGGGTGGGGTGGTTGGAATCTTGCCCACTTCCTTTTTCCCAACAGCTGCTTCTTGCCTTCAGCATTGACTTATTGGGTTTTGACAGCTTCACCATCCACAGCCTTGACTCCTTTGTGCCCCCATTTTCTATATTACTTGTAATTACCTTCCTGAGTCTGTCCGGTTATGTCTTTTCCTTCAGTCATTGAAGACGACAACCCATCACCATTTCATGCTTTCCCCGATTCGTCGCCATAACATTTTCTCTTCTCACTGAGAGTTCAGCTGCAGCTTTCTCGATCCACGGTTATCACATTCAGGTATATATAGTCCTGTCAGCGGGTGTACCCATTAACACCTATCTCTCCCTCCCCCACCTCTGTTTTAATCTTATGCCTGTTTGTCTGCATCTCACTGTTTATCCTCTTGTTTCCAATCTTGATCTTCCTTCTCCTCTGCTGGTTGTCTGTAGCATATACTTCATCAAGACAGCTAATCAGAAGCATCCAAAAACACATCCTCTCAACTACAAGCCGCTAAGTTTACGTCCACTTATAAGCAAAGTACAGTGCTGGAATCAATCATAGCCCTCTTTCCTTTTTTTCCAAATTACCTGGTCTCTGACCATAACTTTGGATTCCTTCCTGGTCTCTCTACTTTGGATGCTCTGCTGCTTCTCTCCAAACAATGGTCGGAGCCTCCAATTGTCAAACAAGAGTTCTGGACTGGACATATCTCTGGCATGTTGCTCTGCTTGGCTGAAACTCACTGCTTGTGGCATGAAAGGCCACCTATCATCCTTGGCTTTCTGACTTCCTCCACTTGCACACTCAAAACGTTGCAATGAATGGAATCCTTTCCTTTCGTCTCCCAGGAAGGCTGGAGTAGACAATCTTGGGCCCAGTCATCATCTATGTCAATGACTTCTCTGATGCTGCTCGGGAAAACCTCTTTTTCCTCTTTCTTCAAATTACTCCACATTATACCATAATATACCTCATCACAATCAGAAGTGGGCAACAGAGCTGCGTCGCACTCGGCTGATATGGAATTGATTAGATGCTGATGTGACAAATGGGATATATATCTTTCAACACTGGTAAATCTCACAATCTCACCCTGTAGCTTCCGAACGAATCTCAAGTTCATCCGCCTATATATTTCCACAGTCATCACGCAGTCTCTTGAACTTCAAGGCCTCACTATCCGACAATCTCTCATGGGCTGAACAAATACTAAAGCTGGCCTCTAAAAATCCAGCCGCAGACTGGGAATCCTCCGTCATTGCTTGAAAAGTCAGAGATACGCACAGTTTACAAGGCCTCAATCCATTACTCAATGGAGTACTGCTCTCCGCTATGAGCTGGTGCTCCAGCATCACATCAGTTTCTCCCGAATTCTGTGGAATTTAAAGCTTTCAACATTATTGCCACCTCTCATGATGAGGTGGAATCACAAAGCCTGTTGCTATCACATCACAGACAGGTCGGTGGCATCTGTGGGTTTCTTTTAGCACCTCTCCCCCTGTCCATTCCCTCTGCTCTCTCAGCCTTTCAACCCTCCCCAGCTCCTCTGGGGCACAGCGTTTCTCCAATTAACCTCTTCTGGTTAAACTCTCCAAATCCAAGGTGACTGCACACCTCCATTCTTTTATTTCTCTTCTCTCCTATTTGTGGAGCCACCTTCCAGAAGCTGTTCAATCGCACCCTACATGGTTTCAAGTTGGCTGTACGCCACCATCTCACCTCATCTTCCATCCTTATCTGTGATCCTTTCTATCCCTATTATCCCCTCCAACCAAACCCTCTTACTAGCAGCTTTCCACCACCCCTTTCTCCCGATTCCCTTCCTTGTTGCATCCACCTGCTACCCACACTCCCCCACTTTAAGTTTCTTTCCTTTTGGTCCTTTCACTCCTCGCTCTTCCAGGAGTATAGATTTTGTGTCAAAATAATTTTTGGCAAATTTCTGCCTACTATCAAAAGATGTGTTATCATTGAGATGTTTGTAGAGCCCACACCCTTCTTTTCGGGTGATGGTGCTGCCGAAGTAGTCTGACGGCAAGGAATGCATTGTGTGGTTTGCTATTGCCTTCCCAGTCATTGGAGTCTGGGCAGGAATTCCGACTTTGGCCAATTACCGGCATAGAATCCAAATGGCCCACATTTTTGCGAAATTCACCGTGGGATCTTACACGGCACACTCATCGATGCGTCCCCCTTGCCTGCGAAGTGCCAGGGTGACAGTTGAATCATTGGGTCAGTAATCTCACCCACGAGAATGAACAGCCCGAAAGCGAGTACACGACCTCTGAGCTCCACTGTCTTTGGGTTATTAACAGCAAACTTACAGAGCTGTTGTTTTTTTTTTTCCTTCAGTTGGTCGATCCTGCTTCCGATTAACTTTCCTTCCACCATTTCATGCAACAACTTTGTTGTAGCCATTGTTTACCTGCGTGGTCTGTTCACACATGCATCATGCTGATACAAGTACAGATATTAAAACATTACTCATAATATAAGACGAGCAATGACTTTTCCTGTTATAGAAAGGTGCGCAAAGAACATGTAACAATATGTCGAGTTGGGGGGCAGGAGAGGGGGAAATCGATCCGACTGTCCTGCTCTGTGAAATAAAAATGTGCGAGAGATTGATCTGTGGACATAGCGAGTCACAATCCACGTGTGCTTCGAATCCACCTGCATTTGCCATTTCCAGACACCGTTTGTCAGGTGCAGTACTTCCCATCAGCCTCCTTGACCGCAGGAATGCCTACCTTGCGATCCATTTGGCTACGAACTAGACTGTGACCCCATCATCATTTTACAATCAGCAGGGTATGGCAACACCGTTCAACATTTTATTGCGTAACCTACATTCAAAATTGCTGGCCAAGCTCCGGGGGGGGGGGGGGGCAAACAAGATGGCAGACATTAGTTGTTGAAATGGAGCATGCTATCGGCTAAATGAGGATAATTCTGGGGTGTGAGATCTCAACACGTATGATACGCGCGTTTTCAGCCACCACCGTTGCTTTGCGACTTCATGTTATCCTGCACGAGCCTTTTCTCTTCCTTTGTGAAATTGCCATCTGGCAACTAGCAAGCCAGGACCAATAGGATGCCTGGCCATCTTTGACAAAGTATGCAAATCCCAGACTGGCTTCCTATGGAATTCCTCAGGGGAAAGTTAACCTTCATCCAGTAATCAAACTGGCAGCATGAACAGAGAAGGTTCCGCTAAAAGCCGCGATGGTGTCTGGCTCGCAACGCTGTTATTCCGCCTTCAGATGCTCAAAGCTCCCGTTAGACCTGAGGCCTAATCTCTTTGACAAGTACTTCTGCTGTGAAGAAAGCCTGCGTGCCCGTTTGTTCTCCGTGCCAGGGAGTGCATGAAAATGCACAGGCACGCTGCTGCCTCAATGACGGAAAGGTGCATCTCACGCAGGGTACGACTGAAATGGATTTTGAAACAAAAATCTTGACATTTGTACAATTATCTGCTCCTTTGGCAACACCATTCAAAATGGACGACTGTTTCCGTTCCATCACCCGAACATCATCTCCAAGTCACTGTTTTTAATACTGCGCTTGCATTGTTGGTGAAAGCAAGCATCTTCCCTTCCTTCCACTGGTCCAGATTGTTCATGAGCACCTTGATGTGCACACGGAACACCAGGACGACGGTTTATAGCTGGGTCGGGATTCAAACCAAGGCGAGACGGCTCGCAGAAGCGAGTGTGCGTACTTGAATGGTATGCCGCAAGCCCAGGGATCAAATATAGCAGGATTTTCCATCCACGATTTGTCGCCTTGGTATAAGCGATGTCTGAGGCAATCCTGGTTAATTTTCTGCCACTATCATCGGAGGCAGAACCAGGTAAATAAATAGGAAGGATAACCAGGAACGGTGCATCATCATTCTGCTCGGTGCAATTAGCTTGTATAGTGCGTAATTGCTCTGTCAGTGACATGATCGTTCCTGGCTTGAGCCGACATGATTACGGAGTGTAAGATTCCCTTTTTATCTTACTATTTCGATCATGTACAATTGGGTGAGCATTGGCTGCCTTGCCCATGCTTGTGATGACTCCAACACCTGGGAATTTAATGCTTTAATTTCGTATCGCAAGCAAGGCTCGCTGGTTTCCAGAACCCGTCCCTTTCCACCCATTCTGTTCCAATATCCAAGCAGTGAGGACAACATGATTTGTATTTTTAATGCAAGCTCGAACATAGAATGCATCAGGATGTTACATAACTAAAAGAACATTCAAAACATTGGGGGGAGGGGGGAACACACCAACAGCAGGTTTGAGGGATAAATTGGAGGGAGACTTCGACAGTTAAGAGATGTGGAGGCAATGCACGTGGTGGACAAGATGGACACATAAGCAAACTCTCAGGAAGAAATAACTGGAAACTTGGAAAGAGGAGGGCTTGGGGTGGGTCAATGAAGATAGAAAAGATCATGGTTTTGGATGGGGGTGATCTGAGATGGTGATGAACATTTGTCTTGAAGACTTGGAGGGAAGAATGAAATTGAAGCGAATGTGGAAATTGGTTCCACCGGTGGGGAAGGAGGAGCAAATGAGTGGAGGTGAGCAGTCATTCTGGATTTTCCAGTGGATATCCACCAGAAACCTGAAAGGAGCTCTACCACGTTCATTGAGGTTGCACCTTCAGAT
The DNA here is from genome assembly GCF_056783735.1 of Eptatretus burgeri. NCBI lineage: Eukaryota > Metazoa > Chordata > Myxini > Myxiniformes > Myxinidae > Eptatretus > Eptatretus burgeri. The sequence continues at coordinate 50,986,909 of NC_140977.1, read as the reverse complement.
CGATCCATACCTGCCTGGAACCCACCGACCTGCTGGGTTGTGTTTCATCGAAGCAGTAAACGTTCTTCATGAGATACAAATGGGGTGCTTGATGGAAGGGAAACTACTCTCCCAACGAGGCACTGCAACTTACAATGTGCTTGTTTATACCCGTGTCCTCACGTTCCAGTGCAAATGTCATGGTAATGTGAATGTATGTATGCTGAAGTGCTTGCTCCTAGCTCCTTGCCAAGGAACAGGTTATTCACAGGATTGCTCAATGTACAGCATCACTTGTTAAACTAGAGGGCTGCAATCGGAGATCGCCGTTGGTTCCCGGACCCGGTATGGCCAACTCGTAATATGAGCCAATTGGTAGCACTTGAAATTCTGCCTCATAACGAAAACAACTAGGAAACATAATAAACAAGAAAAAGAGCAATCGGAGGTTGCAGACGCTCGCCAGGACCGCTTTTGAGTGGTGTGTTTTGTGTGGTGTTTGTGTACCGGTGTGTTATGTAATTAATAAGAGACATAATTAGAACTGCCACTTTATAACTGCCGGCAGTGATAACCGGGTCCCAAGACGTCCCGCTTTGATGCAACGACGCTTTGATCGGACACCTGACCCTGACACATGACATTTTATTATTATTATTATTCATTATTCAATTGAATTGAGAATGGAGTTAAAATATATTCAATTCAAATCAAATGGAAGACCAAATCGGTATGAGTCCTGCATTGGAGTAATCAGAAGGAAGCAGAACAAGCAAAAAGCAAAGATGAAGTCATCAGAAGGAACCTGGATAGGATTCATATTTCAGCTGCTACTTCTCTACCCTCAAACCCATCCATGTACAGCCAAGTGAGCCTTATTCTCAAAAAAAAAAAAATAATAATAATAATGATTAAAAAAACAACAAAAGAACCCGTTTCAAAAAATTTAAGATTTCTGGCTGCCAGACCATGCATCCGATCAAGTTTAAATTAAAAAAAATATATATATATATATATATATATATATATATATATATATATATATATATTCCCCATAACTACGAGATCATAAACATGAAGTTTCACATCGATTGATAAGTGGTTCAAGATAAATCAACATTTAATATTTTCTTCAAACCAATATGGCTGCCAAAACATGTGACCTATCAATTATATTCCTTAACAATCTTGTGCACCCATGGCTGGGGGAACATTTGTGTAAAGTTTCTCCTCGATCTGTCCAGCCGTTCTGGAGAATATGTTTGAGGTTTATGGCTGCCAAATCATGTGACCTATGACGTCGTCTGTGTGAACCTTTTGTTCCTCATGGATAGGCAGTAATACATGTAAATTTTTGCCTCAATCTGTTAAGCCACTTCAGAGAAGAAGACTTTGAAGGTTTTGTTATTTTTAAAACAATATGACTGCTGAATTATGTGACCGATGACATCATCAATTTTTTTTTCTGTGTAATATTTTATCCTGAGATGACCCACAAAACTTTTCATACTGATCAGATGTGTCATTCTACATATGCAATTATGACGTCATAACGAAAGCACCAATGATGTCATCAAAAATAACACTTACTCTCCATGAGTACTTGCCACCTGCCAAGTTTCAAGTATTTTCCTTGGTGCGATTTCAGAGATACAGAGGTCCAAAGTTTTTGCATTTTTCCAACATGGCTGCCACACCACATGACTTATGACGTAATAATTATCATTAAGTAATTCTACATGAGTAGTCGCACCAATGGTGAAAATTTTGTCTCAATCTGACAAGCGGTTGCAGAGAAAAACATGAAAGTTCTGTGCGGATAAACAGACAAACAGACAAACAAATAAACAAGCCAGAAGGCGGCGATGGGTCGCCGAGCATGGAAACTATAAGATATAGAGCAAAATGGATGTCATAAAGCAGATAGGGAATCACCTTAAGATTATGCATATCAAATCTGATCGAGTTCCATCCACTGATATCTACTTGGTATCCATTTGAATGAAAAGTACCGAAAATGCGGTTTGAAATAGGAAATCCCCGAAGTTCGAGGGGGTGCTGTGGGTGAACAAAGATCCAAATCGAAAATCCGGCTTGATCGTTTGTGTACAATGTATTCCACACGATTAGTGTGAATTTTCATGACCATCCGACCATAACCCGAGGAGGAGTAGCATTTGGCGCGAAGGCACCTCCAGCTCTCGTATATTATCGATTTTTTCACTAATTGACCTTTGACCCCTGACCTAAGCGAAATCGGTCAATATGTCCTGAAGCAAAGTTGTAGTACTCATTGAGTACCATGAACCTGCAAAGTTTCATTCGTATCGATACACTCACCTGGTCGCTAGGGGGCCTTCAATTTTCACCAATTTTCGCGCATACCCTAAGTGTAGGGGGCGCTGCGGGTGAAGTATTCCATATATCACAAAAACCGGAATATATTTGATAGAGCATCATCTGTAGATCATTCGTGCCAAATTTCATAACCTTACGTGGGATAATGGCTTTCGGAATTGATTTCGCGTGAACGGTACCGATTTTGAAGGTTTTTCGGTTGTTGCTAGGGAACCAAAGCGTCCCTAGCAACCATCACAATTTCCAAAGCACAAGGTCATAAGATGTACCTACCACCCGAGTTTGGCCAAAATCCGCCCACGTTTACTACCAATTATGCTGATGACAAACAAACAAACATCCAAACAAACATCCAACCAAACAGACGGAATTACTGACAATAAGGGTCACCTATTTCGGCGACCCAACAAAGGCACCCAGACGCAATACCCTCTCCTTCAGCGAGGGTAATAAATAAAAATAAATAATGGAAAATTAAATAATTGAAAATAGAAAAATAAAAAATATTTATAATTGAAAATAAATCAATTTGAAAATTAAATCTTTTTGAAAATAAAAATAAATAAGTGAACAATCGATCAATTAAATCATTGAAAATTAAACGATTTCAAATAGGAAAATATTTAAATAATAAAATGTAATGAAAAATTAAAAAAAAACAAAAAATTTTTAATTTTCGAAAAATATTAAAATTAAATAATTTAACAATTGATAAATTAAATAATTGAAAAAAAAAATCAAGAATTGGAAATTGAAAAAAATAAATAAGAATTAAAAAAAAAACAATAATGCAAAAATTCTTCTTCAAAAAGCAGGACACCACAGACTCCAAAAGTAAACACAATGACTCCCTCAGGGAACCATAACAACGTGACACGACAATCACTCCTGAGATGATCAATCGGTGGATGCACATTCGGTACATTTGTTCAAGGACGTTTGGAAAGAAACAAAACCCATAAATGGATGCTTGCATACATCAATCCATCGGTGGAAGGAAGAAAAAAAAATGTGCGAATGAGTTGTAACAAATGGATGCTCATATGTCGATTGGCATTTGGATGAATACAAATAAAGAACGAGCATGGACTGACATGGAATTTTTGATGGAGCGGATGGATGGACAATGGCGAGGAGAACTGGACATGCCATGCGTGGGTAGATGGTTGGATTGGGATGAGCGGCCGTAGTCCTGGATTTCGCAGTCATGTGGCCAGCTCGAGCGAAGCATGTGATTACATGTAATGAATTCTCCTGAGCCGAAACCGAACAGAATTGTGATTGTAATTGCATCCTGAACAAACCCCTCATTTCGAGGCAGAGACCCGTCCATTGAGACTTCATGGAATTGCCCAATCCCTTCATCAGGCTTGCTTGGGGTTTGTATTTATTTATGTATTTACTTATTTACTTATTTATTTATTTATTTATTTATTTATTTATTTATTTATTTTGTGATAGCATTTTTACCGTTGGTGATGTCTATTGTCCATCGGTCGTATTGAGCATGAATGCTTCCTCTTGCTTTGAGAGGGTTCTCCCTGGAAGCACAGCTCTTAGTTACTGGAAGGAATCGCCGAACGAGCATTGAAAGACTGATGGACCAGTGACTTAGTTCCATGGAATGTGCTCGTCCTCTTTAGATTTGAGCTCATGCTGCTCATGCGCACCTTTTGGAATATTTCAGTTCTCCAAGCACCGCTGCAAAAAAAGAATTGATGAAGGTGTATCGCATTTATGTTTCGTTTTTCGATTTAAAAATATGTATATACAGACATGTATATATATATATATATATATATATATATATATATATATATATATATATATATATATATATATATATATATCTTCTTCTTCTTTCGGCTGCTCCCTTTTAGGGGTCACCGCAGCGGATCATCCGTATAATCCGCATACTGATTTGGCACATGTTTTACGCCGGATGCCCTTCCTGACGCAACCCTGGTCGCCTCTTACGACACAGGGATATGGTACACCTATTTTAACCAGGGTATACACCGGCCCAGTACACTGGTACTCATTTTGCCGACCTCGGAAGGATGACAGGCTGAGTCAACCCCCTGGTGTATTAATTCAGTGGCTCAACGGGTCTTGAACTCAGGAACTTTTTGGATCCCAAGCCGCTGCAATAACCACTGCGCCAACACCAGGATATATATGTATATATATATATATATATATATATATATATATATATATATATATATATATATATATATATATATATATATATATATATATATATATATATATATATATATATATATATATATATATATATATATATATATATATATATATATATATATATATATATATATATATATATATATATATATATATATATATATATATATATATATATATATATATATGTATATATATATATATATATATATATATATATATATATATATATATATATATATATATATATATATATATATATATATGTATATATATATATATATGTATATATATATATGTGTATATATATATATGTATATATATATATATATATATATATATATATATATATATATATATATATATATGTATATATATATATATATATATATATATATATATATATATATATATATATATATATATATATATATATATATATATATATATATATATATATATATATATATATATATATATATATATATATATATATATATATATATATATATATATATATATATATATATATATATATATATATATAACACACATATATATATATATACAGTTCTGGAAAAAGTTAAGAGACCACTGCAAAATTATCAGTTTTTCTGGTTTTACTATTTATAGGTATGTGTTTGAGTAAAATGAACATTTTTGTTTTATTCTATAAACTACTGACAACATTTCTCTCAAATTCCGAATAAAAATATTGTCATTTAGAGCATTTGTTTGCAGAAAATGACAACTGGTCAAAATAACAACAAAGATTCAGTGTTTTCAGACCTCAAATAATACAAACAAAACAAGTTCATATTCATTTTTAAACAACACAATACTAATGTTTTAACTTAGGAAGAGTTCAGAAATCAATATTTTGTGGAATAACCCTGATTTTCAATCACAGCTTTCATGCATCTTGGCATGCTCTCCATCAGTCTTTCACATTGCTGTTGGGTGACTTTATGCCACTCCTGGCGCAAAAATTCAAGCAGCTCGGCTTTGTTTGATGGCTTCTGACCATCCATCTTCCTCTTGATCACATTCCAGAGGTTTTCAATGGGGTTCAGGTCTGGAGATTGGGCTGGCCATGACAGGGTGTTGATCTGATGATCCTCCATCCACACCTTGATTGACCTGGCTGTGTGGCATGGAGCATTGTCCTGCTGAAAAAACCAATCCTCAGAGTTGGGGAACATTGTCAGAGCAGAAGGAAGCAAGTGTTCTTCCAGGACAACCTTGTAGGTGGCTTTTTATTTATTTATTTTTTTTTTTTGTATACCTTGGTCGACGCTCGTATGAGAGCTAACACACAACTCACAGCAAGGAGGCATGAGACAAGAGGGGCGGGAGTGGAAGGGACAAAACAGTGGGGAACAGACACATTAGGTGAACTGTGGAAGGGAGAGGGATGGGGATGGGACGGGGAACATGGCGAAGAGAAGATGGACATTTCAGGGACTTTCAGGAAGGAAAGTAGGAGAAATGAAGGAAGTGGGCTTGGGTGGATTATCGGGGGTAGAAAAGATCGAGGATTTGGATGGGGGAAGATAAGAGGTGGTGGTGAACAGCTGTTTTGAAAGCCTGGAGGGAAGAATGGGAAAGAATACAGTGAGGAAGTTTATTCCAAAGGCGGGAAAAAAGAGGAATGAAAGAGTGAAGATGAGCAGTGATTCGTGATTTTGGTAGTTTTACCAGAAGGGGGTTGTTGGCGGACCTTGAGCGCCCTGTGGAAATGTGGTGGGGACAAATCGCAGAGAGAGTAGGGGGGCAAGGCTGGAGAGGAGTCGGTAGAAGACAGAAAGACCACCGACCAACCTGCGGTGATTGAGTGAGAGGCCCAAAGACTCAGCTTCATTGCGGGAGATGCCGATGATCTTAAATGCCCTGGTTTCGACAGCGTGAAGCCGAGAAAGGTGGGAGGCAGGAGCACCAGCCCAGAGGGGAGAGGAGTACTCCATCAGGCTACGGACAAAAGCTTTGTAAGTGGTCAGGAGCTCAAGAGGGCCGAGGAAGGACTTAGCACGACGGAGGATTCCCAGTCGGCGACTGGCTTTTGAGGCGAGGTTGGAAATGTGACTTTCCCAGGAAAGGTCATGGCAGATAGTGAGACCTAGAAGCTTGAAAGAAAAGACTTCTTCCAGAGGATTGTTGAGAAAGTGGATGGGGGGTTTTGTAAACGGTCCTTTCGAAGAGACATAGTGAGAGTGTGAGATTTGTCTGGATTGAAAGACATGTTCCACGTGTTGGACCAGTTTGTGATTTTATCCAGATCTGCAGTGAGTGAAGAAGCTGCTGCTTGCCGGTCTGAGGGATGACAGATGGTACGGCAGAGGGTGGAGTCGTCGGCAAAGAGAAATAGAGGATTTTCCAGAGAGTCCGAGAGATCATTGATGAAAACCAGAAAAAGAACAGGGCCCAGAACGCTACCTTGAGGAACTCCAGCCTGCACAGGAAGAGGGGATGAAAGAACTCCATTTAGGGCCACACATTGACTGCGACAGGAGAGGAAGTCTGCGAGCCATGAGTGGAGATGGCCTTGAATACCATGGGAAGAGAGTTTGGTGAGTAGGGCAGGGTGCCAGACTGTGTCAAAAGCACGTGATATGTCCAGGGATACGGCTCGGATTTCCTGTCTGGCATTGAGGACCTCCATCCATTGATGGGAGAGCAGAAGCAGCATATCCAGGGTAGAGTGACCTGGTCTGAAACCAAATTGATGATTGGAAATCAAGCCATTGGAGAAGAGGAAGGATTTCATATCTGAGGCGATGATGGATTCCATCACCTTGCTGATGATTGGGAGAAGGCTGATTGGTCTGTAGTTACAGGGATCTGTTTTTGCACCTTTTTATGCAGGGCAGTGATGTTAGCAGATTTCCAAGCAGATGGCAGATGACCTTGGGCAAATGAGAGGGTGAATAGAACAGAGAGAGGGTGAGCAAGAGCAGAAGAGCAGGCTTTGAGGACACGTGGGCTGATGCCGTCTGGACCGGTTGCAGAATCTGACTCGAGGTTTGAAAGCAAGCTCTCCACCTTGTCAGAAGAAAAGGATACAGAGTCCAGGGACAGTTGGGTGCGACAGGGTAAAGTGGGTAGAGATAGTGATGGGTTTAGGACACAAGATTTAGCTGCAAACACCGAGTTTAGACATTCAGCTTTATCACGTGTGGAATCAGCAGTGCGGCCATTTGAGGTAAGGGAGGGGATGGAGGGGGAACATACACCAGTAACAGATTTAATTAAACGCCACCAGGATTTTGAGGAGGGAGAGAGGTTTGAGAGTTCAGACTTGAGATGAGAAAGATGTTGTTTTCTGGCTCTCCTGAGGGTAGATACACACTTGTTCCGAGCTTTGTGGAAAGAACTGAGATTGCCCTCAGTTGGGTTTGCTTTCCATGAGGCAAAGGCAAGTTGTTTCAGGACGACTGCCTTGCCACAAGCTTCAGTAAACCAAGGGCGGGAGGAAGGGTAAGACAATTGAACACGAGAGGGGATAAATCTGTGCATGAGGGAGAGCAAGTTTCTTTGAAAGAATTCCCAGGATGAGTTGATGTTTGAGAAAGTAGTGATAGGAGACCAGTCTGTAAGTTTGATGGCTGCTCGGAGACCCTGCCAGTCGGCTTGAGTGAAATGCCAGACTCGACGGCGGTGAGGTGGTTCTCTGATAACAGCCAGAGAGATGTCCACTTTGACAAGGACGTGGTCAGAAGAACCAATTGGAGCGAAGGAAGAGCAGCAGATATTGTCAGGAAATATCTTGATTCATGAGTCCTTCACAAAGACAAATCTGCCCGATTCCAGCCTTGCTGAAGCACCCCCAGATCATCACCGATCCTCCACCAAATTTCACAGTGGGTGCGAGACACTGTGGCTCGTAGGCCTCTCCAGGTCTCCGTCTAACCATTAGATGACCAGCTGTTGGGCAAAGCTGAAAATTGGACTCATCAGAGAAGATGACCTTACTACAGTCCTCTACAGTCCAATCCTTATGGTCTTTTGCAAACCTCAGCCTGGCTCTTCTTTGCTTCTCATTGATGAAGGGCTTTTTTCTAGCTTTGCACGACTTCAGCCCTGCCCCTAGGAGCTTGTTTCGAACCGTCCTCGCCGTGCACTTCACCCCAGCTGCCGTTTGCCATTCTTTTTGTAGGTCACTTGATGTCATCCTCTGGTTGTTGAGTGACATTCGAATGAGTTGGCGGTCATCCCGGACAGTGGAAAGTCGTTTTCGCCCTCTGCTAGTCTGTAGCTTTGTTGTCCCCAATGTCTGCTGCTTGACCTTGTTCTTATGAATCGCCGTCTTTGAAATTTTAAGGATGGAAGCAACGTGACGCTCACTGTATCCCTCTGCCAGTAAAGCCAGAGTTGAACCCTTCTTTTCCTCACTCAAAATTTTTCTTTTCAACTCTTTTGGCATGGTCAATAGTTATTTTTTTTATTCCAATTACATTTGAGGTACCAGCACTGTTTTTGCCATCCAGCTGGTCCTATTGCAAGAGGATAGTGATGACCACAGCAGTGGTTTTTATACTTTTCCTTGTTAAATAAGATTCGGTTCAGGTGATCACCTAATCAGTACCTCACTAAGTAGAATGAGGTGTGTCAGGTCAGGTCAGGTATGGGAGCATGTGCCAGAACAGCGCGTCGCTGCGTCCACTTTCCGCCGGTACTCCAGGGGCCTCCGTCTGGCCATCCCCCAGGCAGATGCCAGGCCCATCCCCATCTCCTTGAGATGATGGTCAACCTGCTGCAACCATGAGGCACGTGGTCGGCCCACTGGCCTCCTCCACTCATGAGACTCCCTCGCTGAGAGAATCTGGTGAGCAGGATCAGCGTCAGGAAAGCGAGCCACATGTCCATACAGCCGCAGCTGACGCTCACGGACTATGCAGGTAACAAATCTCATCCGAGTCTCTCTCAGCAACCGCTCGTTGGACACAAAATCCGACCAGCGATAGCCAAGGATTCTCCGAAGAGACCTGGTACCAAAGGAATTAAGTCTCCGTCTCAGATCCTTGGTCAAAGTCCAAGTCTCGCACCCATAGAGCAAGACTGGAAGTACCAAGGACCTGAAGACTCGGACTTTCGTCCTCCCGCACAGGTACCGGCAGCGCCACACCCCATGATCCAGTGAATCCATGACTCCCCAGGCCCGACCCAGACGTCTATTGACCTCCGGCTCACAACCTGCGGAGACATGAATATCACTGCCAAGGTAAGTGAATCTATCCACGACCTCAACATCCTCACCACAAACAGACACAGACAGGACAGCAGCATCCAAGATGTCACCGAAAGCCTGGATCTTTGTTTTGACCCAAGAAATCCGTAATCCCAACGGCTCCGACTCCTCATTCAGCACCTCGAGGGCCCCCAAGAGGATGTCTAAAGTCTCCGCAAAGATGACTGCATCATCTGCAAAATCAAGGTCCGAGATCTTGACATTGCCAAACGATGCACCGCAACTTGATCTCTCCGACATCCTCCCAAAAATCCAGTCCATACAAGTGCTGAAAAGTGTGGGGGCAAGTACACATCCCTGACGAACTCCAGTAACAACTGGAAATAAGTCAGAGGCGGTACCACCACACTTCACAGCACTCTCAGTACCAGAGTAGAGTTCAGACATCAGATCGATCAGTTTCGGTGGCACCCCACGAAGACCAAGAATCCTCCAGAGGACATCCCTATTCACTGAATCGAACGCTTTACAGAGATCAACATAGGCTGCAAGCAGCCCCTGCCGAAACTCTCGTCTGCGTTCAGTGAGGACACGAAGAGCAAGGATACGGTCAATCGTTGACCTCTTTGGTGTAAAGCCTGACTGCTCTGGACGCTGGTGCTCAAGCAGATGGTGGCGAACCCTATCAAGAATTATCCGAGCAAAGACCTTGCCCGGCACTGAGAGCAGCGTCACCCCTCGGTAGTTGTTGCAGTCTTGGCGATCACCCTTCCCTTTCCAGAGAGGGACAACAAGGCCCCTCTTCCAGTCAGTTGGGATGATGCCTGTGTTCCAGGCAGAGCACAAAACTGCATGCAACGACACGAGTGCAGCATTACCACCAGCCTTGAGAAGTTCAGCATGGATGCCACAGATCCCTGGAGCTTTGCCCCGTTTCAACTGGTTCACCGCAGCCCGTGTTTCCACAAGCGATGGTGGACCACAGTTGATTCGAGGGTCAGCAACAGGGATTGTAACACCCTTGACGTCCAACTCGACAGCTGGGGGATCAGCCTGGTACAACCGCTCAAAGTAACCGGCCCAGCGAGCCTTCACTTCAGACTCCTCCGTCAAGAGCCTACCACTCTCTGCTCGAACTGCAGTGCTCCGAGGGATGGGCTTGGATGAACGTAATGCGCGAATTCCCCTGTAAGCGGGACGAGAATCACCTGTCCACAGGTGATGCTCTACCTCCTCACAGATTCCTCGCACATAGGCCTCCTTGTCCACCCTCAGTGCACGTACAGTTTTACGCCTCAGCTCCCTGAACAGCTCAGCTCTGCCATTCAGCCTGGCCCTGCGACTCTGGTCAATGGTATCCAGTGTCCCTTGAGAGACAAAATTCTTCTTTGCCCTGCGGTGAACTCCAAGGCATCCACCGGCAACATCAAGGACGGTGGTCTTGAAGGTGCTCCACAACTCTTCAGGACCCCCCAAAGCACCCAGACCCCCCAAGTGTCCACTCAGCCTGTTCGCAAACTCCTCAGCTACTCTCTCATCCCTGAGCTTGCCAACATCCAGCCTAGGCTGGGATGGTACCATTCTCCAGGATTTAAGGTGCAGCTTTAGAGTTGCTACAACAAGCCTGTGGTCAGTATTGAGGAACTGAGCACTCCGGTAGACCCTGCAGTTCTGGATCATCCTCCAACGACTGTCAATGAGGACATGGTCAATCTCCTTTGTCACACTGCCAGCGTTGGAATACCAAGTCCAGCGATGAGCTTGTGGGCGCTGAAACCATGAACCAGCCACCCTAAGTCCATGACTTCTTGCAAAGTCAAGGAACTTAGTGCTATTCTGGTTCATAGTTCCTGACCCATGGGGACCAACACACACCTCATAACCATCCCTATCAGTTCCAGTCGATGCATTGAAATCCCCCAAGACTAGAAGTGTATCTCGTCTGGGGCACTGATCAACCACAGACTCGAGTGTGGTGTAGAATGCATCCTTCACGGTAAGATCACTCGCCTCAGTCGGAGCATAAATAGAGACCAGGGAAATGACACCTAAGGAGTGACGAATCCTTAATCTCATAATACGCTCGTTGACCGGTGTTACCTCAATTATCATTGGGGTCAGCTTATTGGACACAGCTACAGCAACTCCTTGGGTATGGTAACCATCAGAGCGACCAGACCAATAGTAGGTGTAACCACCCACCATTATCTCGCCGCAATCCGGTCTCCGAACCTCAGAGAGAGCTGCAATCCCGATGTCCAAACGCTTGAGCTCAGATGATAACAGAGACAGGTGATCATCCTCTCTTAGGGATAGGACATTCCAGGCACCCACCCGAAGGGACCGCCTCAGGTTAACCCAAGGAGACCGCCGTCTGGTGGACGACACCTCAGCACCACTCCGACACACTCTCCCGCAATCTGACCCAGGGATGTTTCCCCGTGGTTTCCCTCCTATCAAAGATTGGGGGTCCCGAAGGCTTTGCCCCAATCCCATCATCCGGTGAGCTGCCCTGCGAAGGGAAGCTGCACAGGAGGTACTCCCACGGAGTGGGTTTTCAGATTTTTTTGCGTTTTTGCGTTTTGCGGAATGAAGCGTTTTACGGAGGCTGGAGTGCAAATCCTGCCACCAACCTCCAAATAAGAAGTAACCCAACTGCAGGAGGACGTCCGCAGACACAGTTGGGCACTAGATATGGATGGCCGTTGGCTCACAAGGAGCTCCTCCGCCCTTTGACAGGTTTTGTTTTTAATCCTGCTGGGTGTCCATATCCAAACACCCTCCTCACCAGAAAACCTGGTGGGGGAGACGGTTTAGTCGCCGACAACCCGACCATGGAACAGGTTAGTACAGGTTTACATGGTACCTGTAGCAGGTCACAGATCGAACCTGACCTGACCTGTGTTGGAATTCAACAGACACTGGAATGGAATGGCTGCCATACATGTAGAGATGCTGATTTACAAAATTTTTGGAGTGGTGTCTTATTTTTTTCCAGAGCTGTGTGTATATATATATGTATATATATATATATATATATATATATATATATATATATATATATATATATATATATATATATATATATATATACACATATATATATATATATATACATACACTATATGTATATATACAAACATATATATATATATATATATATATATATATATATATATATATATATATATATATATATATATATATGTATATATATATATATATATTTGTAAATACATATAGATATATACATACATATATATTATGCTTCATATATATTATATATTATGTTTCATTATATATACCGTATATATATACTGTATATACACACACATACATATATATATATATATATATATATATATATATATATATATATAAATATATATGTATATATATATATATATATATATATATATATATATATATATATATATATACTGTACATATATATATATATATATATATATATATGTATATATATATATATATATATATATATATATATATATATATATATATATATATATATATATATATATATATATATATATATATATATATATATATATATATATATATATATATTTCCATACATACATGCATACATAAACAGTGTGCCTCCCTCGAATGGACGGTAAACAGGAGTCCCATCTGCCGGCATTAGTTTGTGGATGTTAAAGATCCCACGGTGTCATCCAGGAAGAGTCCGCGGGCTATCGCCGGCACCCTGAACAAATTACAAACTCTTGCCCTTCCTTCTTATGCTGCAGTGAAGACCCATCTAGGATTGTAACCCTAGCCAGGGAAACTTCTTCAGAAGAACCAGCGTTCTTTATAGAGCATGGCACATAATCTGATCTGTGATTTGGGCCAGTTCCTTGTCCCTGATCACATTACAAATTCCCTCCACTTGGGTTGAGTGGAGAGTTTGAATACTTTGCCTCGTTAGGTCCCTTCGTGGTCTTTAACCATTGCAGCTGCCGCATTATGCTCACCGAACATTGAGCCTCAAGCATGTGATGGATCAGATATCTTTTGCTTGAGTGAGTGCTCGTTGATGGCTGGATTCGTGGAGGGGAACGTGAGGAATGCTGCAGATAATAAAAAATACATTTCTCGACAATACCTGGCTTGAAGGTGAAAGTACCCTTCATTAAAGCACCCACGATTCCTGATCAGTCAATGCTATAGGAGGATCACCTGGTTGCCTTTAATCAGTTGGAATGGTTGCTTTGTGGGCCTGTGTTTCTGTCGTTCTGAAAGAGACTTCTTCTCTCGTTAAGCTAATACTAATGGAAGAAGAAGGCACGGCGAGGTGCACACCTCAGGTCGTCAAATGCAGTCAGGCTTAAAATGCAAGTTATACAAAAGGTATATGCGATATAAATCAGGTCACTGGGATGTCACATTCCAAATGGCAATGATAATCCAATGGGTGCATTTGCAGTTTATCCCATACAAGAAACCTGTCAAGTGTAAAGGCAGGTGTCTTTTCCAGATATCCATGGTCATTGATCAGGTGTCCTACAGAGTTGTGCCATCTTGTCTATCTCACTGCCATCTTGTCTGTCTCACACTGAGCCATAAACTTAAGCAGATCCTATGATTTCATTCTGACGTAACACTGCTACAGAGCCTCGAAGGGCACTGTGGGATCTTTAATGTTCAAACCAACTAATGTCAGAATATGGGATGCCCAGTTTAATGGGATACACATTGAAGAATCACCCTGCCTGTGAAACACCAGTTTCAGGGATGCCAGTTTACAGCTCTGTCAGGATTCGAACCCAGGCTCGATAGCTGTGTATCTAGATAACTAGATAGCTGTGTGTGTACCTCTCGGCCATCCTGCTAACCCATCAGCATTTTATGGACCATTAAGTAAAGGAAAATGTTTCTATCACTCAGCCATGAATGTAATATATTCAGCCCGACAGAGTATATTCTTTCTTTGTATGCCGAACATACACTACATGGCCAAAAGTATGTGGCCAACTGCTCGCCCAGCATCTCATTCCAAAATAATAGGCATTAATATGGAATTAGTCCCCCCCCTCCCCCCTTTGCCGCTATAACAGCCTCCACTCTTCTGGGAAGGCTTTCCACTAGATGTTGGAACATTTATGTGAGGATTTGCTTCCATTCAGCCACAAGAGCATTAGTGAGGTCGGGCACTGATGTTGGCGATTAGGTCTGGCTCGCAGTCAGCGTTTCACTTCATCCAAAAGGTGTTTTATGCGGTTGAGGTCTCGCCTCAAACGAGGCCAAATCGATCTCGCCAAACCATTTCTGTATGGATCTCGCTTTGTGCATGGGGGCATTGTCATGCTGAAACATGAAAGGGCCTTCCCCAAACTGTTGTCACAAAGTTGGAAGCACAGAATCATCTAGAATGTCATTGTATTCTGTAGCATTAAGATTTCTCTTCACTGGAACTAAGGGGCCTAGCCCGATCCATGAAAACAGCCCCAGACCTCCAGCAAACCTTACTGTTGGCATGATGCATTCGGGCAGGTATCATTCTCTTGGCATCCGCCAAACCCAGATTCATCCGTCGGACTGCCAGATGGTGAAGCGTGATTCATCACTCCAGAGAACATGCTTCCACTGCTCCAGAGTACAATGGTGGTGAGCTTTACACCACTGCAACCGACACTTGCCATTGCGCATGGTGATCTTGGGCTTGTGTGCGGCTGCTCGGCCACGGAAATCCATTACATGAAGCTCTCGACGAACAGTGCTTGTGCTGACGCTGCTTCCAGAGGAACTCGGTGGTAAGTGTGTTGCAACCGACAGATTATTTTTCTGCGCTTCACGCTTCAGCACTCGGCGGTCTCGTTCTGTGAACTTGTGTGGTCTACCACTTTACGGCTTCGCTGTTGTTGCTCCAAGCCATTTCAACCTCACAATAACAGCACTTACAGTTGACCAGGGCAGCTCTAGCAGGGCTGAAATATGACGAACTGACTTGTTGGAAAGGTGGCATCCTACGACGGTGCCACGTCGAAAGTCACTGAGCTCTTCAGTTCGGCCCATTCTTCTGCCAATGTTTGTCTTTGGAGATTGCATGGTTGTGTGCTTGATTTTATACACCTATCAGCAATGGTTGTGGCTGAAATAGCTGAATCCACTGATTTCAAGGGGTGTCTGCATACTTTCGGTCATGTAGTGTACCTCGTACATCACATGTTGTGGAAACCACAATCATCAAACACCGCTTTGGAACCACAGGCCACCTGAGTATAACCCCAGCCTTTCTCGATGAAGCATCTCAGCGTCTTCACAATCTTACCTTTCCTCTCTGGGTCTTCAAGATGATCGCTGACTTTCATGCCACATTGCTTTCCTCCTGCTTTAATGTTGTTCATTCAATTGGACACGGTGGTGGCACAGCTATCATCGTTGGAGCATCCTCTCTGAATCTGAGTCTGGGAAGTCGGTGGTTCAAACCTCGGCTCAGTCATCACAACGACTTGAAGAATTGTATGTGTTGCTTCCTCGCTTGATGCTCAGCACTTAAAAAGGAGAGAGCAGGAACAAACAACATTAGGTTGGCAACCACTGCCCAGTCTTGATGAGCCTCATAGCCTTCTCCTGTTCCGAAGTTCCTTGTGAAGGAGCTCATATCATATTAACCTTTTTTGTACTTGCTCCAGGTTACAGATGCATTTTGATTATTAATTATTATCCTGCACACGCTGCTTCACTTCATCTGTCTCTCTGTCTGTCTGTCTGTCTTTCTGTCGACAAACGTCAGTTTATGATCGAGGAAGAACAATATTTTGAACACGAATGGGAACATTAATCGCAAATCGAACTTGTAGTTTATCAGTACTTTGGCTCTGAATTCGCCCCGACTGCATATGCACAGAGGAGTGAGACAAAAAAAATTTACTTTGTCTGTCTATCTGTCCATTTGTCTGCCTGGCAGTGAAACAAAATTGAAAATCACTCCAAGCAGGAAACTTACTTCTTTTAAGGGCGTTAGACAGGACACAAACAACAGGCACAAAGAACTGATGTAACGTGTTAAATAAGGTGGTGCATAAGACGCTGCATCAACGGCGGTAAACCTCCCATTTTGTTTATTTTCACAAACCTTTGAAATCTTTATTTTATTTATATTTAATAAGATGCTTGAACCCTGGAGAACACAAGTCGCCTTTTTGGCATTTTCAAAACCCGACCGTTTAGCAGTACTTGGACAAAATATTACGGAATTTCATACGACATCATCACCGATCAAATTAGCCACTCGCAGACCACGCCCGCGTCCTTGTTCATCAGGACTGCGTGGGGTAAGGTGTTCTATGAACTCTCTCGTTGGAATGATCTGGGGTGCGCACTGTGTACGTAGCTCCTATCATCAGAACCATAATTGCAATGCTCATCATAATTGGCATCACCCTTATTACAAGTACGAATTTGCATAATCAGTGACTGCTGGCAATTTTGTCAACTGGGTTTATATTTTATCCAATCCCTTTCACATTGCGAGCGGCGTTGAGTGATCTCACACTGCAAGTGTCGATTTGTACCGATGGCATCCCTGATGCGATCTTCGTGGTAAAATCGATGTCATGCCGAGTCAGGCTTTGATTCCGATGAACGTGTATCCGTAAGAAGGATGTGTACAGACAGGTAGATGGAAAAAAGGGGGTTTAGTCAGGGATTGATTCCCAATGTGGTCGAACAACATTGAGAAATTGCTGCTCCGGTGTGGTTGTCATCCGTACAACTCGATCTCGTACTCAAACCTCTCCCGTGAGCCTCGGTGTGTGTGTGTGTGTGTGTGTGTGTGTGTGTGTGTGTGTGTGTGTGTGTGTGTGTGTGTGTGTGTGTGTGTGTGTGTGTGTGTGTGTGTGTGTGTGTGTGTGTGTGTGTGTGTGTGTGTGTGTGTGTGTGTGTGTTGCAACTCCTGGTCGGATTATCTTTCTGGAGGCTTGTTGGAGTTGTGCTTTGTACAATCGTGGCAGGGTTTATTTTAACGTGCAGTAGAGACCCCTACTTGTGCAGTTCTAAATCCAATTTTGTGCAGTACTAAAATTTATAATAAAAACTGAGTTTATATTTGTAATAAAATTTATAATGAGACATTGAGTAGTTCGCAAGGCTGTCCCAAATTTCTGCGCGTTTTGTATGCACTTGGATATTTACGGTTATACTTTTAGCTAATGATACTAATTTTATAGACTCCAGCGGGCATCCTGTGTTGCGCACCTTGTCAAAGGACACAAAGGAACTTAAAATCTATAAAACGTTTTTAAAAAACACCCATTACAAACACTGGGCCATGGCACCTGCCTCAAAGATTTATGCAGTTCTAAAATTTCCTTAAAATAAACCCTGAATCGTGGTGCCGCTTCTCCAATGGTATCTGTTGCATTTTGACAGTGATGCCCCACCTTTGGAGCACGGGGGCATCCCGACTGACAGGTGCAACGGAGCATCGTTTCCAAAGGGGGTAGTGTGGGCGTTAAGCATCGATCGGTGTTTGCCATTTCTTAACATGACACCTGCCAACGATGGACGCGGAGATTAGTAAAGTGTCCGGGCCGGCCATGCTTTTCGAGATTCCCACCATGGCTCAGGGAGCTGTGCTTATTGCTCACTTTTTCCACTTTCAATTATAGTCACAACTAAACTCGACATATACTTTTGCCACTACACTCGGTTTTTTTTAATTGCAATTAATTTTTGTACGAAAAGCAAAGCACGTACGCCATGATTGCGGGTGTTCAATATCTGTACTGTGTTCAAGGTCTTAAGTCTTGATGTTCAACGATGGTAAAACTTCTGTGACATTCAATGCCGGGTTGGCCTATTTGATGTCGCCCTACTGACTCGGGAATTGTTTAAAGGGGCAGTGTGGTTGATGCCTCATTACACATGCAAATTGTTTAAAATATCCCCTCCCCCCCCCCTCCAATCTGCCAATTGTGTGTCTGAAGCTCTTGGAAGTAGAACTTGTATGTCTGTTTGGCATTGTGGTCACGTGACCACTATGTCTGTGTGATTTAGTGTTTTTGACTATGTACATGAAAATCCATGGTCACATGACCACACCAGGAAAAAAAAAACACTAAATCAGGGGACATCATCATCCTGTACCATACCCTATGCAGAGCGTTGGTGCTGCCGAAGCGGTTTCTTGGAAAGGGTTACATAAGGTGGTTTGCCATTACCTTGCCAGTCAAAGCAGTTTTTCGGCGACAATCCTGGTCAGGTAGCCACTCCAACTCAGGAAGTCAGGGCAGGAACTTGGAATTTGCTGAGCGTGCCGGTGATAGGTCACCTACTCGTGTGGCATCTTTCCCGTCCACCGACTAATGCCGCAGACAGGACACCCAGGTTAACATCCATCCAAGGGACGGCACACATTGATGAATCACTCTGCCAGGATTCAAACCCAGGCTAGACAGCTTCGAGGTGAGTGTGCATATTCCACGAGGCCATCCTGCCAGCCCCAGGAGACTTTACGAGCAACATTACAAGGACATTAGGAAACAATCAGCACAGTACGCCCAAGGTTTGACCCTCAGATCCCAGCATCTTGACCTTTGTGATTAGATGAGAACACCAAACATGCCAACATGATTGTCATTCCTGCAACAATAGCATATAAGCCACACTGGAATATCATCCAAAGGAAACTGCATGAGGGGAGGAAAGTCGTCGGTCTGGTTGTAATGTCGCCTGCATTGCAAGACGCCGCAACACTCTTCCACTGAACCTTGCTCAGCGCAGTGTTCCAAACCGGCTCGGTGTACCCACAATATTTGCCTTGCCCGATGGTGATGCAATTCAAGGCAATCCACTGCAATTCAATTGACAACACTTCATCAGTTGTATAGCAAGTTTGTACCATTTTGCAACCAGATTATTGAATACACAAAAAAAGAGATTGAATCTCAGTCAATCACACTCCGTCGCACAGACTCGTGAATCAATCCGACTGTTGGTCTTCACCTCATAATTAACCAATGGGGGGGGGTATTCTCTTAAACGGCATGTAATGTAAGTTATTTCATAACAACTTGGAGAAGGATGAAGGAGTTCGGTATGGGACTGTCTTTTTGGGTGATGTACAACTGTGTTAAACGCACAATCCCACCAAAGGAAACCGTCAACGTGAAACCGGTCACAACAATCCCCACGGGTGCCGTTTCACAGTTTTTGGTTGGCAACAAAGGAGGATGGGCAGTGACAGATTGACATACACACACACACACACACACACACACACACACACACACACACACACACACACACACACACACACACACACACACACACACGCAGTCTCCATGTCTTGCTATCCAATTGAGTTTGGATGGCTTTGTGTGACCGGAATAAAATGGAATCAATTCTCTTCTCAGACCCATGGTTTGTAGTCCTCTGCATCTCTTATCTCACCGTTTCACTCACTCCTGCTCCACCCGTCCCCATTTTTTTTTGTTTAATCTCATTGCGATCCGATGTGAATAGTCAGGGAGACGACCTCATTTTGTTTTCAAACCACCTCATTATGTTTGTTTTTTTTTTCTCTCATTTCCTCTTCCTGGTCAGGCTGGAGTTCCACGAGGCAATGTTCTGGGCCCTGTTCTTTCATTTATTAATTTACTTTTTGTATACATTGTTGAGGCTCGTCTGAGAGCCAATAGACAACGCACAACAAAAGGGGGGGGGGGTTCCAAACGGTCCTTTCGGAGAGACATAGTGAGAGTGTGAGATTTCTCATGGTTGAAGGACATTTTCCAAGTGTTGGAACAGTTTGTGATTTTATTCAGATCTGCAGAGAGTGAAGAAGCTGCTGCTTGCCGGTCTGGGGATGACAGATGGTACGGCAGAGGGTGGCGTCATCAGCAAAGAGATAAAGAGGATTTTTCAGAGAGTCAGAGAGATCATTGATGAAAACCAGAAAAAGAAAAAGGCCCAGAATACTTCATTGAGGACCTCCAGCTCGGAGAAGAAGAGGGGATGATAGAACTCCATGAAGGGCCACACGTTGACTGTGACAGGAGAGGAAGTCTGCGAGCCATGTGTGGAGATGGCCTTGGATACCATCGGAAGAGAGTTTGGTGAGCAGGGCAGAGAGCCAGACCATGTCAAAAACACAGGATATGTTGAGGGATATGGCTCTGATTTCCTGTCTGGCATTAAGGACCTCCATCCATTGTTGGGAGAGCAGAAGCAGCATATCCAGGGTAGAGTGACCTGGTCTGAAACCAAATTAATGATCATAAATCAAGCCATTGGAGAAGAGGAATCATTTAATGTCTGAAGCGATGATGGATTCCATAACCTTGCTGATGATTGGGAGAAGGCTGATTGGTCTGTAGTTGCAGGGATCTGTTTTTGCACCTTTTTTGTACAGGGCAGTAATGTTTGCTGATTTCCAAGCAGATGGCAGATGACCTTGAGCAAATGGGAGGGTAAATAGAACAGAGAGAGGGTGAGCAAGAGCAGAGGAGCAGGTTTTTAGGACACGTGGGCTGATGCCCATGATCGGCTGGTCTGGACCAGTTGCAGAATCTAAGTCAAGGTTTGACAGCCAGCTCTCCACTTTGTCAAGAAAAGGACACAGAGTCCAGGGACAGCTGGGTGCGACTGGGTAAGGTGTGAAGAGAAAGCGATGGGTTTCGGACACAAGATTTCGATGCAAACATCGAGTTTAGGCATTCAGCCTTTTTCACGTGCGGTATCAGCAGTGCAGCCATTTGAGGTAGGGGAGGGGATGGAGGGGGAACATACACCAGAAAATGATTTGATGAGACACCATCAACATTTGGAGGAGGAAGAGAGGTTTGAGAGTTCAGACTTGAGCTTAGAAAGATGTTGTTTTCTGGCTCTCCTGAGGGTAGATACACACTTGTTCCAAGCTTTGTGGAAGGAACTGAGATTACCCTAAGTTGGGTTTGCTTTCCATAAGGCAAAGGCAGGTTGTTTCAGGACAACAGCCTCGGTACAAGCTTCAGTGAACCATGGGCTGGAGGAAGGGTAGGACAACTGAAGCCGAGAGGGGATAAATCTGTGCATGAGAGAGAGCAAGTTTCTTTGAAAGAATTCCCAGAACGAGTTGATGTTGGAGAAAGTTGCGATGGGAGACCAGTTTAGAAGGTTGATGGCGACTTGAAGATCCTACCAATCAGCCTGAGCGAAATGCCAGACTCGACGGCAGTGAGGTGGTTCTCTAATAACAGCCAGAGAGATGTCCACTTTGACAAGGACGTGGTCAGATGAACCGATTGGAATGGAGGAAGAACAGCAGATATATTCAGGGAAATTTGTCAAAATCAGATCCAGAAGAGATAGAGTACCATTGGTTGAGATCTCGGTCAGGAAGTTGACCGATTGAGTCAGTCCCAATGAGTCACAGAAGTCTTTTGCTGAAGTGTCATGACAGGTGAGAGAGGTACCCACACCTAGCCAACTGGCATGATGACAATGGAAGTCACCACATATGAGGAAGAGAGAGAGAGTTCAGACGAGTGGATAGAAGTTGGTCCATGTTTTCGGATATTGAGGTATAAATGGAGTCATCACTGTTTGGTGGACGGTACAACACACGTATATACATGAGGTGGTAGTGGAGGGGAAGCCTTAGCCAGAGGTATTCCTGGGGGTGTGAGGGAGTGAGGGCAGTGCATGGAGAGTGAGAAATAGAGTCTTTGATGAAGAGAGCAACTCCTCCACCGGGACGAGGCTCAGGTCTGTTATGCCGGAGGAGGGAGTAACCAGGGAGAGATACTCAGGAGTCAGAGACGTCTTGAAGGTGGAAAATTTATGTTAGGTAGATTATGTCTAGTTTGTCAGTGGCAACCTCGATGGAAAGTTGTCAGGTTTGAGCAAAGGCCCCGGATGTTTGAGGTCCACACTGTTAAGGAAGAGGAAGGGGAAGAGGCGCTGGGTGCAGGGGAGTGGTAGAGTAGGGCGGGGGGAGGTAAGGAGAGTTGTTGAAAGAGTGTGGAGGATTGCAGAAAAGCTCGGGGAGAGGGCCAGATGAGGAGGAGTAAAGGTTCTGTGGTGCTGGGTTTAGGTACATTGGGGAGTACTGAGAAAGGGGGCAGAAGGCAGGTGAGGATTTGAGGAGTTGGAGTGATGAGATGAAGGACAGAGGGCAGGGGAAGGAGGCAACTTTGTGGATGTGATGGGGGCAACTTGGAGAAGGGGGAGTGAGGGGGGTGATTGGAGGGAGAAGGGTGAGGGGGGAGAGTTGATGGAGAAAGGTGAAGGGGGAGTATTTGAGAAATGTGAGATGGAAGCTTGGAGGGGGAAGAGTGTGATGGTTTGTTTGAGAGGGAGGGGTGAGAGGGGTGAGTTGGCACTGAAGTTGGAAAAAAAAGAATGATTGATGGAAAGCAAACATTCATAGTAAACTGGGATTTAAAAATTTTTATATACAAAGATGAGATTAAAGACATTACTTGAAGGATGGAATAAAGGCGAACTCAGAGAATGGAGAGAAGAAACGTTGTCACAGTTGGACTTTTTAGACAATAGATGAAGGAGAGGTCGAATTGAGAGTAGTCTGTTGAAATAGTGGTGAATTTTGACACAGTAATGAGAACCACACGTGTGAAAGAGGAAGATATAGCATTATAAGAGATCATTTTTATGATTATTATTTTTTATTATTATTTAGATTTTTTTTTCTTCTAAAGATTGCATTAGATTTGGTGAAGGGAAGGTTGAAGAAAAACCGTGAGGCGAATGGTGAATTTGGTTCGGCAAACACAGAGGGTAGAAATCTCTCTGACTTTGGAAAATCCTCTTTATCTCTTTGATGATGACTCCACCCTCTGCCATACTGTCTGGCATCCCTCAGATTGGCAAGCAGCAGCTTCTTCACTCTCTGCAGATCTGGATAACATCACAAGTTGTTCCAACACTTGGAACATGTCCTTCAACCCTGACAAATCTCACACTCTCACTATGTCTCTCCGAAAGGACCACCTGGAACCCCCCCCCCCCCCACATCTAGTTTCTCAACAATCCTCTTGAAGAAGTCCTTTCATTCAAGCTTCTGCGTCTCACTATCTGCCATGATCTTTCTTGGGAAAGCCACATTTCCAAGCTGGCTTCCAAAACCAGTCACCGACTGGGAATCCTCCATCGTGCAAAGTCTTTCCTTGACACATCTGAGCTCATAACCACATACAAAGCTTTCGTCTACAGCCTAGTGGAGTACTGCTCTCCCCTCTGGGCTGGTGCTCCCGCCTCTCATGTTTCTCGGCTTCACGCTGTAGAAACCAAGGCATTTAAGATTATTGGTATCTCCCGTGATGAGGCTGAGTCTTTGGGTCTCTCACTCTCTCACCGCAGGGAGGTCAGTGGTCTTTCTTTCTTCTAATGTCTCCACTCCGGTCTCACCCCTTCTGCTCTGTCTGAGATATGTCCTCCCCCCCCCCCCATATTTCTGTGGGGCGCTCAAAGTCCGCCAGCAACCCCCTTCTGGTAAAACTACCAAAATCAAGAATCACTGCTCACCTTCACTCTTTCATTCCTCTTTTTCCCGCTTTTGGACCAAATTCCCACACTCAATCAGGTTTTAGCAATACCACCCCACATCATGATGCTTCTACATAAAAGCATTTCTCACATCCAGGAATCAGACTGGGACATGTCCTTCATTGCGTCTTTCGTAGACCCACACATGGCCATCATGCCTTTCGATTGAAAATCCAGATTTGTCACTGAACATAACATTTGCCCATTGCCTCCTTGTCTATTAGATGTACTGATTTGTCCAATGCAAGCATGCTTGGATGTGTTGCGGTGCAAGTCTTTGACACTGAGCAGGACGACGAGCACAGATCCGTGCATCATGACTGTGTTGACACTTATCCTGCGAGGTCCAAGGGAGTGTGTTTGCAGAACTCTGGGCAGTTTGAATTCGATTGCATATATGGGTCTTGTGAACTCCATTGGTCCTGAGTGCGAGTCATTATCCTGGGGTGTCCATTGGCACATCTCTTGTAATCCAGTGACTTGAGTAGGTCATAAACAGTTCATCTCCTCATCTCAAAGAGCCTTGCAACATGTCTAATGGAAGACCCTGTTAGAAGGTGTCCAATGATTGGGTTCCTCTCGTTTTCTGACAGACGTGGCATTATGATGGATCGTTAAAGAATGCAATCAATGTGTTTTATTCTTTTGGATTATCGAACCGCTGTGTGATTATTGCTGTGTGTGTGATATGTGTTGCACGTGCTGTGTGATTATTGTATGAGGCAATTACGTAATGTGGAAACTTGCAATCATGTGTTCTGCACATCCCTCGTGCCAAAAAAGGCTTTTGGAATGAATGCTGGAACAGTTCTTCAACAATTACATGATCAATTCTGCATGTTCAGGTTTTTTTTATATGGCAGAGAGTATATTTATCATATACAGTAGATACTTTCTTTATTGTGTGAAAACAAACCCAATAAAAATGGTGGTAAATGTTGAAGTACTTTCTAATCAATCTTACTGTGGATTTTCCACGTCATACCATGGCAAGATGGACTCTGGTTCCAGGTTGAATCAAGTAATGTCGAAACTGCCATTCAGACACAGTATAAAGCCAGCAGGATGTTACACCTTGAAACTTGTTGCAGTTTCGGAGTTGGTCGTTCAGAGGGAGTTATATCAAATGTACGACGACATGGTGCAGAGGTTGCACTGTTACATTTAAGCTGCCAACCTTGGATTTGATTGCCAACCCACATCCTCGTCAAACCTGAGGCCTGTCCAGCCAGTTCCTGAAAGATTTGGGTCTAAATTGCTCCCCGGTAGACGCAGTGGACTAACTCGTTTGCAATCAGAATAGAAACATAAATAAGGCCTCTTTTGTCTCGGGGGAAAAGATTTTGTTTACAAGTTTGTGTTGTTTTTATCCCTGTGTGGTCTCAGATTTATTTTGGGAGGCAGTGGGCGAGGAGTGTACTTACTTGTCAACCAGTGCCTTTCATCGATAACGAAGCCAGTTGTGAGCTTGTGGGTGGATCAAGTTGTGCCAGAAGAGGCCCTTGGATGCTTGTTTGGAGATACTTCCATTTGTTCAAATTTTGTTGTTCAATTTATATTTTCAGATTTGAACGTCGATGGCATTATCAATCACAAACGTTACTCTCCTGAAAAGTTGAGATTGATCTCGGAGAACTTTATAACGATTCCTCTTCATTTAACAGGATTCATTTTATTTTTCATTACAGACGAGGTTGCTTTGAACATGGATGGCACAATGCCGCGTAGTCAGATCGATGAAGCAATCATGCGAGTTCCATAACTTAATCTTTATATATATATATATATATATATATATATATATATATATATATATATATATATATATATATATATATATATATATATATATATATATATATATATGGGATTAGCTCGTGGAAGAACGATGACACAGAACAGATCAGGACACAACATAACAAAGGGAACAGCAGGGTAACGGTGAGAGGTAGGGGAGAATGCAAGGGGTGAACACGATTTTCCCTGGTTTTCTGCTATGTTTCTTCCCCTTAAATCCGTGCCGTCTTTCTTGATGCATAAAGATCGAGCCTGCTGATGGGATTATGGATTTTGGGGATTATAAAGTAATTCAAGCCATGATTATAATGTGTACAATCTCCCCACCCACCCCACGCCCCTTTTTATTTGGTGCAAAACACATTCGACTAGAAGCGCACTCGGTAGAGCGCATACCTCCGCCATGCAATGCCTGATGCACGAGAACGTATCGGGCCGAATACATTTTTGAAACATCATTCTATATATCGTTTATGGCCCTATTTCTCAATGGTGAAGAATCATTTAAAAATGAAATAATTCTCGTATCCAGATCCATGTCTTCACCAAAATCGAATCAATTCGTCCTCGTCACACACGCAACTTGTCCACCAAGTTTCATCCGAATCCGTCAACAAATTTTTGAGATATGGTGTTGTATACCGTTTTTGGCCCGATCTCTCAATGGTGAGGAATCGTTGAAAAATTTCGAGTAGCCGGATCTTCATCAAAATCTAATCAGTTCGTCTGTGTCACACCCCAACCTGTCCACAAAATTTCATCCAAATCCATCCACAACTTTTTGAGATATCCTGCACACAAACAAACAAACACACAAACAGACAAACAAACAAGAAGATGTTGTGCAGAGAACGATACTTGCAATATCCATAAAACAAATTTGACCTCAAAAACAATTGGTGGTTGAATTCAATGACCAAATGTGCAAATCGTCTTCAAATTTTAAGTCAATCGGATGAAAAATTGAGGATTTTAGAAATCACACTACAGTTGTTCACCTGTGGCGTATGTTGATCTATTGACCTCAAAAACAATAGCCTTCTTCCTTCTGACAAACTCTACCATGTGGTGAAGTTTCGTGAAGATCAGTTTAAAATTGTGACCTGTAGGCGATAAACAGACAGACAAACAGACAGACAAGCCGGTAGGCAGCGATGGGTGGCCGAGCATGAAACTATAAGACATAGAGCAAAATGGATGTCATATAGCGGATACGGAATCACCTTAAGATTACGCATATCAAATCTCATCCAGTTCCATCTACTGATAACTACTCGGTATCCATTTGAATGAAAAGTACCGAAAATGCGGTTTGAAATCGGAAATCCCCAAAGTTCGAGGGAGTGCTGTGGGTGAACAAAGATCGAAATCGAAAATCCGGCTCGATCGTTTGTGCACAATCTATTCCGGACGATTAGTGTGAATTTTCATGACCATCCGACCATAACCCTCGGAGGAGTAGCATTTGGCGCGAAGGCACCTCCAGCTCTCGCATATTATCGATTTTTGCACTAATTGACCTTTGACCCCTGACCTAGGCGAAATTGGTCAATATGTCCTGAGGCAAAGTTGTCGTACTCATTGAGTGAGTACTCATACGGCATGAATACAGCATTTCCACCAGCCTTGAGAAGTGCAGCATGATGCCACAGATCCCAGGAGCTTGACCCCATTTCAACTGGTTCACCGCAGCCTTTATTTCCACAAACGAAGATGGATCACAGTTCATTGGAGTCAGCAATAGGGATCGTAACACCCCTGACATCCAACTCGACAGCTGGTGGATCAGCCTGGAACAGCAGCTCAAAGTAACCGGCCCAGCGGGCCTTTACCTCGGACTCCTCTGTCAATAGCCTACCACCCTCTGCTCTAACTGCAGTACACCGAGGGATGGGCTTGGATGAACGCAATGCACGAATTCCTCTGCAAACAGGATGAGAATCACTTGACCACAGGTCACTTGACTCTGCCTCCTCACAGATTCCTCGCACGTAGGCCTCCTTGTCCACCCTCAGTGCACGTACAGTTTTACGCCTCAGCTCCCTGAACAGCTCAGCTCTGCCATCCAGCCTGGCCCTGCGACTCTGGTCAATGGTATTCAGTGTCCCTTGAGAGACAAAATTATTCGTCACCATATGGTGAGTTCCAAGACATCCACCGGCAACATCAAAGGTGGTGGTCTTGAAGGCACTCTGCAACTCTTCAGGATCGTCCAACGCACCTAGACCACCGAAATCTTCACTCAGCTTGTTTGCAAACTCCTCAGCTACCCTCTCATCCTCGAGCTTGCCAATATTCAGCCGAGGCTGGGATGGTACCCTTCTCCTGGATTTAAGCTGCAACTTCAGTGTTGCTACAACAAGCCTGTGGTCGGTAGTGAGGAACTGAGCACTCCGGTAGACACTGCAGTTCTGGATCATCCTCCAACGAGCGTCAATGAGGACATGGTCAATCTCCCTTGCCACACCACCAGCGTTGGAATACCAAGTCCACCGATGAGCCTGTGGGTACTGAAACCATGAACCAGCCACCCTAAGTCCATGACTTCTTGCAAAGTCAAGGAACTTAGTGCTATTCTGGTTCATAGTTCCAGACCCATGGGGACTAACACACGTCTCATAACCATCCATATCAGTTCCAGTCGATGCATTGAAATCCCCCAAGACGAGAAGAGTATCTTGCCTGGGGCACTGATCAACCACAGACTTGAGCGCGGCATAGAATGCGTCATTCATGGTGAGATCACTCACCTCAGTCGGTGCATACACAGAGACCAGGGAAATGAGACCTAAGGAGTGACGAATCCTTAGTCTCACATTGCATTCGTTGACCGACGTTACCTCAATTATTATTGGAGTCAGCTTATTGCACACAGCTTCAGCAACTCCTTGGGAATGGTAACCATCAGAGCGACCAGACCAATAGTAGGTGTAACCACCCACCATTATCTCTCCGCAATCCGGTCTCCGAACCTCAGAGAGAGCTGCAATCCCGATGTCCATACGCTTGAGCTCAGATGATAACAGAGACAGGTGATTATCCTTTCTTCGGGACAGGACATTTCTGGCACCCACCCAAAGGAACCGCCTCAGGTTAACCCAAGGAGACCACCATCTGGTGGATGACACCTCAGCACCACCCCCGACACACACACACTACCGCAATCTGACACGGGAAGGTTACCCTGTGGTTTCCCTCCTATCATTAAAGATTGGGGGTCCCGAAGGCTTTGCCCCAATCCCATAATCCTGTGAGCTGCCCTGCGAAGGGCATCTGCACAGGACGTACTCCCACGGAGTGGGTTTTCAGATTTTTTTTGTGCTTTTCGTATGTTTTGCGGAATGAAGGATTTTATGGTGGCCGTGGTGCAAATCCTGCCTCCAACCTCTTCATATGAAGTAACCCAACTGCAGGAGGACGTCCGCAGACACAGTCGGGCACTAGATATGGATGGCCGTTGGCTCACAAGGAGCTCCTCCGCCCTTTGACAGGTTTTGTTTTTAATCCTGCTGGGTGTCCATATCCAAACACCCTCCTCACTAAGAAACTTGGTGGGGGAGACTGTTTCGTCACCGACAACCCGACCATGAAACAGGTTAGTACAGGTTTACATGGTACCTGTAGCAAGTCACAGATCTAATCTGACGTGACCTGACGTACATGTGAAATTGATTGGCCTGGAAACTCGGTGAGGAATTATCACAGCCTTTACCTCTTTGCATGCTTCACAATAATAATATCTCATCCTTGGAATGTTGTTTCTCACATCGATTATTTCCTCCACTGCCGAAGGTTGAACGGAGGTTGTATTTTCACCCCTATCTGTCTGTCTGTTGTCTGTCAGTGAGAAGTATATCTTAAAAAGTTATGCACGGATTCGGACTAAGCTTGGTGGACAGGTGGCATGTGTGCTAATGACAAATTGATTCGATTTTGGTGAAGATCCAGATCCGGACGCTGGATTTTTTTTTCGTGATTCTTCCACCATTGAGAGATGGTGCCAAAAATAATATATAGCACGATATCTCAAAAAGTTGTGGACGGACTCTGACTAAATTCGGTGGATGAGTTGGTTCGGTGACGAGAACAAGCCGATCAGATTTTGAACCTTCGGATGCAGATCCGACCTATCATTGGGATACAAAACGTAAACTGTTCAGCCCGGTGGAGGGAGGTATATGCCCTCCTGAGTGGCATCCTCGTTAAAATCTCGTATGTCAATACAGTCATCAGTTTCCCCTCAAACGGTTGTACTAATTCTGCCCAATTTCCAGAATCGCATTCCGGCATAAGTTTCATGGCGGTTTGAATTGACATCGACCCATATGGTGGAGCAATTCAGGATATATTTGGTTTCATTCATGACCTAACTAAGAGACGAGGGTATGAGCATGAAGTTTATCCCAAATTATTGAATGTCAGTGAACTAGGATAACTTCCCGAGGTAAGTAGAGGATAAACCTTCAAGCCAGGCCTTTTGCGGAAAAGATTCACGGATTCGATTGGGTCTTTTTGAGCAGACAGCTGCAGGATGGCGGCGGGTTTGGGGCCTGGCCTGTCTCTTTGACTGACGTTCGGGCGAACCTGTCTGTGTTGCTGATCGGGTATAACGGTTTGTCGGTGTCCATTGCGTGGTTCATCGGGGTTAATTGAATCCTGCCGGATGTTTAAAGAATCGATTTATTAACACGCCGACATCCATCACCCCCCCGACTGTGAGTCCTCGTCTCATTATTTCCTCCACGGTTTATCGTGAACTCCTCAATTTTGTGTGAACATCGCCATCAGACGTTTTCCATTTCAATGGAGAAAACGGATTAGTTTTTCTTTTCTTACAGTTTCATCGCAACCGTCCTCTCTCACAAATGGACAGCCGCCATATTGTATCCCCTTGACAAGGCCCGAGTGATGATTCGACTCGTGGTGTCACAGCAGATGGGCCAACCGTAGCTAAATACGGCACAACTTGTTATTATAAGTACGATAGTGACTTATCGAAAGCTTCTTAAACGCACTCAGACAAACAGATAATGCGGTAAATGGAAGCAGAAGATTAAAAAAAAAAATGGGGAGCCCATGATTCACAGGGCCTCAGCTAAGCCGCAAGGCCCGAGACAGCAGGTGCCGCTCTCGCTTGAGATACTCGGCTCCGCATTCTAATAAGGAGTATTAATGTACAGTGTGCCAGATAATAATTATGAATAATCACGAATATAATCATCGTGCATTGGAATAAAGAGGGATGAACATGGCTTGACGTAGATTTATGCAAATTCTCCATGCTCTGTGTCGTTGTGGACAAGGAAAGCAGCGACGGGGCAGCAGCAAGACGCATCTGCTCTTCGGAAGCCTTAACACGTTCATTAGTCTAGTCATGTATTCTGTTGTACACCGTGCATGGGTTCAAGGTTATTTTGTAAGTCGGGTTCTCGTATACACTGGTCTGACTCGAGCACTTTGTATCAATTTGATAATCTTTTTAACGTTTCATTTTTTTTTTTTTACCAAAAAGGCAATGTTTATGCTTATCAGGCCATGGAGATCCGTGTCAATGTGAATACGGAGTCACGTGCTGCGAGCTAAGGTGCCTTTGAAACAAGTAGGTGATAACTACTGGGCACGACAAGCTATGTTGTAGGCCTACATCCGTTCTGGGTCTGGGAGGTCGGCCGTTCGAACCCCAACCGAGTCATATCAAACGCTTCAAAAACCTCGACGTGCGTGCTGCTTATTTGCTTGATGCTCAGCATTTCAAAAGGATGGAGCACGGACAAAAAGACATACATTGGTAACACTGGCGCAGGCTTTGATGGGCCTAATGGTGGTTTACTGCCACTCCTCCAGTCTATCTCCTTCTTCCATCCCCAACATCTCCAGGATGCACACGTTCTTCCGTTTGTGGAGCCACCTTCCAGATCGAGGCTTCGCTATATTCCCACTTTTCCCCCTCAGGCTTCATTCAGGAGGTGTACCACAATCTCATCCATCCATCCATCCATCCATCCATCCATCCATCCAATGGAACCATACTTTGTGCAGAGCGTTGGTGCTGCTTTAGCGGACTCCTGGGCTATTGGGCACAATCCTGGACTGGTGGCCATTCCGACACAAGACACCAGTAAGCTAGTACTTATTTTGCCGACCTCAGAAGGATGACAGGCTGAGTCAACCCCACCTGGTATTAATTCAACAACCAAGCAGGATTTGAACTCAGGACCCTAGGATCGCAAGCCCACCACTCCAGCCATTAAGTCAACACCAGGCATATACAATCTCATGTCATCCCCCATTCTTACCCACATATCTTTATTACCCCATGAACCAATTCCAAACCCAACCTTATTACTTTCAGGTTGCAGCGCTTTCTCTCCTCCTCCACTCTCTCTCTCCTCTCTTTCTTCATTGCCTTGCTTGTTGAGTCCAGTATTTGCTCATCTGCTGTACTGTTAGTTCATACCCACCGCCACCTTGCTCTTCCATGAGCCTCGATCTTGTTTAAGAGAGAAAAAATGTTGCACGGAGGGTAAGCTATGGCCGGTGATGTCATCAGCAGGGTTTTCGACAGATGCCATTTTTCATTCAGCAAGCCCTCGTCCAAATCTGCCATTTTCCTTGCATATCAGTGTCTTTGCCTGCATGTTATTGGTGAGCAGTTAGAAGGTTGGGATAGTTCATTGTGTATTCCACTCCACATGGAGCTGACATTTCTGGGCGTTATCATGTGCCAAGGATTCAAGGGTCACATAAACGAAATTTTCAAACAAATTCAGTTTATTCTTCTCTACATAATATGAAAACTGTCCAAACTTATCCAAGATACATTGTTGAACCATTAAGCATTGGCTTATCTGACACGATAAAGCTCCAAAAGGTTATCTGGTCCTTGCAATGTAACAGTTTAGGAGTTTAACCCAATATTGGGGTCACATGGTGGTTGGGTAGGGTTATTTATCAGGCGAACGGCAGTCCTGGTCGGTCGTATGGTGAAAGACTTAGACTCAAACGTTATTGGGACTTGGGCCAACGCCACAATAAGGTGAGTACACTTGAGGCTGTTAAAGTAGTAGTAGTAGTAGCAGTAGTAGTAGTCGTAGTAGTAGTAGTCGTGGTAGTAGTAGTGGTAGTAGTAGTAGTAGTAGTGCTTTTGTTAGAATTTCCACAATTCTATTTAATGTCGCGCGCTCTCTTCACCCCTGCTAGTACACGGTCAGGACTGCAGTAGGTAAGGTGGAGCATTTTAAGGGAAAGCAACACCAAGAGAGAAAGGGCGGGAGTAGTAGTAGTAGTAGTAGTTGTAGGTGTAGTTGTAGTCGTGGCCGACTTCATGCTGTAACTTCTCAAAAAAAAAGGTTCACACTAAACGGGGTGCCAGTGCCACACCCATGATCCGTTGCTTTCAAACCGTTTTAAAATCTCTCCAGGGATCAGGCTCATATAAGAGTGAGGCTCAAGGCAAAAACAGAAACTTTTCTTGGGTTTTGGATCCTTTAGCGGATTTTCAAAGCTTTTATATTTCAATCCTCCATTGACATCATTCGTTCATTTGACGTTGTTCAATCTTCCTGTAATTCGGAGACCGTGCTTAATGCTTCATACTTTTTTCAGTTTTGTGCACCAATGACATCATAACACATGACCAAGTTTAGGGGTATATACAGTATATATATATATATATATATATATATATATATATATATATATATATATATATATATATATATATATATATATATATATATATACATACACACACATAAACAAACATACAAACATACATACACACTATTAATGTCAGTATGTGTGTGTGTTAATGTGTGTGTGTTAATGTGTGTATGTATGTGTGTGTGTGTGTGTGTGTGTGTGTGTGTGTGTGTGTGTGTGTGTGTGTGTGTGTGTGTGTGTGTGTGTGTTAATGTGTGTGTGTTAATGTGTGTGTGTTAATATGTGTGTGTTAATGTGTGTGTGTTAATGTGTGTGTGTGTGTGTGTGTGTGTGTGTGTGTGTGTGTGTGTGTGTGTGTGTGTGTGTGTGTGTGTGTGTTAATGTGTGTATGTGTGTGTGTATGTTAATGTGTGTATGTGTGTGTGTGTGTGTGTGTGTGTGTGTTAATGTGTGTTAATGTGTGTGTGTGTGTGTGTGTGTGTGTGTGTGTGTGTGTGTGTGTGTGTGTGTGTGTGTGTGTGTGTGTGTGTGTGTGTGTGTGTGTGTGTGTGTGTTTATGTGTGTTTATATGCTAAACCCATCCTCCTTCCCCCACATTTTTTTTTTTTTTTTTTTTTGTATACATTGGTTGAGGCTCGTATGAGAGCTAACACACAACTCACAGCAAGGAGGCATGAGACAAGAGGGGCGGGAGTGGAAGGGACAAAACAGTGGGGAACAGACACATTAGGTGAACTGTGGAAGGGAGAGGGATGGGGATGGGACGGGGAACATGGCGAAGAGAAGATGGACATTTCAGGGACTTTCAGGAAGGAAAGCAGGAGAAATGAAGGAAGTGGGCTTGGGTGGATTATCGGGGGTAGAAAAGATCGAGGATTTGGATGGGGGAAGATAAGAGGTGGTGGTGAACAGCTGTTTTGAAAGCCTGGAGGGAAGAATGGGAAAGAATAGAGTGAGGAAGTTTATTCCAAAGGCGGGAAAAAAGAGGAATGAAAGAGTGAAGATGAGCAGTGATTCGTGATTTTGGTAGTTTTACCAGAAGGGGGTTGTTGGTGGACCTTGAGCGCCCTGTGGAAATGTGGTGGGGACAAATCGCAGAGAGAGCAGGGGGGGCAAGGCTGGAGAGGAGTCGGTAGAAGACAGAAAGACCACCGACCAACCTGCGGTGAATGAGTGAGAGGCCCAAAGACTCAGCTTCATTGCGGGAGATGCCGATGATCTTAAATGCCCTGGTTTCGACAGCGTGAAGCCGAGAAAGGTGGGAGGCAGGAGCACCAGCCCAGAGGGGAGAGCAGTACTCCATCAGGCTACGGACAAAAGCTTTGTAAGTGGTCAGGAGCTCAAGAGGGCCGAGGAAGGACTTAGCACGACGGAGGATTCCCAGTCGGCGACTGGCTTTTGAGGCGAGGTTGGAAATGTGACTTTCCCAGGAAAGGTCATGGCAGATAGTGAGACCCAGAAGCTTGAAAGAAAAGACTTCTTCCAGAGGATTGTTGAGAAAGTGGATGGGGGGGTTTTGTAAACGGTCCTTTCGAAGAGACATAGTGAGAGTGTGAGATTTGTCTGGATTGAAAGACATGTTCCACGTGTTGGACCAGTTTGTGATTTTATCCAGATCTGCAGTGAGTGAAGAAGCTGCTGCTTGCCGGTCTGAGGGATGACAGATGGTACGGCAGAGGGTGGAGTCGTCGGCAAAGAGAAATATAGGATTTTCCAGAGAGTCCGAGAGATCATTGATGAAAACCAGAAAAAGAACAGGGCCCAGAACGCTACCTTGAGGAACTCCAGCCTGCACAGGAAGAGGGGATGAAAGAACTCCATTTAGGGCCACACGTTGACTGTGACAGGAGAGGAAGTCTGCGAGCCATGAGTGGAGATGGCCTTGAATACCATGGGAAGAGAGTTTGGTGAGTAGGGCAGGGTGCCAGACTGTGTCAAAAGCACGTGATATGTCCAGGGATACGGCTCGGATTTCCTGTCTGGCATTGAGGACCTCCATCCATTGATGGGAGAGCAGAAGCAGCATATCCAGGGTAGAGTGACCTGGTCTGAAACCAAATTGATGATTGGAAATCAAGCCATTGGAGAAGAGGAAGGATTTCATGTCTGAAGCGATGATGGATTCCATCACCTTGCTGATGATTGGGAGAAGGCTGATTGGTCTGTAGTTATAGGGATCTGTTTTTGCACCTTTTTATGCAGGGCAGTGATGTTAGCAGATTTCCAAGCAGATGGCAGATGACCTTGGGCAAATGAGAGGGTGAATAGAACAGAGAGAGGGTGAGCAAGAGCAGAAGAGCAGGCTTTGAGGACACGTGGGCTGATGCCGTCTGGACCGGTTGCAGAATCTGACTCGAGGTTTGAAAGCAAGCTCTCCACCTTGTCAGGAGAAAAGGATACAGAGTCCAGGGACAGTTGGGTGCGACTGGGTAAAGTGGGTAGAGATAGTGATGGGTTTAGGACACAAGATTTAGCTGCAAACACCGAGTTTAGACATTCAGCTTTATCACGTGTGGAATCAGCAGTGCGGCCATTTGAGGTAAGGGAGGGGATGGAGGGGGAACATATACCAGAAACAGATTTGATTAAACGCCACCAGGATTTTGAGGAGGGAGAGAGGTTTGAGAGTTCAGACTTGAGATGAGAAAGATGTTGTTTTCTGGCTCTCCTGAGGGTAGATACACACTTGTTCCGAGCTTTGTGGAAAGAACTGAGATTGCCCTCAGTTGGGTTTACTTTCCATGAGGCAAAGGCAAGTTGTTTCAGGACAACAGCCTCGCCACAAGCTTCAGTAAACCAAGGGCGGGAGGAAGGGTAAGACAACTGAACACGAGAGGGGATAAATCTGTGCATGAGGGAGAGCAAGTTTCTTTGAAAGAATTCCCAGGATGAGTTGATGTTTGAGAAAGTAGTGATAGGAGACCAGTCTGTAAGTTTGATGGCTGCTTGGAGACCCTGCCAGTCGGCTTGAGTGAAATGCCAGACTCGACGGCGGTGAGGTGGTTCTCTGATAACAGCCAGAGAGATGTCCACTTTGACAAGGACGTGGTCAGAAGAACCAATTGGAGCGAAGGAAGAGCAGCAGTTATTGTCAGGGAAATTTGTCAAAATCAGATCCAGAAGAGATGGAGTACCATTGGTTGAGATCTTTGCTCTTTCTCTCTCACTCCCTGCCCCCTCATCGCTTCTCCTGCCTAATAAAATGTAGCATTCTCCTTCCACATCTCTCTCTCTCTCTCTCTCTCTCTCTCTCTCTCTCTCTCTCTCTCTCTCTCTCTCTCTCTCTCTCTCTCTCTCTCTCTCTCTCTCTCTCTCTCTCTCTCTCTCTCTCTCTCTCTCTCTCTCTCTCTCTCTCTCTCTCTCTCTCTCTCTCTCTCTCTCTCTCTCTCTCTCTCTCTCTCTCTCTCTCTCTCTCTCTCTCTCTCTCTCTCTCTCTCTCTCTCTCTCTCTCTCTCTCTCTCACCAATCCCTCCCACATTATATAGCAACATTTGGTGAGGTGTCACTCTCCCCCAGCTTTCCCCCTTCCTCACTCACTCTTCCCCTCCATCCTCTTTCCCTCTTTCTCACCCCCCCCCCCAAACCCTCTTTTAAAACCCCTGTCAGTGAAGTGACCGGTTGTAGAAATACATACCTACATACATATATATATATATATATATATATATATATATATATATATATATATATATATATATATATATATATATATATATATATATATATATATATATATATATATATATATATAGTTGCGGCTGGAGGTCGGGGTGAGAAGACCACGAGGGGGGAGAAGCTATCTCAGGTTCCCACCAGACTCTCCGGAATTGCAGGCCGTCGCACATGCATAACTCCATGACACGGCAGGTCGTTAACCAACCGTAAACGCCAATAACTCAACCACGTGACTTAGGGTCCTCCGTCTCGGGTTTAACCGGTTACCTAAAAATAATCACGTGACATAATTACCGGGGGACACGTCCTCGGTACACCTTGTCCGAACCGGGTCACTTTACCAGATCAGATGCAGCCGAGCAACACTGCCAAGGACGTACCGGCTGGAAGAACAGATCATTGGGAATAAAGTCCTGGCTTGTCGAGGATACGGACTATGTTGGATCAATGAAAGAAAAGACAAAAATGAGCTGGGAACATTTCTAAATAAGTATTTATTAACAGGCAGGCGAGGAAAAGCTTGTGGCACAGGGAATGTAGTTTATCGTTGTATGTAAAGCAGGGATAGAAAGAAATGTGTGATGCGACAACAAAACAAGCAACTACCGAAAGCAGACACACAGCAGGCTTATACTGATATATCTTCTGCAATCTTAACTTAAAGCTCGGACTGGTGCCATTACATACACACACACACACACACACACACACACACACACACACACACACACACACACACACACACACACACCACCCAATAAAGAAGAATTAATTAGAAGAAAGGGGAGGAGACGAGGCTAACGGTCTCGTCATACCTTGCACGGTTGACTAACCGCCAATAACCCATTATGTTTTGAGGGGACGCTCCGCTGAATGATCCCTCCATGAGAGTTGGCGCATCGTCTCCTGCCTGGTTACGGAAAGGGCTAGGCCGTTTGACATGAGGGAAGATGTTATGTGGAGCCACGTGGGTGGGTGGAGAAGGCGGAGTCAGCACATGAGGTCAGAAGGTCGAGCGACAGGCAGATGGAGTAGGCGGATCCAGACGGCGAATGTAGGGATTCCAGAGATAGGAAGGCAGCAGAGATCTAGAGCAAGTGGGCGGAGTGGCAGACACGACTAGCGGAGCAGCAGGCGCTTTCAGAGGTCGATCCATGGCTAGACAAAGAGGACGAGGACGACTATGGACGGCCTCGCGATTTGTCCTTTATAGGTCCGGTGGTGCAGTGTGGGGGCGACGACCCAAAGCGATGCATCATCACCCAAATCGGGTGCTCTCATTGGGCCCCGGTCACTGCATGGCCCAGCCGCCATGGCCGGAAGCGGCCTCATTTTACATCCGGCGAGGCATTGCCGATCTGTAGAATTGTCTTGCTCCGAACACTGTGACATGAACTGCCCCGCACAGAACTCCCGGGCCGTGCTCCGGCGACTGGCCGAGGGCCACGTCGGCCCCTTATGTCCGCTCAGGCACCTCCGGCGCACTGCTGTTGGCACTGATCGATGTGTTTCTTCGTCCGTACGCCATGTGGCCCGAGCGATCCGGGCCGTACAGCATGCCTCTGCTTGGTGGTGGCTGCATCGAGGCGGAGGTGTGAAAAGATCTCTGCCGTCCGCGGGAGATATTGTTGGCGGTGGTGGCGAGCGAAGATCGATGGTAAGACGCCGTTGTGAACCAACGTGCAGACCTTAACAAAGATGTGCGTCACGCGCGTCCCGTACAGCATGACAGCAATTACCATGAGGATACGTGTGAGTCCGCCATTGTGCTTGTGGTTATTTATCACAGTGGTGGCTGCTTGAGCACAGTACCGGCCCCGATCTGTCTTGGATTGAAGGAAAAGATTGGATATCATTATTAGATGCAGATTTGGGTTGAAAAGAGCGTGCCACGTGCGTCCTGTACAGCGTTGGGATTTAATGTATGGTTCTACTATTCCCTAAGACACCACATTCTTACAGCGGAGGATTTTTCCATCATGTGGTTGATGATTTTTCTGGCCTCCTCGAGGATATTCATACGTACCATGCGCGGCGGCCTCGGTGATGGCGGAAAGGAAGAAAGAGATATAATCAGACCTAACTATGAGACTCACACAACGCACTTCGTCCCGTTTTCTCATTAGACATGAGGGAAAGGCCTTACTGCACATCTATTAATGAAATAACTGTCTGGGGATCACTGTATGTTGGGTGCCATTGCCTTCGAGGCATGCGGTTTCCAAAACCGCAGCATTATATATTTCATGATGCTGGGATCCCAGGTTATAATCACATATCCTATGTTAAGTATAATTTCTTTGCAATTAATGTGAAAGTATCGTGATAATCACACACACACACACACACACACACACACACACACACACACACACACACACACACACACACACACACACACACACACACACACACACTCTTCATTATCCACGTTCAATACAAATCGGTGAAATCTGCTAAACAAGCATTTTTATTTGGCAGTGACTGTCATAATGTGACGAAAGGGAATATATCCAACCAACACTCCACCCCACCCCCCCCCTTGCTCAGTCTCCGCATTGCTCTCGTGTGCAGTGGTATTTGACGCTCGTTGATAGAGTGTGTGGTGAGAGGCTGAGGTGCAGAGAGAGGGGATGGAGGTGTGATTGGAAACATTGTTGTTTACTTTTATTTTCTCCAGGAATGTGGATGCCTGGCAGCTTTTTAGGATTGCTCTGTTTTGGCAACTTTGAAAAATCACCTTTGATCGGGGAACGTGAGAAGGGATCCAATTGGTACCTGCCTATATGATGTCTTCTCTGCACTCTCCTGATCCTGTTTCCTCTTCATCATCTGCACAGAGTTCTTCCACCAACAGCAGTCGCCACCTTGAATAATGCGAGTTCCCTTGCATGGAACTTCAACACAAGAGAATGTCATTCAGCCCATATAGCCTGCATAATGGTTGCCAACCTATGGTTGTTTGTCCGTGATTTCTCCTTTTTAAATGCTGAGCATCAACCGAAAAAGCGACACGTACCGTTTCAAAAGTCTTCGGTGTGACTCGGATGGGATTCGAACCATTGATCCGTACCAGACTCGGAGTTGAAACTTTAACCATTACGCCACCGGGTATGTTCCCCTAATGCATTGCGTGTTTAGCCTGTCATGTATTTCCATCGACAGAACAAGAGCTTCATATACCCAAAAAACCCATGAGACAAAGAAAAACACAAAATTAAAATGCATTCGGTGGAGTGCATACCTCCACCAGGCTGAACAGTTTATGTTTTGTATCCACTGATAAGCTAGATCTGAATCCAGAACTTCAATATATAATTGGCTTGTTCTTGTCATCCACGCAAACCAACCACCGAGTTTCGTTCAAATCCATCCACAACCTTTTGAGATATCCTGCACACAAAGAAACAAAGACGTCATGCACAGTACGATGCTTTCAAAATCCGTAACGCAAGTTTGACCATAAAAATAATTGGTGGTTGAATTCAGTGACCTGATATGAAAAACCTGTTCAAATTTAAATGCAATCGGATGAAAATTGAGGATTTTAGAAATTGCACCCAAGTTGCTGACCTTTGGCCTATTTTGACCTTTTGGCCTTTGTCGACTTGAAAAATAATTAGTGGTAGAATTCAGTGACCTGATATTCAAATCCTCTTCAAATTTCAACTCAATCGGATGAAAATTGATAATTTTAGAAATTGCACCCAAATTGTTGACCTTTGGCCTATGTTAACCTGTTGGTTTATGTTGACCATTAAAAAAAAAATTGGTGGTTGAATTCAATGAGCAGATATGCAAATCCTTTTCAAATTTCAAGTAAATCGGATGAAAAATGACAATTTTAGAAATTCGGCCAATGTCGATCGGCCTTTTGACCTTTTGACCTCAAAATCATTATGCTTCTTGCTGATGACCAACTCTACCATTTTGTGAAGTTTCATAAAGATCGGTTTTAAAATGTGACCTGTAGGTGATCGACATACAAACAAACATACAAACAAGCCGGTAGGCGACATGGGTGGTCGCTACATAATTGCATACTAGTCAAACAGTTTTTGGCGGATCGGGCTGAAATTTTTTGACAAAGAAGTTGATTATAGTGCGCATAAAAGCGCGGAAGCTGATTTTTGATTTTCGAAAAAATATATTTTTTAGGATTTTTCGAAAATTTCAAAGTCCCTTTGTTAGGCAACGGTGGTGGCCATAGCAACGGTGCTCAAAAGCATAGAACGACATCCTGGTATGAACCTACCTGTCAAGTTTCATCGAAATTAGTTGACTCCTCTGGCCTCCAGAGCTGTCCATTACATACAGACATACAAACATACATACAGACAGACGGAAAAAGTGAAAATAAGGGTACTCTAGCGACCACACAACAAGCCGGTAAGCGACATGGGTGGTTGCTACATGATTGCATACTAGTCATACATTTTTTGACGGATCGGGCTGAACCTTTTTTGACAAAGAGGTTGATTGTAGTGCGCATAAAAGCCTGGAAGCCGATTTTTGATTTTCGGAAAAAATTTTTGGGGGGAATTTTTCAAAAATTTCAAAGTCTCGTTGCTAGGCAATGGTGGTGTCCATAGCAACGGTGCTCAAAAGCATAGAACTAGATCCTGGTATGAACCTGCCTGTCAAGTTTCATCAAAATCGGTTGACTCCTGGCCTACAGAGCTGTCCATTACATACAGACATACAAACAAACAAACAGACAGACAGACGAAGAATGCGTGCGACACACCAAAATACTTGCAAATCTTCCATTTCGCAAGTAATATAACAAACATACAGACAGGGGTGAAAACATATCCCCTGTACATTGCAGATGGCAGAGGTAACTCGAACAACACTCGAGAGAGTGCATATCGCTGCCAGACTGAACAGTTTATGTTGGGTATCCCACTTCAAGGCCAGATCTGGATTCGGACCTGAACCAAAATCGAATCTGCTGGTTCTTGTCACCTCCCCAACTCATCCATGAAGTTTTCTCATAATCCCTTCACAATGTTTTGAAATATCAAGCTGTGTGTCGTTTTTGGCGCCGTCTCTCAATGCTGAAGAAGTTTAAAATTTCTTGGATCAAAAAATGACACGCACAAAAAAACTTAAAAGAAACTCTCCTCTCCGGATCTTCACCAAAATTGGATCAATTCGTCCTTGTCACAAACCCAAGCTGTCCAGCAAGTTTCGTCCGAATCCGTCCACAACTTTTTGAGATATCCTGCTCAGAGACAAACAGACAGACCGACAACCAAACCGGGGTGAAAACACAACCTGCATCCACCTTTTATTTATTTATTTATTTGGGGGATACACTGTCGAGGCTCGTATGAAAGCTCCGCCTTTGGTGGCGGAGGTAAATATACACCATGATCCAGTCAAGTCCGCAGGTTTGAGCTAGCTTATCCTGAGATCAGTTCCTGGAGGAAATTGATCCCAATAAAGCTGCGAGCTATAGGGGTTACTTTATGCCAGATATTCCCTGTGCGTTGTTGTGGATTCCAGTTTTCCAGAGTGTTGCATTGCATGGGATGAGTATGTGAGTGGTGAAGGCCATGACGGGTCTGCAGACCTCTCCCTGCGTCTCAGTTTATAAATCATGGCTGTAAGTTTTAATCTCCATCGATTGATTTTAACAGTCGCTTGCATACACATTATGAATCACAATTTACAACACCATTTGAATGCTTCTGATTGACCACTTTACATTCGAATGAAGTCACAAAAAAACCAAAATGCGTCACCTAAAAGCTTTGACTCTGCGACACAATTTTCCATGCTGTTTACATCGGTAAAGTTACATTTTTGGAAAGGCACAATCTAGAAAAACATATTTCAAGCTGGAAATGAATTGGTTACTACTTTAATGTAATTGGGAAAAGCCATTGCATCCCAGGTGGAAGAGTTTACGTCGGCACCAACAGTAGGCAGCAGGAATTGGTGGGGTCGGTGAACGTGAGCTTTGTGGTCACTGCAGTGTAACCTCGTCATCTGTGCGTTTTGATTCGTAATCTCTTTGTTCTATTTAAAAACAAGTTGGATCTCCCGATCAACGTCGTCATTTCGACTTTAGCAAAAAAAACAAAAAATCAAGAAGATTGATGTTTTGAGCTGGAGCAGAAATTTACCTGGGAGTGCAACACGGCAATGATGGGCCAAATGGCCTCATTTCCTGTTTTGAAATTAAGAGTTATCGACTTTGACTCACCGCTCATGGTTTATGACTTCGTGCAGTCTGAGTTGCTGTTCAACTTGAGAGTAGGTGAACACAGTTACAAGTTCAACTAGCATCCGTTGAAGACAAAGTCTTCGATATCCCCGCCATAGTAAATGAGGATAAACAAACTTATATTCCCTAAGCGTGTGCAATATGTATGTGACGTTTCCCCTTGATCTGACCAGCCATTCTGGAGAAGATGTTTGAAGGTTTTAGGGTAAATTCAATATGGCCACCAAACCATGTGACCTATCAATTAGAAATTAACAAACTTCTGAAAGGATGTGTTGGGGAAAGTGTATGTGAAATTTTGCCTCAACCTGTCCAGCCGTTCTGGAGAAGAAGATTTTTAAAATTTATTAATTTTCAATCCAAGATGGCTGACAAACCATGTGACCTATGACATCATAAATTTACATTCTGCCTCCAATCCTCCAGTGGAATACGTGTGTGTGAAGTTTCGTGTTAATCGGATGAGGTGTGTTTTTCTATCCAAGATGGCCGCCAAACCATGTGACTTGTGACATCATCATTTTTACCATGTATGCAGACATGATGGAAGATGATAGTTGCAAATTTTTGCTTCGTTTGGTTATGTGATTCCAGAGAAAACATTATTTAATATTTTCTTGAATCCAACATGGCTGCCAAACCATGTGACCTATCATTTAGAAAATATCAAAAGGCACCAGTTCACCACTTGCTTGATATGTGTACCAAATTTCGTAAATATATATTGAGGGGATTTGTAGTTAAGCTCCGGAAACGCAATGTGACGGACGGATGGACGGATGGAACCCATTTCGATATCCCCCGCCAACTTCGTTGGTTGGCGGGGGATAATAAGAAGCAAGAAATGGCATGTCACCAGTGGGCCAAATCGGCGTCGTGTCCACAAAATAACATGATCCGCTGGGTGACTTGCGTGTCATGAATGGCCAATGCCCATGGAATAAGTTGCTCACCAAAAGGGATTCCATGATAGCCCCACAGTTGAAAGATGCAAAAACCCACTGAAGATCAAGCCACAATACAGCATATGGTACTTCTTCTTCTACTTCTTCTTCTACTTCTTCTTGGATATGGCAGCTTGGCTGCTGGGTCGCTGTCATTTTGTTGGGGCATGACTATGCTGCTGATGCTGTGCCCCTATACCAATACACTGGTACTCATTTAGCCAATCTCAGAAAGATGGCAGGCTGAGTCAACCCCACCTGATGTTAATTCAGTATCCAACAGGGCTTGAGCTCAGGACCATAAGATTCCAAGCCAGCCACCCTAACCATGAAGCCAACACCATGCTTAACACGTGGTATGCAGCTGCG
This sequence comes from Eptatretus burgeri, assembly GCF_056783735.1. Lineage (NCBI taxonomy): Eukaryota > Metazoa > Chordata > Myxini > Myxiniformes > Myxinidae > Eptatretus > Eptatretus burgeri. The sequence goes on along the minus strand of NC_140977.1, from coordinate 50,941,983 downwards.
GGTGCAGAGAGCAAAGTGCTGCAGGAGGATAGGGCCGTGAGCACGGTTTAACTCCAGTGAATTACAGCAAACTTTAGTTTACTCCAGTGAACTTTTGTTTAACTCCAGTGAAACGCAAGTCCATGAATCAGTTCCATGACCGTGTGCATAGCGAGCTGTCAGGCACTTCCATTGAAGCCTTACTCACAGCTCGTCGATCGAGGGAGAGGTACTAGAGCCCGGTCGTAGTGTCGGGCAAAATGATTGGTGAGAAATCACATAAAAACTACGCCGACACGACTGCCATCGGTGGGATAAGTCAATGTAAGTTCATGATGGAAAAGCATTTAACAAGTTGACACCGATGAAAAGTACACGACGCCCTCTTTGAGGTCGTATCGGATCGTGCAATGACTACTTGCTCTCGATGCAGTCCCGTGGAGACTGTAACCTTCGTATATCAATTTATATTCTGTGTAGGGAATGTAAATAATTAAATGCAATTGGGTCGAATTCCCGACAAAAAAATTCACCTTCGAATGCGACGCCAAACTATCAACAAGTGAGCCAAGCTCCGCCACTCTCCGTGGCGATTGGCCATAGCGACGTTATCTCTTGTTTTATCATCGATTCGATTGTGAATAGCAATTTTTTTTAATTGTGACGTTGACCTAGTGCTTGATCCAATAATGCGGTGGAAGAAACTTTGTGGAAATTAGCCGGTGGGTATGGAATCCTTACGATAATAATTCATGGACCGATGTTTGTGTGTTTGTTTGGCGTGCTACTCCTCCTACAGTTCTGGTCCGATTCCATCCAGACTTGCTACAGAGGATCAGCATGACCCCAATTAATGTATTGGGGTGTTTTAATCTTTGTCGGTTGTCTTGGGGGTATGGAGGGGGGAGCACACAAATTTTCTATGTAAATGTGTATCGTGTAGCGCCGCCAGCAGGTTAGGGGGGTATTACAAGTGTCCACCATTTACAGCGCAGTATTCCTGTCTAAACGTTTTCCATTACTGTGAGGTGGTTTGAATTATAAGCAGTAGGTATGTTTTTGCTTCATACACGTGACCCGTGACTCTCAAATCACCCCTCCATTGCAGATATCCCTCCTCACACAATCCTCCCATCTCAACTGCAGTTTACCTCTTTTCCTCCTACCTTGCTCTCTCAAACCGCTTTTCCTCCCGCCTTGCTCCCTCAACCTCCACACTCTCTTTGCCATTCTCTGTTCCCCCAATCCGCACCAAGTGTACAGCCCATCTCAGCTGGCATTTCCTAAATCTCCCCGTCAAGCTCATCTGCACACCAATCTCCCCGTCAAGCTCATCTGCACACCAATCCCCCCCCCCCCGTCAAGCTCATCTGCACACCAATCTCCCCATCAAGCTCATCTGCACACCAATCTCCTCCCTCTGTCAGAACATGAATCGGAAAACAAACTTGCCGTTTAACAGAACTTTGTCATCAAGACCAATCAAATTTGCCGCTTGTAGACCCCTCTCATTTCATTGTTTCTCAAGACGACACGGTGTAAGGTGTTCTATGAACACTCTAGTTTACTTCCATGATCAATTAATCTGCTGATGATGTAAATTGTTGGTTAATTTATTTAATTGTTCAGGCTACTCCCCCCCCCCCCACTTCCACTCTTTTATATATCGCCTTTCAATATCAATGTTTTCTGTAGCATCAGTCCACCTCGATGGACTGATGCAACACATAGCTCGGACGAGAAAGGCAGATGATTTCCTGACAGACCAACTGGGTTTTGCCAAACAGTTCGAGAGCAATGTGGCAATTCTTTCAAGTTTGTCATTGTAATTTGGGGGATGAGTCGTGGTCGTGAAGGCTTGTGTCATTCTACGTCGGCGGACAG
>NC_140977.1:50932620-50937620 GCF_056783735.1 Eptatretus burgeri | reverse complement strand
CTCGAGACGAGGTGGTAATAACTACGTGCAAATGGCCTTCTACTCCCCTTTTCCTTCGGCTGGGCTTCTTCAAGAAATTGTGTGAGCTTCTCTAATCTAAAATACCACTGAAAGGTGACTCGTGTCCATTTGTCGAGGCTCAGGCCATGAATGAAATAACGTAAAGATTTCTTGTCTGCAAGTGCATTTGTGGCGCGACACACGAGGGAATAAAACGAAATCCAACGAAGTTTAACGTAGGAGGAGGCCATCGGGCCCACCTTTCTGTCAATATCCCTGTACCTATCTATCCCCAGTACTTCGAGATATCTAACTAATTCCAGTTTAAATCTATCTACTTTTTCAGGGAGACCATTCCATGCATTAACTACTCTCTGAGTGAAAGTCCCCTGTCTTACTACAGTCTCAACTCTCCTCTTCTATACTCTCAGGCAATGATCACTGGTCCTATCTCTGTCTGGTCTGCTGGATATCATGAAAACAACTCGGTTCTTCTGTGAATTTTCTTTTCCAAGCATGTTCAAGAGAACCCCATGGCTGGCACCGCACATGACCACCAAACTTTACCTGAAAATATTGGCTGCTCATTGATGTACAGGGTGTTTCAAAAAGAGTGATGCAACTTTAAATGTTTATTTACAAAGAAACAGAAACCTCAGCAACGTGAACCAAACATTTCTTGAAAGCTTACGACATGGTATTTTCTGTCACTGATTGCTATTGTCGTGAGTCACTGCTAGTGTTAGTGAGAGCCGAAGGTCTGAAACTGGCATTTACGCAACATCCTTGTAATTGAGATTCTCAATGTGTGCCCCTCCACGGTTCACACAGGCATTGATCCTGACTCCAAAGTTCTGTCCAACTTTCCTGGAGGTCTCCAATTGATGCTGGCCAGCCACTCTTGCCCTTGCTCTGGTTGTGCACTGTATCCTTGTGCTGAAAATGTTTCACAATATGTTGAATAGCACAATTTGTGGGCCCATTATGTGTTCACGCCTGGTGCTGGCTTAGTGGCTGGAGTGGTGGGCTTGGGATCCTTGTGTCCTGAGTTCAAATCCTGCTTTCTGTTGAATTAATACCAGGTGGGGTTGACTCAGCCTGCTATCCTTCTGATGTTGGTAAAATGAGTACCAGCTTACTGGTATCCTGTTTCAGAGAGGTGACCTGACCAGGAGTATGCCTAATAGTCCAGGAGACTGCTGAGGAAGCACCAATGCTCCGCACAGAGTATGGTCCCAATGGATGGATGGATCATGTGTTCTGAGGTCGAGGTCAAAAAGTTCAAAAAAACAAAGAAAGAGCAGGAAGTCAAAGTTGTATCAATCTTTTTGAAACTCCCTGGTAATATTTTTAAACCCCGGAAGGTGTGCCATCTCTTGCCAAGACACAAAGGCTTCACTTCCAGATCGATAGGTAACGTCAGATCATACAAAGTGTGTTGTCTTTTGAAATCATCACAGTGCCTTCTGGAACAAGTATACACTGTACCGATCCCGTGTTAGAGTAAGCCAATTGTTGTTATTTTGTTACGCTTCATGCATCCATTGGATGAGTAGACCTCTGATTTCAAAGAGGTATTTCATGCCAAAATGAGAAACACACTGAAGCTACACCTCCATTTTATCCATGGCGTTGAAGTTGACTTATTTCAGGTACCACTGGTTAAGGACTGAAAAACAAAACATGAATCTGAATCCTAGTTTTTCCCCAATTAAAAAGTGAGAAATGACCGCAATAATAATTCTGCACTGGAAAATAGAGATTTTAATACAATTGTTTTGATTCCCGCCAAAGCATCAGCCTTCAGACGTGCAGGCACAGTCCAATCTCCGTCCCTCTTCCCACCGATGAAGACACCCGGCGTAGGATGCTCGATCGCCCAAAGCAACGTTATTTCATGTTTTGACATCAATTTGATGAAGAAGTGAAAGTTTTTATTGTGACAATGACCTTTCTCTTGTGAAAACAATGCAACACAGAAAATCTCGGGGAAATTGGCCCAGGGATTTGGACACATAAAAGAAACAAATAAATAAACAAGAAAGATGTGTTGCATAATGCGATACTTGCAAAATCCAAATATAAAAAGTTGCCATGGAAACAGCAATTTGACCATAACCTATCAAGTGTTTCACATGATTGATTGTTAAACAGAACAAAAGTGGCTGTTACATTTTTGAACTGCAGCATAATCATTGATTTACATGTTTTGGACGGCCTTGACCTTGAACTTGACCTTGACCTTTGACTAATTTTGAACAAATTTTACTCACGTGTACTACACATCCATACAAATTGGCTGTGTAAGTTTGAATCTGTCACATTGAAAAATTATTTAGGTATGGCAATAATAAAATCACAAAAAGTCCCATTTGATCATAATGGGATGAAATTGTTGTCATGGAAATGGCTGAATCGATCGTTGTCAATTTTGGTGAACCAACTCAATGACCCAATATGCAAATCCTTGTTCAAATTTCAAGTGAATCGGATGAAAATTGATGATTTTAGACAAATACAAGTCTGGAGACGGCGATGGGTCACGAGCAACGTACACGGTTCGCATTTTTTATTTTTTGACCTTCGAGGGGACGCCACGGGCAAACTGGCAGGAATCGGGAAAAACGTAAACGATGAAAGTTGTAGTACTCGAAGAGCACTACTTGCATACCAACTTTCATTCGAAACAGTTGAAAACCCGAGGAGCTCGATGCCCAATTTGTTGATTTTTTTGACATTTTCTAAGTTCGTGACCTTGTGACCTTGACCTTGGGACGAAAATGAAAAATCGAGCTCCATGGAGCAATGCGGGTGCTATTGGGCTATCCAAATACTGAAACCCCTGCCAGATTCAACAAACCCCCTTGGAGAAGATGTAACTTGAAACCGGCTACCCCCTAAAAACACATGTTTTTTGGGCGTGGCTCCGCCCATAATGGGCGCAGTACACTCATTCTCAGGAAAACACAACTAGATCATGATATAAACCTCCCACCCAAGTTTTATCAGGGTCGGATCAAAACCCACGGAGCTATGCTTGGGACAGACAGACAGACACACACCAATGATGAATATAGTGGTCACTTTCTGACTCGTGAACCAAAATGTCGACATTTTTTTGCATGAGAAAATGGCTGACCGGAAGTGGTCGACCAACCACGGATCTTTATACGCTGGTCGAATAGACTGTGGTGACACAAACCCGAAATCTCAACATTGACTCTGCGCCAATTAAATCTGAAAAAAATGTCATAAAGCATGAGCTTGCTGTGACCTTGACCTTTTGACCTCAAAAAATACAATAGGCTTCAGCTTTTGACGAGCTCGCCCAATTGGTGAGGTATCATGAATATCGGCATAGAACTGCGACTTGTCGGCGACTGACAGACAGACATACATACTCAGGAAATGAATATACAGTACAGTACTTGCGAATCTTCAGTTTCGTCCACTGTCCATGAAACAACTGCGCAGACGTAGTTTGGCTGTTCTTTCTAAGTATACATGCACATGTTTTGCCATATGGAAAGTACAATGTGGTGACAGTTTATGACCCATAGTTCTCAACCATTGAGCACGACATGCAAACGGTAGGCCTGTTGTGGTTGTCTTGTGGGAATCGAGCCTGCAGTTTGTATCGTACAGTCACACTGACTGTATACCTCTTGCCTCAAGGCTCCAGGAATCAGAAATAGCAAAATGATTGTGCTCATGAGTGCCTTCGGAGACAAGTATGCTATCCCACATGACCTTGAGAAATTTGCCACAGCTTGCCCGCAACTGCAAGCACTGCAACAAATTGAGCAAAAATTGCTGGAGGTGTTGCTTTGTAAAAAAAAAAAAAAAAAACATTTATATACAGTGTGTGTGTATATGTATATATCTATTATATAAAGCCATTCTAACCATTCACTGACTCACTCACTCAATCATTGACTCACTCACTCACTCACTCACTCACTCTGATATTAAAGTTCGGTACCTTCCAGGTGACGGAGAAAGCTGAAATCTTGTATGCCAACAGACATCAAAGCCGACACACCAGTAAAAGTCACAGAGCCGTCGAAAAGCATCAGTAAACGAAAATATAAATAAATGTAAATAAATATATGGAAAAAAAAAACAAATGCAGGTGAGCGACCCGAGAACGGGGAAGCACGGTAATTTTGTTTGCCGATGGACAACGTAGCAGATACATCGGGAAATATCACAGAACCGTCGGAAGGCATTCGTAAATGAAAATGTAAATACATAAGAATCAATAAATTAAAATCAAAGAAATGAAAAATCGAATACAGCTCAGCGAGACAAGACGATGGGGGAAGCACGGTTCATTATTGCTTCCAACATGTAAGCAAAGCTCACTAGTGTTCTTACACATTGCACAACGTGCTGTTTTTGAAGCTGAGTAGTGGAATAATAGAATGGTGTAAAAAGATAGTAAATTATGCAGTTAGTGAACAAGACTCCGATGGATAAAACCTTATCTCAAAAGAAAAAGGAGATAGATCTCTTCGGAGCGGGGGGGTCATCCACGTAGCAAGGGGATTTAAAAGGAAAAGTTTTTAAAACGTTTTCTTTTCTGTTGAGTTCGTTTTATTTGCAGCAAGGAATATCGCTGAATCGAGGGTGTTTCAAAGGATAACAAGACAAGCGAATTCATCCCACGTGATGGCAGCAGTAAATGCCACGCACGAATAAAGAAAGGGCTTGTTGCTTGCAATCAATGGCTTTCGAGCCCTGAACATGCTCCCCATGAGGCGAGGGTTTTTACTCCACACAAAAACGGTTTGAAACCTTTTAAAAAACAAAAAAAACCTAATAACTAGTTGAATTGTGACCATTTTTAAGGCACCATATTGTTTTCAGGAAATAAAATATTAATAATGACATTCATTTGCCCCACCACCAAGCCGAAGGTGCATGCTGGTTATGCTTTCGCCCCTGTTTGTCTCTGTCTGTCTGTCTGTCTGTCTGTTGGGTGGTCACTAGACTACTGT
>NC_140977.1:50917620-50927620 GCF_056783735.1 Eptatretus burgeri | reverse complement strand
TCTGGTGAGTGTGGCGATATCTCTCTCCTGACGAGTTCCCCCAAACTGAGCTGAGTTTGCTCTTTCTATGAGCCATGAGCCCTGGGCAAGGGAGGAGCCAAGAATCAGATCAAATGGATCTGTTAGTAAATTCGAGCCTCCGCATTCATCCATAGCAGTCGTATCCAACCCCGCCAGGCCCCGAATGCGAAAATGGCCTCAGTTGCTTGCTGACCTGCCCACGCATCGGAGCTCTGACATTAACATGGGGCCATGGTTTTTGGAGGCGCTCTCTGCCCGTGAACGTGCACTGTCTCCATTCAAACATGGATAATTTAGTGACATCCCCGTGCTACCTGCATGTCCTCAAACAAGCTCCTGCGCGCATTCGCGCTTCGAGTTATGCTCCATAATAACCCGACCGTTGTCTCCTCAGCATCCCTCGAGGCTGCGGTGAGTGTTCGATGAATTGGTGGGAGTTGAGGCGGTTGTCAAGAGGTGGGGTGGGTTGTGGCATTTGTAATGAAGAGATTGCAATGTGGCGTTGCGGAGAAGAGGTGGAAGTTGCTTGTAAGAATGTCGTCCCAGCGGGGAGGGAGAGGTTTGTCCCTAACAGTCACGTTTGTAATGAAAATGTATCCGTAAGTTGTGGGTATTTTTGGTAGTCGTGTGAAGTGGTTGCGGTGAGCGTGGTCGCACCGTAGTGAGCATAATGAACGTCTGAGGTGAGACGGTAGCTGAAAATTGCCGTGCACTTTTGAACGGAAATGGCGCACATATGCAAATGAACCTTGATGTGCTCACTTACTTGTGTCCTTCTGGCTTGCGTGCTTGCTTGCTTGTGTACTTTGTGTGACGCAGACAAAGCGGGGCAAAGGAGTGGAGGAAGTGCAAAGATTGAAGATTGAGGACCGAACTAAAAGAGCCCAACACAACGCATCTTTCCCATTTACCCACTAGACATATGGAAAGGGCTAACTAATGAAATAACTATCTTGGGATCGTTGTATGTTGAGTGCCATTGCCTCAGAGGCATTTGGTTTAACAGAACCGCAACTATATATATATATATATATATATATATATATATATATATATATATATATATATATATATATATATATATATATATATATATATATATATATATATATATATATATATACTTAGGGTAGGGAAGGGAAGGAGGAAGAAATACTGAGGGTGTCTTGGGTGTGGAAGTGAGAGGTGTGAATGTAATGTAACGTGTGGTGTATATTATGCACATAGGCTGCTTATAACTGCTTAGGCAAGATGTATAACCACAATGTCTATGATGCACATTGGCTGCTTACATGTTTTTCCTTCATGTACATCTTCTTCTTCTTTCGGCTGCTCCCGTTAGGGGTTGCCACTGCGGATCATCCGTTATGATCCGCATTCTGATTTGGCACAGGTTTTACGCCAGATGCCCTTCCTGACGCAACACTTGTCGCCTCTTATGACACAGGGATAAGGATTGGGTTTCGCCATGTTCTGGGCTGCCCTACACCCTCTCATAGCGTAGCCCAGCACAGAGCTCCCGTCATCAAGCGATCCTCCAACCCAAGCCTCCGAGTAGCCGGATTACAGGCGCACGCCACTACGCCCGGTATAGTTTTTCCTTCATGTACATAACCGGGGTTATTTATATTTTCTGGCATGATCAAGGCAGCGGTCTGTTGCCTATACACCACCCAAACGAAGGGATGTGACAGAAGAACATGTTGCACACTTGGAACACGATCTCCCTTGGGGTGGGGTCTCTGCTTATAAGGTATTAATAATAAAAATAATAAAATGACTGCTCTGGCTGCTCCCGATGGCGGGGGGGGGGCTTCTGGTGAGTATACCTTGTGAAAAAACATTCTCACCATTTTGTTCAGCATTGCTCGTTGAGACTCAGGAAGCTGGCATAAGATGTTCCAGTGAAAGCCAAAAATGTGCCACCCAGAAGGAGGGGAAATATTTCTCATGAATTGCCAAAAAATGTTCACAATTCATAAATTGCCCAGCTGACCTCCTGACCACATATAAAGTTTCGTCCACAGCCTGATGGAGTACTGCTCTCCACTCTGGGCTGGTACTCCTGTCTCTCACCTTTCTCGGCTTCACGCTGTAGAAACCAAGGCATTTCGGATCATTGGCATGTCCCGCAATGAGGCTGAGTCTTTGGGCCTCTCACTCTCTCAAAATAGGCAGGTCAGTGGTCTTTCTGTCTTCTACCGTCTCCTCTCCAGCCTCGCCCCCCCCTGCTCTCTCTGCGATTTGTCTCCACCATATTTCCGCAGGACGCTCAAGGTCCGCCAACAACCCCCTTCTGGCAAAACTACCAAAATCACGAATCACTACTCACCTTTACTCTTTCATTCCTCTTTTTTTCTCACCTTTGGAATAAACTGCCTCACTCTTACCAATCCCATTCTTCCCTCCAGGCCTTCAAAACACCAGTTCACCACCACCTCTTATCATCCCCCATCCAAATCCTCGATCTTTTCTACCCTCATTAATCCACCCCAAACCCACTCCTTCAAATTCCCTGCCTTCCTTCTTGAAAGTCCCTGTAATGTCCATCTTGTATTCCCCGTGTTCCCTGCTCCATCCCTCACCCTTCCACAGATCTCATGTCTGTTCCCCACTGTTTGTCCTTCCCTCTCCCACGCCTCTTGCTCTGTGTTGTGCGATAGCTGTCATTCGAGCCTCGACAATGAATACAAAATAAATAAATATGGAGACTGTTTTACGATTGCTGATCCCTGGCGAAAGAGGGACGGATTTGTTACCCGACATCCCACCATCTTTAATCACGTGGTGTTGCCATGCAGGCATTACCCCTGTGTGTGTGTGTGAGTGTGGGTGGTAATTAGCCTAATTGGGATGAGGTTTGCACTGATCAGCTTTGTTTTATTTTCGTACACTTGTACTTGCCATCAATTTACACTCGCATCCATTGTGGAGGTAGGCACGCTCCTTTGGCAGAGCTAATCTGTCTGGCCTGCGTTCGAATCCCGACCCAGCCGTAAACTGTCATTCTGGTGTTTCGCAGACATGAATGTGTGTACGGTCACTCATATGCATGTTGAGCCGGCTGTCCCGTCGCGTGTGATGTGATGACGTCATATCTTGATGACGTCATACGTAACCTGTGTATGGTGTTGAATATTATTTGTTTGCCTCTTATTTCACGTCGGGGATATCGGTCGACATGAAGCTGGTGTTGTAACTCGTTCTGGTCGTAGCTTAATGGCAACGTCGCTCAACATTTCATCGCCGAACACCGTTTGTGACGCGCAAGTGTGTGTGACGTGTTCAAATCGCAATCTCCTCGTTGCAAGCCCTTGACTCCTGGATCACGTGGTTCGAGAGGGTGAGCATGCTGGTGATTCTGCTGAACTGCGTGACGCTTGGGATGTTCCAACCATGCAGCGAGGTTCGATGCCAACTTCATCGCTGCATCATTCTGAAGGTAAAGACGGGGGTCTTCATTCGGTCTTCAGTCTGTCATGCACGGGCATTGGTTCCTCGATCTTCTCACTTTGTCACTGTTGCTCTTCTTCCCCTGCAATATTGCCACTATATGACAACATCTTCCTTCTAACTGTTATTCTCTGTTTGTTCTGCTCCTTACTTACACGACATTGTACATTATCAATTATCAAGTGGAGGATGTGATCGAGATATTTAAGATAATGAAGGGTAGAGACAAAATAAGTACAGAAGAATGATCCAGCACAATCGACAATGATAGGACCAGTGGCCATAGCCTGAGAGTAAAGAAGAGGAGAGTTAACTCTGAGTAGTTAATGCATGGAATGGTCTCCCTGGAAAGGTAGTGGCAGCAGAAACAGTAGATAAGTTTAAATTGGAATTAGATAGGTACCTGGAAGTTATGGAGATATATATAGGGATATAGGGATGTTGGCAAGGCCTCGAGGTAGTTTGAGAACGGATGGGCGACTGTGTACATCTGTACTAAGTGTGATGTCTGTGAGACGGTCTTGTCAAGAGAGCGATAGTGTGTGGTTGGTGATGTATATTCTTCACCCTGAAACCGCCTTTGCCCACCACCACCCCCATTATAAATAAATCAATAAATTGATTTATAATAGATAAAGAATAACACAAACAAATTTCTCAAATTACATCGTTAGCTTTCCTGGATTATTAGTCTCCTCCTGGTTTCAGCGGAGGGGGCCATAGATTTGCTCTCCGTCCGTCCGTCTGTCCATCCCATCGGTGGTTTTTCTGCCTTTTTTCCCCCACACCCTTTAGCATATTCAACTGATACCTGGCACCTGGCTATATTATGATACGCTACGGAACAAGTTCGAGTGTCAGGACGTTTTGTCAATTTTTCACAGAGTTATAGCCTTTTTAAACTTTAAAAATATCACATATTATACATGGGACAGTGTTGAGCTGGCCTGACTCCACCCCAATGAAATCATGTGCTGCCATTACATGAAGGAGCACAGATTGTCAGGCCTGAGGCCTGGGTGTTAGTCCATGGCCCAGTGCAATTTGACAGGCCCCTCCATGTTTTTATGCGTTGGGGGGGGGGGGGAGAAGGGAAGGAGGACAAATTAACCCGGAAAAAGAGTGCTTTAACCTCAGGGTTACCCAGGTTAAAAAAAAGGAAATTGTAATACCCTCTGCCACCACCACCAGGTGGCATTACATGGTATACATTTACATAGAGAATGTATGCCCCGCCACACCCCTGTGTGAGGCCACAGCCACATAGCCAATGTTACCCCCAACACAAAGTTGTATTTGCACCTCGAGTGCGGAGCTTCATGTATGTATATCAGGTTCTTTTTATTATTTTCAGCAGCGAACACACCATTTATACCCCACACGAACAAACGAACATTCTTCGGGACCGGGAGGGGACAAGTGTTGTTTTCTCCAGTGTTGGTGTAGCACAGGCATGATGGGCCAAATAGCCTACTCCCACATCAAATTTCCTTGTTATTCTTCTCCCTCCCCCGCATCAATCTTTGCTCATACCAAGCCCTCGATCCTCCACTTCCTTTTCAGTCGTTTGATGACTTCATCTTTGGCTTCTTTGCTGTGGAGATGGTTTTGAAAATGGTCGCACTGGGTGTGTTTGGAAACCGCTGCTTTTTTGGGGACACATGGAATCGCCTGGACTTCTTCATCGTGATGGCGGGGTAAGCCTTAGTTTAGTAGATATTCATAAAAGCACCCACTTTTGGATGTTAGATATCCGAAACCAATACCTTAGCCTGGACTTATGCTGTGCTGGGAAGGCTATGGACTTCCATCGAGATTGTAGCATCTTCCTTGCCCAAACAAACAGCTTCTGTAATGCCTAACCTATCGGAAATTGGTAGCTGGCACATCATCAACAAACATGTCCAAGGAACATGACCACATTGCTCTTTTCTTTTTTTTTTTTTTTTTTTTTTTTCTCTCTCTCTCTCTCTCTCTCTCTCTCTCTCTCTCTCTCTCTCTCTCTCTCTCTCTCTCTCTCTCTCTCTCTCTCTCTCTCTCTCTCTCTCTCTCTCTCTCTCTCTCTCTCTCTCTCTCTCTCTCTCTCTCGTTCTCTCTCTTCTTTCCCCTTTGTCCTTTAAATTGTAGAATGGCTAAATGTTAAGAACATTTATATTGTACGATATCATCATATCCACAGCCCTTTACTTGGTTTTCTGTCGTTAACACTGAATCCATCCGGTCCAGTGCATCCTTGTTGCCAAAAACCATCCCTTTGGATGATGATGATGATGATGATGATGATGCTAATTTTCTTCTTCTTCCAGCACAAGGCACAACAGCATCAATTGCTTAGTGCCCCCTGTTGGTGAGGGCAGGAATTTGCAATTTGTTCAGGGTGCTGACAACAGCTCACCCACTCTTCAAAAATCACACCGTGCGATCTTTGAAGTCCACCAACTACTTCCAGGCAGGCAGGGCGCCCAGTTTAACGTCCATCCATCCAAGGGACGGCACACGCATTGATGAATCACCCTACCTGTGAAACACCAGGATGACAGTTTTTAGCTGAGTCGGGATTCGAACCCAGGCTAGATAGTTGAGTAGTTGAGGCGAGTGTGCATACCTCACGGCCATCTTGTCAGTCCTTCTCCCTTTGGATAAACCTCCATGTATTACAAGTGAGCGGACCTTCTGAACACGACACCCTCCTTCACACAAAATTAGCATCTCATGCAAAGCACAGTGTCTCTGACACACCTGTCGGAGTGCTGGGAGTGGGAGTTTTTGCCTCATCTCCCATATTTGACAGGTTTAAGCCCATTTTGGCCCCGATCTAATGTCTCCCGCATCATGAACCCAATTCGAACACCCGATGAGCTCAGTCGTCTCGCCCAGTATCGAGAGAGTTGTGGTTTTTTTTTTTCTGTGATTTTAACAGGAAGTTCCCCTGACCGTGTCTCTTGGGCATGGTCATTAGAGCACCGAATCCACTTTATCCCGTTGAGCACTTCCCCTATGTGGGAGTCATTTTGCAGATTTTGCAGGCTCAGCGATGCACGGATTGTTTTGTGTAGCAATTGGGTGTCTTATTTATGCGACAGATTGCTGCTACATCTTCAACACAACCTGGAAGTGAAATAACCTGTCTTTGTGGAACTTCCTGATTACCTCGTGAAACTGAAAATGTGCCTTTCAGAGTACTTTTTCTCTTCGGGGTACGCGATTCAAGCGAACCAGCACGGGTCTTGTACAAATTTCTCGTTAAATGTCACGAGAATCTCATCAAATTAAGTTCAGATCTCATGAGACGTCATGGGGATATTTCTTGTAAGGTCGGCCTTCCAACATTGAGATGTGGAATCGCCGTAATCAAGGTGCCGTCATTAAGTGAGACTGTTATCATGAAGGAAGTTTCAGCAAGCAGATAGTTCTTGCTTCCATAACCGAGAAGGTTCTTCTTCTTCTTCTTCTTCTTCTTCTTCTTCTTCTTCTTATTATTATTATTATTATTATTATTATTATTATTATGTATGGAAGCTTGGCTACCTGGTAGCTATCATTTTGTTGGGGCATGACTATTCCACTGATGCTGTGTCTCTCTACCAGTACGCTGGTACTCATTTTGCCGACGTCAGAAGGATGACGGGCTGAGTCAACCCCACCTGGCGTTAAGTCGACAGCCGGATAAATGCGGCATCGTGCATATTGGTAGAAAGAAAAGTACGTCATGAAAGGCAGGGAACTAAAAGAAACCCAGAGAGAGAGAGGGGGGGGGAGAGAAAGTCTTGGTGTGTGGATAGAAAACACTGTCAAGGCCGGCCATCAATGTGCACAAGAAGCTAAATAGCTAACAGGAAGTTAGATTTAATCTACACCTATATAAATATCACTTTCAAAGAAAGGAACACCATTATCCAGCTCTACAAGAGTTTGCTACATCCCCAGTTGGACTATTGTATCCAAGCCTGGTGGCCACACTTTTGGAAAGATGTCAAAATTATAGATGTGCAGCACAGAGCGACAAGAATGATTGATGAATTCAAAAACCTGAGTTACAGCGACAGGCTAAAAAAAAAACGGTGCAACCTGATGACAACAGAAAATCAAGGTAGGAGAGCAGATTTGATTGACGTTTTGAAAAAATTCCTGCAGATACCCTATTCCTGGCAGCTAGCGGAGACCAGAGGTCGTGGCACTTAAACTGCAGAAACAACATTTGAGGAAATACTCTTTCTCCCAACGAGTAGTAAATGACTGGAATAGTTTACGACCCGCTGCAGTTGAGCCCACCAGTTTGAATGTGTTTAAGAACCCGCTGCAGTCCTTTCTGGGCTATTAAAGGGGCCCCTGTGACCCATTAGTGCACCGCATCGACTGGAACCCTACAAAGCAGACGGTCATGCGGATCCAGGTATATCAGGTACAATCTGCGTGCCCTACCTGGTCTAAGATGCATGCAGCTTCTTGCCATTATTTCATTCTTAACTCGTAATGCTCTCAGGCCAACTTGGGTTGGAGGGTACTGAAATGCTTCTGTGAAGAAGAAGTGCGAACAAGAACTTCTGTGAAGAACCATAAAAAGCCATTCAGGGCTCTTTACATTTCCAGGTGAACCGATGGATTTCCCACGGAAAGAACCGGACACAGACATCAGCAAGTCCCTTGAAGTTGGAAACAAAGACACACTTTTAGACCATTTCCCAGCAATTCCTTTTGCAAAAAGGTATCAAAATCAGCACCTGCAACGAGCTCACCTGATGGAAATTGCAACTGTTTTTTTTTTTTCTTTGAAAAGAAAATAATTCTAAAGTTTCTCAGCCATTGTGCTGTGAGTTGTTACATTGCTTGTAACAACCTTGCACAAAAGTAATCGGCAAAAAAAGGATTCCTCATTAAGTGATGAACTCTCCTTCAAGATGCACTGATTGGTGAAAAGAGAATGGGGGTTGCCTTCTCGCCAAGGGTCGTGGGGGGGGGGGGTGGCTAGAGCGATTTCATTCATGAAGCAACAGTGCAGGAATACTAAGGAGTGGAGCATGTTCATTGGGTCAGGTCGTGATGCATTAAACTTCAACACGAATGCAAGTGACAAGAATTGTACGTCGAAGTAGAATTATTAACCGTAATCATTGTGTCAATTGACATAACTGTTGTGTTTTTAACCCCACCTGTAGAATGATGGAATACTCACTGGACATGGAGAACGTAAGCCTGTCGGCTATACGTACAGTGCGTGTCCTACGGCCTCTCCGAGCCATCAACCGCGTGCCGAGTATGTTTGTCTGACCGTTCGCCCCGGTTTACAAAATGAGCATTTGTTGTCTGTGACGACATAGAGGTCGAATTGTCATTCACTGCAATAATTTTTATTTATTTATTTCTAGAAAAAGTCATTGAAGTCTCATTTAACCTTTTCATCTTGAGCACTTGGATGCATCGTCCCATTACTTTGAAGCGTCCTTTTTAGGACCCCCATTAGAGTAACGAAGAGCGAGAGTTTCTGTCGCATTTCAGGCATGCGAATCCTGGTGACTCTGCTGCTCGACACGCTTCCCATGCTCGGAAACGTGCTCCTCCTCTGCTTCTTCGTCTTCTTCATCTTTGGCATCGTCGGCGTGCAGCTGTGGGCTGGCCTCCTCCGGAACCGCTGCTTTTTACAGCACAATCTCACTCGGTGAGACAATATGTCCCTTTGTCTGCCGTTGTGTTTAAACGGATAATGTGAGTTTGCTTTAACTAGTACGAGACTGTGTATACACCGATGCAAGTAATAATGATGAAACAATATTACATTGAACCAAAATGGTAGCGATTCCGCTAAGTTGCCATTGCTGTTCACCAACATCTCAGATCATCCCCCATCCAAAACCATTATCTTTTCTACACCCATTCTACCAGTTTTATTTTTTGTTCCTGAGAGTTTGCTTCTGTATCCATTTTGTCTGCCCTATACATCCTCCCATACCCCACCGCCCCCAAACCCATACTTCTCCACACTTACACCTCAACACTGCTGTTGTGTCCCCCCCCCTCTCCTTCTACTGTTCCTGTTCTAATTCCTCCATGAACCTCGACTTTGTATTAAAAAAAAAGAATAGCTGTCACGATATGAACACAGCTCCACTCATACTTAGGCTTGTCATCTACGTCTACAGTAAAGGTTCCTACCCTTGCAACCTGTTGCTCTTCTCTTGCATAAGACAGCATCTGCTTATTACTGCTCCTCTCATTGGATGTTTGATGATGCAGCTAGACTAGACCCCATATCAGGGTTGATGTTCACCGGTGTGTCATTACGTGGTCCGAGCAGTATCGAGATGGAAGCCACTCCAGTGAAAAAGGCACATGACAGCACACCTGGAGTTTGTAAAAAAAAAAAAACACGTGAAAGACTGAGAGCATGAGATAGAAGGTTATGTGTTCTGATGAGATGAAAATTGAACTCTTTGGCCTGAATGCAAAGTGATGCGTTTGGTGGAAACCGAGCACAGCTCATCACCCATCTAACAGCATCCCTACCATGAAGCATGGTGGTGGCAGAATC
>NC_140977.1:50855120-50910120 GCF_056783735.1 Eptatretus burgeri | reverse complement strand
GCCTTCATCTTTTCTTGCATGTGACAGGCTGAACAATGCAAGCATACTTCCTCAATACTACCAGACGGAGGCAGATGTGTCCAACCCCTTTATCTGCTCACTACCCCACGACAATGGCATGCAGCGCTGCGGCGGCGTACTCGCCTACCGTCCCAAGTCCCCCAGGGTACCCGTATGCCTACCGAGACATGGCCACCGAGGGCCAAACGGCTCGCTGGCTTGCTCGGACTGGGGCGATTTGTACACAGAGTGCCACACGGGTCGTGTCAACCCACAGAACAATGCCATCAACTTCGACAACATCGGATACGCCTGGATCGCCATTTTTCAGGTACCTGGTGTGTTTTCTGGATTACACGCCCTTGAAAAATTGTTCGTATCGAGAACCACTGCAAATCGTTTCCCACATATAATGTTCCGAGATGTCACAAGATTCAGCCTCTGGGACCCTCTCCTCCCTTCTCCGTTCTTCTCCTTTGTGTGTTCCAATGTTCCTCTCCATCCTCCTCCTTTCCCATCATCCATTCCCTTGTTTGCTGCATCCACTTGTTGTCCCGTACTGTCTGCACGTTGCGTTTCTTACATTCCCTTCTTTATTTGTTTTTTTTTTACTTTAAATGATGTGGATTATGTTCAAGTGTGTGTGTGTGTGTGTGTGTGTGTGTGTGTGTGTGTGTGTGTGTGTGTGTGTGTGTGTGTGTGTGTGTGTGTGTGTGTGTGTGTGTTCTATCCTTCCTTTTTTGCAGAGTTTAAGGTACTGAATCAGTTTTAAGCCTCACATTGCTTTTCCATTGGGAGACAGGCCAGGTATACGACCTTCATTCAAGGCACCTGTACACAATGGCCTACTTTGTTTTAAGGCTTGAAGGGTTTTCAATGACAATAAGGGAGATACTAGCAAAGAGGACAGACGGCTTAATGTTCACTCAGAAAGGTTGGCTTTGTCTGCGATGTGATGCCCCACTTTCGAAGCACCGTAACAGCCGTTTGTCGTCAGCCCCTAATCGAGGAGCGAGTACCCATGTACGATGATATAGGTGTGTGGCATTTTCTTGACAATCCTTGCGATGATAGCTGTTTGTTGTGTGTAGAATTGCCTGTACAGGTAGCAGCAGACAAAAGCAGGTAAACATGGAGGGTTTAGTACTCTTGTTTGGTGCAAAAGCATTATCGGTGAATCCCCGGATGTCAACAGGTGATCACGCTGGAAGGTTGGGTGGACATCATGTATTACGTTATGGACGCGCACTCCTTCTACAACTTCATCTACTTCATTCTACTCATTATTGTAAGTCACCTGTAAGTTGTAACCCAATGATGGTACAGCAAACGGACACACGTGCACCACCCAATGAAATGTTACAGTAAGCCGAGTGCTTGTTCAGCTTGGGAACGGTTCACAGGAGTGTTCGTGACGGGTGTGTACCGGGTGAGAGTGGATGCAAGTTGTCGATGTGGAAGTGAGGTGGCGGGGATCACAATCGATCTGCTTTTCATTGGGATGGCCCCCGAGAAACCAAACCCCCCAATGGACTCAGAAACACCAGCAGAACGACATGTGAACAATGGCGGGCCTTTGTGGGCCTAGTCAATCTTTAAGGATGTCAGCCAAAGAGCAACACCCACTCCTCCAGCGGAAGAGGGTTGAGGGCTTCTGGGTGGAATGGAGAAAACATGTTTGAGAAAGGCAAGGAAGCAAGAAGGAGAAATAAGTAATGGAGAGTACAAACGTGGGAAGGAGAGGGATGAAATTGTGGAGGAGGATTGGGGGTGGTGAAGGGATGTTGCCGAGGTGTGGTGGTAAAGGGGTTGAAATGATCGCCATTCAGCATCCCACAGGGTGTTCTTGATCACAAATAGAATCATTTTCACATTTGAGAAATTTATTGGCAGGTTAATTTGTTGGATTTGGTCCTCCAGCCTGGATTGATTTCCATTAGATAGAGTCTGTGTCGTCGTCGTCGGTGTTGTAGTAGTAGTAGTATTTTCATTATCCACCCTGACCCTGTATAAATCAATATTTTTGAATTTGAGATAAAAAATTTTAGATGCACATAAGCAGTACGGATGTTTGTGCTTCATTTACAGAACCCGGGTTGTTTACATATTCGGGACCGATTGAGGCAGCGTTCTGTTACCTATACACCGCCCAAATGAAGGGACGTGGCGGAAGAACGTGTTGCATGCTTGGAACAAGATCGCCTATGGGGCGCTTACTTAGCTATGCCATGGTATTAGTGATCATCTTCTTCTTACTAGAATTCACCGTCTGTCCGTCTGTCTGTCCCCAGGTACCGCAAAAACGGCTGAACCGATCGCAACCGTTTTTTGGGTGTGTAATCCTGGTACCCCTTGGAGTAAAATAGGCATAAATATCATAACATGACCCCCACCCAATGGCCGCTCCCATTGGGACTGGGTATTTATCCTGACTGGAATGCAGAAAATTCTGATTCATCCACTATTCTTCACAACAACTTATATGAATGCTCGTTAGATGTAATTGTTTAATACAAGGTCGAAAAGCCTTCTTCCATTTCAGATTTCTCAGTGCTTCCCGCCTTGCCAAAAGCTCTTGAGCTTTCTGGTCAAGTGAAACCAGCCAGGCTCAATTCCCAACGCGGGTTTGCTGGGTGACCCGTGGAGACGCTTGGTCGAGTCCTCACATTCCTCGTACATTACGTAATTCTGATCTTGCGTCATTCTGCCACTCCTGCCTCTTGGATGTGAGGTCAATGCATTTTTCTGCAATTTTCTTCCCACACTGCCTTTGGGAATAATCCCAAGAACATGGTGCTGTGATGCTGAACCCTCACAAGGTGAACCAGCCATGCTTCCCAAGTAGTCTTGACACTTAAAACACAGCATTTCAAACATACCCTGACCTATAAACACTGCCGTACGTTTATCTTATTTCTCAACAGGATATCCTCGAGGTATGTGCACTAACTTTGAGCCATCTAGCTTGGGTTCGAATCTCGTCCGAGCTATAAACTGTCATCCTGGTGTTTCGCAGGCAGGGCGATTCATCAGTGTGTGCGCCGTCCCTCGCAATTCCGTTAAACTGGGCATCTCATCTGCCGGCATTAGTTGGTGGACGTTGAAGATCCTACGGTGAACTTCACAAAAAGTAGGAGTGCTATCTGATCCGGCACCCTGAACAAATTCCAAATTGCTGCTCTGACCTACGAGAAGCACTGCAGCAGCAGCATTGCTGCACCCTTGCAAGAACTGATGCTAATCCACGGCCACGTGCTCCAAATGTACCTGACCGACAACGATGATTGAAAATACCATCTTTTAACGAGTCCAGGATGTTATCACACATTGGCCGACTTCAATGAGCTGGTCGATGTCTGCCGGCCCCCTGGTGCCTCCAGCGTCGCTCGTCCCTGGTTGGCACAGTCTCTGTTCTTTCGGGATATAGTGAGTGAGTGATGTTGCGACGGAGGTTGTTTGGGTGAAACTCCCAGGGTAAATTACATCCCTTCACACCGAGCTTGAGCACCCTTGTTTGGAGAAGATCTCAGTTGTCACTAATCAGTGCAATTTTACCACCTTGTGATTTTATTATGTTTTCCTTAATTCCTGCAGCAGCAAAGTTTGTGTAGGACATGTTTTATCATCATCAAGCGAGTATTAACCCCTCCGTGAACGTTTTTTTTCCTCGCATACCTATGCGATGGAATGGCCCATGCAGGGAACACCTTCAGCCACCTCTTCGTCGATACGTTTGACTTTGTAACGTAGAAATCTATTTGTTTCCCACATTGTTATCGTACTTCATCTCGAAAAACCTCGGCCGATGATGGATACGTAGTGTATGCGTAGCTGCGATAGAACATCTTTCATGTTCCAAATTCTTACATCCAACTGATGTGCTTCCCCCCCCCCCCCAACTTCTGAGCTGAGATTTGCACCAATTTCAATTTCTGTGACGTCCGTCAATGCTATGATCATTATGACGTCGATAATCACCTTGGAGACGCCCTGCATTGTTATTGGCGCGTGGAGGGCCCTAAAGGTGAACCAATTTTGACGCATGCTACTTCGAGGATGGCGAGGGCGGTGAATCCACGGACTGTCATGCGAGGCCAACCTTAACTAATCACAACAGTCTACGTTTGCGTCCCTTATTCCGTTCCACCATGCATTTACCAATTTGCGACTGTTTGGATCCATTCCCACCTGTATCTCCATTTCTCCATTCGTTTCCCATTCCCCGCGGTGCGCGGAGCTTCCGTGCCAGCTGTCAGTGGAGCTTAATGAGGAGGGTCGAGTCGCTGAAGGTTCATGATTTCGTCCGAAGGAAAAGGAAGTACACACCGAAGCCAGGCTTTGGCATCATTTTGAAATACTTTGAATAATCACAATTTGTCATGCTCGGTGTCTTAATGAAATAATACCTTAATCGAATTCTCCAGATGAATCTTTCTTCTTAATCGTGTTGCTGCTCTTCAGGGATGACACCATCTGCGAGAAGCACTTTTATCTTGTTGCGAAGCATTCTGGGAATCATACCTTACACTGTCAAAAAACAATTCCTGCAGTGATTGTTTCACAGTTTGTGTTCGTCGTCTCCTTCTCTGTATCCGTCAATGGAGGGTCAGCATTCCTCATTCATCGCGTGTCTTCCTCTGAGCCGTCCGCCTCTGCGTTCATGAATCGCACGATGATCCACCATTTTCTTCCTGTGCCAGCAGCGAAGCATGCTGTATTTTTGGAGCGCTTTGTTTCTCTGCTGTAGGGACATCAAGCCAACTGGCTCTTCCGCAATGACTTAGAAGTAAAACATCCAATGGTATGTTTCTTGGAGATAATGCTTTTGGATCGCCGATGCGGTCAAACGGGTCGAGTCTGATAAGGAGATTAAGTGAGATGTATGGATGGAAATTACAATTTGGGGGGTGCCCATGTTGTGTATGCCTGGTGTTGGCTAAATGGTTACGGTGGTGGGTTTGGGATGCTGAGTTCAAATCCCCCTCTGTTGTTGAATTAATACCAGGTGGGGTTGACTCTGCCTGTCATCTTTCCGAGGTCGGCAAAATGAGCGCCAACTTGCTGGTATCCAGTGTCGGAGCGGCGACCCGTCCAGGATTGTGCCCAATAGCTAAGGAGACTGTTTAGGCGGTACCAACGCTCTGCACAGAGCACGGTGCCAAGGGATGGAATGCATGTTGTGTATGAAAGTTGATGAAATTGTTTGTTGTGTAAAATGACTTTAAAACGTTGGGTATCTCCTTCCTAACTAGACCAGCACTCGGTAGAGCGGACACCTCCGCTTGGCTGTTCAGTTTACATTTTGAAGCCCTCTAATAGGCTAGATCTGCATCCATACCTTCACTTGTTTTTGTCATCTTCCAACTCATCCACCAAGTTTCATCCAGAACTTTTTGAGATATCGTGCTATATATCGTTTTCGGCCTCATCTATCAAAGGTGAAGAATCGCTTAAAAAAAAAAAATTCGGATCCAGATCCGTATCTTCACCAAAGTCGAATCGATTCGTTCTTCTCACACACCCAATGTGTCCACCAAGTTTTATCCGAATCCGTCCATAACCTGTTTGAGATATCCTGCACATAATTATACAGACAGACAAACACGTGTGAAATTATAACCTCCGTCTACCTTCGGTGGTGGAGGTCGTAACTGTTGTGAGGTCATGGTACTGACAAGGTTGATGACAAGATGGTGATAATTTTTTTGCCCAACATGTATGCATATTGTTTTCCATCAATGCTGCATGTCCTCAATTTTGTCCACTTTTTTTTTTATACCCCCCTCCACCCACCATTCAGGTGGGGTCATTCTTTATGATAAACCTCTGCCTCGTCGTGATCGCCACACAGTTCTCGGAGACGAAGCAACGAGAAAATCAGCTCATGGAGGAACAGCGAGCTCAGTTCCTCTCCGACAACAGCACGCTGGCAAGCTACTCGGAGCCCGGAACCTGCTACGAAGAGCTCCTTCGCTTCGCCTCGAGGCTCGCACGCTCTGCCGCCCACCGCCTGGCACTTGGCTGCTCACAGCGGCACCCCCTCCATCACAGGCACCTGGCCGTGCCACCCAGTGCATCACATCCGGCCTCCTTGCTCCATCGCACCATGCTCTACCATCACTTCCACCACCACCATCACCAACACCATCACCACCATCACTATCACCATCACCACAGAGAGCAGCCCCACAGCATTTCCACAGTGCCCCACTGCAACCAGTCGCTCGTCGCACGTCTAACTGTTGACTCCACCTTGCATAATGAGCTTGAGGCAGGTGACAAAAGCGAGATGACACCTTCACAGTCAGCCCGATCAGGCCTGCCCTTTTGCCGCGTTGCTGCCAGCTATCCCACCATCTTGCCATCACGGACCGAGAGACACGCCGTTCAAGCAGGGACCTCCAATAAGACAGCTGGAACCCGAGGCCCGGCAGCAGTCCTCCCAAGTGTACGGTTCGCAGGCAACTACGGTGAGAATAAGCAGTATGCCGTGGCAAACAAAAAGTCTGCACCACAACCTTGGAGGGAGTGGGAGGGGATGGAAGAGGTTCTGTTGTACAAAAACTTCAAAAACATGACAGAACTTTTTGGAACAAAAAAAAAAAGGTCTTTCGTTCCAGTTTTGGAACGGTTTTGATTTTCGGGATCGATTTAATTATTGTCGGCCTTTTCATAAATCAGGGCACGTGTGTTTTTCTTCCAAGAGTCAACCATTTCCAGGACTCTGAAAAAGTGTGGTGGCAGAAATTGTGAGTTTTTCGTGGCATTTGACCGAATCACGTTGATCATGAAATTTTGACGAACAACAAGATCTCCGGTTACGTCCAACCTTGTGGGACCCTCCTGTTGATTTTTGTACATTATTTAATCCGCCTACTTCAGGTTCATACCATGATAAAAGGCCATCTACATGTTCCTTATTGCAAGGGGGGAGGGGCAGGGGTATTTTATACACTCTGGCGGTTTTTGCATATGTAATTTGTAGATTTGCTCCAAAGTGATTTTCATGGAATGACTGTTGTGGAATATTTTTTTTTTAATATTTGCTTTCATTCTAAACAGTCGTCTTGTTCATCTTCTTCGTTCATATGCAGCACGAGGCTGCGGGGTAGCATCATTCGCTGATGCAGTGCCCCCTGCTGGTTATGGCAGCAATTTGTCATTTGTTCAGGGTGCCGGCAATAACTCGCCGCCGACTCTTCGTAAAGGACACCGTGGGAACTTTGACATCCACCAACTAATGCCAGCAGACGGGATGCCCAGTTTAACGTCCATCCTCGGGACAACACACACATTGATGAAACACCGGGATGACAGTTTATAGCTGGGTTGGGATTCGAACCCAGACTAGATAGCTTAGAACGTGCATGCATACCTCGAGGCCATCCTATAGGCCATTTACACGATTGAATGATATACATCGCAAATTTGGTTGATACATTTTCTAAATGCGGCCGAATGGGGGTTTCACATGTTTTGCATGGCCTTGACTTTAACCCTTTAATTGATTTTGACCAGATTTTGCACACACTCACCACACGTCCATACAAATAATCTGTGTAAGTTTCAATTTGTTGTACCGAAGAATTATTGAGGTATGGTAATAATATAATCACAAAAAAAAGTCCCATTTCATCACAATGGGGGTGAAACTGTTGCCATGGAAACCCATTGACATGTCAAAACAGATAAATCGATCGTCAGGATTTCGATAAGGATTGTTACCTCAAATGGCTCACGAGGCTTCTAAAATAACCCAAAACACTTGGAAAAGTACCTGAGAGAAATCTGGAAGGTGTGCCTCTGCACAACAAAATAGTTGGAGGGAGACACCGTACCTGGTTTGGGTGCTTCTGAATAGCGATAGGAAGGTCATAACTGTGACTCGTGAATGCACAGTGGAAGTTTAAAATTAACTTTTATAATAATCATATTTACTCACAATCATGTTGGGGAGGGGGTGGGGTGAGTATGATCTGTGAGGCCTGTTAGTGGTGGAGGTAGTAGGAGCTGTGAGGGCTGTTTTAAATATCTTGATAGTTTGGTTCCGGGGCGGCAAGATATATTATACTAGATTTTTTTTGCATCTATTGCGAAAATGAGAAGTATGTGCGTGTTTGTGTGCGCTGCCACTCACTTGTATTAGGAAATGATAGGAACCTGACTCCTGTCGTCCACGGATATGTCTCGTATTTCCTATATTTCCGTGAGTCCGATTTGCATCCAGGAACAGAGTAATTATGGTGGTTAATCTTCTTGAAATTGCCACTCTTTGGTCTAAATGCTGAAAATTATGTTAAAAAGACAATTCGAATTTCACATTTCGTGCTGGCAACGGCAGGTTAAAAATGCTCGGTGATCAGAACTGAGTCACTGTATAAACACACACACACACACACACACACACACACACACACACACACACACACACACACACACACACACACACACACACACACACACACACACACACAGCAATGTGCGAAAAGGCCTTGATAGCATTCAAACGTCATTTTGAAAGTTCCCTATTGAATGGCCCAATCCGCAAATTCTGATCAAATTTGAAGTCGATCGGATGAAAATTGATGTTTTCATGGGATTTGACCTTTGACCCTTTGACCTTTTGACCTGAAATATGATATTCTAGGTTTTGATTGGTGAACTTATTCAGTGACTCAATGGGAAATTTGGTTCAAACTAGCAGAGCCCCCAGACTGCGGTTGGGTGGACGTTGCGCATTACTTGCTAGTTCTGTTGTCCTGTCACCCATAGTTGGTGTGTCATTCCTCGTTTCACAGGTGTGTTATAACACTCACCAAGTGTGTTGATGTAAGGCTTCGATCGGATTGATTCAGCGTGGGTATTTGTAGAATCGGTTAAAATGAGCTATCATCTCCTTCCAGATTTTGATTTTGATCGATTCCTCTTGTACATTTCTTATTTTTGTATTCCTATTTTTTTTTCACCGGATCTTATGCAAAAAGGTAAGCCATTGCGTGCCGGTAGCCTGGTTCAATTCCCCGCCCGGCAGTGCATGACTGCCTGCTGGGAGGTGGGGCATCAGAATGTAACAATGGCAAGGAAAGATGGTCCAGATGGCCCACCAACTGTCTAGGTTCCCTTGCAGAAAGTATCTGAAATATTAAACAACCAAATCATGTTGCACAAGTGGGACGTCACTGGGCAGAACAGGTCTGTCTGTCAGAAAATTTGATAAAGTCGAATTTGCTGTTTAATGAGACATTTTGGGTGGTGGGCTTGGGATCCTTGGATGCTGAGTTAAAATCCCACTCATCTGTTGAATTAACACCAGGTGGGGTTTACTCTGCCTGTCACCCTTCCGAGGTCAGCAAAATGAGTGCCTGCATCTGAGTGGCGACCCGTCCAGGATTGTGCTCATTAGCCAAGGAGACCGCTTCGGCAGCATCAACGCTCTGCGCAGAGTATGGTCCCAATGGATGGATGGATGGATGGATGGAGACATTTTGACCAAAAGAATGTGAAGGGTAGAGGAGTGTTTCCCTCCTACCATCCCCAACGATTCCAGGATGCACACATTCTTCCAATGACCCCATCCTGATTAAACTTCCAAAATGCAGGCCGAGCGTACACTGAACTGCCTTCCCGATGCTGCGCTATCCCACTCTTCATTCCAGGGCTTCAAGCAAGCAGTGCATCACAACCTCACATCATCTCCCATCCTTGTCCACGATCTTTTTTACCCCCATTAATGCTTCCTAACCCAACCCTCTTGCTTGCAGTTGACAATGTTTCCTCCCCTCCCCTCTCTCTCTCTCTCCTCTCTTCCTGTTCCTTCCTTCTTTCACTTATTGTGTCCAAGAGTTTTCCCACTTTCCTCGTGTCTATTCATGCTCTTGCTCTTTCATGAGCATCGATCTTGTAGGGGAAAGAAAGAAGTGAAAAATTTAACCACATTCCGTCTCTGTGATATTTTGATGACACGTGTTTATGTGAATAACAATGAGTTGGGTTTTTTTTCTGTAAATTTCTCCGGTAAATTATATTCTCTTTTACTGTTCCTGATTTGTCGATTAGGACTTGGCGAAAACCAGGCTACTGTATTCCTCATCCTTCAAGCATCCGATTTTCTTAGCATTTCTCTTACTTTGCTGTGCAGCAATGTTGGCAGGAAAATAATTTGACGACTGATTCTATTCGGCTTTCGTTAACATTTAGAAAAGGTAACTTTGCTTTCGACTTCTCACAGGTCCTTGCAAGGCCACCACCGGCTTTTCTATGGTGCGGGATGACAGCAGGCCAGGTCAGCCTTCTGTTGAGGAGCTGTGCTGCCCTCTGTGTCATCGTTGCCCACCTGCACTTGAAGCAGCCGCCCAGGGTCTGGTGCCCCGTAAACGACCGTCTTGGATTGAGGGGAAAATGAGAAGAGGATCTGACAGCAGGTATCGAGGTGAAAGGGAGGAGGATGGGGACGGTGAGGACAATGGTGGTGGATGGTTGTGCAAAGCATGCCTACGGCAAGGGCGTGCCACCAGTAAGGCACTGCGTGCAATTGTTGAAAGCAAATACTTCAATCGAGGAATTATGCTCGCCATCCTGGTGAACAGCCTGAGCATGGGAGTGGAATTTCATGAGCAGGTAGGGACCATTAATCTGCCTGAATGCCCTCTTTTTATATCTCCAAGGAAATTGTGGCAGCTGCCATCCTTTGGATGGACGTTCAATCAGGTTGCCCTTCTGCTGGCATGAATCGTTAACGATTAGGTGAATTAATGATCCCACTGTGTCCTTCCCGAAGAGTAGGCGAGCTATCGCTAGAACCCTGAAACAAATAATAAAATTCCTACCTCAACTTGCAGGGGGAATCGCATCAGCAGCACAGCTGTGCCCCTAGCAGATGATGCTACCCGCAACCAAGTGCTGCGTATGAAAGCAGAATAAGAAGATTATGGCTGCATCGTGGGTTTCAACTTGCAGTTGAAACAGTGACTGCAGAAACTCTCCGTCATCTGTTTGAATACTTCCCATATTTTACAAGACGATCGAAAAGGTCTGCACAGAATCGAGTTCCGACGAGAATGGCCATTGGTAGAGCGCATACCTCCACTAAACACAGTTTATGCTTTGTGCTGCACCGATAGGCCGGATCTGGATCCGGACTTTAACCAAAATCGAATCAGCTTGTTCTTGTCACCTACCAAACTCATCTACCAAGTTTTGTTATAATCGATTCACAATTTTTTGAAATAGCATGATATGTATATTTTTGAAATAGCAAATGATATGATATTTTTGGCCCCATCTCTCAATAGTGAAGAATTACTTGGAAATTAAAACAATTGTCATATCCAGATTCAGATTCAGATCTTCACCAAAATCGAATCGATTCGTCCTTGTGACACACGCAATCTGTCCGCCAAGTTTCGTCCGAATCCGTCTATAACTTTTTGAGATATCCTGCTCACAGACAGACAGACAAACAGGGGTGAATACCTAGTCTCGGTTCATCTTTGGTGGTGCAGGTATTAATCGAATCGGAAAGTTAAAAAATTTCTTAACTTGCATGAAGGTTCAAGGTATGTTATTATTTTCTGAATTTACTTGAATAAGGCATTCTAAAAAATTTTTTTTATACTCTGTTATCTCAAGGATCTATCATTGTCGATTGTTGCTGAGCACTATGTTGCACTGATTTATTCAATTGTCTGTATGCTTTGAGCTGCATGGAATTGTCATTTATTACCTTCGCCTTCGACTAACCAAACAAGGACTCTTAGCGGAGAAAAGTTTCTTGCCACTGACCTTTGTAACTGCATAATTATGCTGCTGAAGCATTTTGGGGGTTTGAATATTTCTGGTGCAAAAATCTCACTGTTCGCAATCACATCTGCATAGTTAGGAGGTCTCGGCGCCTTGACATTTGTGATTATTTTCCCGTCCCCCGTGCAGTGGAAGACGGGGTTTTGTTATCACTTCTGTGTGTCTGTGCAGGCCGTAAATTTTAATTATCATTTGAGATTTTGGTATCAAATTTGCACCAAAGCTTTATTATGATAATATGCAGAAGACAAATTAAAAACTTGGACAAAAGGTCAAAGGTCAGCATGACATAAAATCATTATTTTTCATCCAATTAAGCTGAAATTTTAATTATCATTTGAGATGTTATCAAATTTTCAACAAAGCTTTATTTATGACAATATGCAGAAGACAAATTAAAAACTTGTACAAAAGGTCAAAGATCAGCATGACATAAAATCGTCAATTTTCATCCAATTGACCTGAAATTTTAATTATCAGTTGAGATTTTGTTATGAAATTTAAAACAAAGCTTTATTATGATAATATGGAGAAGACAAATTAATAACTTGTTCAAAAGGTCAAAGGTCAGCATGACATAAAATCGTCAATTTTCATCCAATTGACCTGAAATTTTAATTATCATTTGAGATTTTATCAAATTTTCAACAAAGCTTTATTTATGACAATATGCAGAAGACAAATTAAAAACTTGGACAAAAGGTCAAAGATCAGCATGACATAAAACCGTTATTTTTCATCCAATTAAGCTGAAATTGTAATTATCATTTGAGATTTTGCGATCAAATTTTCACCAAAGCTTTATTATGATAATGTGGATAAGACAAATTAATAACTTGGTCAAAAGGTCAAAGGTCAGCATGACATAAAATAGTCAATTTTCATCCAATTGACCTGAAATTTTAATTATCAGTTGAGCTTTTGTTATGAAATTTAAAACAAAGCTTTATTATGATAATATGGAGAAGACAAATTAATAACTTGTTCAAAAGGTCAAAGGTCAGCATGACATAAAATCGTCAATTTTCATCCAATTAAGCTGAAATTTTAATTATCATTTGAGATTTTATCAAATTTTAAACAAAGCTTTATTCTGAGAATATGGCGTAGACAAATTTATAACTTGGTCAATAGGTCAAAGGTACCGTTTAGCATACGGAAGAAGTCCGAATACAAAGCGGATGGGCTTTGCATTTTCAGATGCTTTCGAGTTTTATCAAATATGTTGTAATGATTCACGAAAATGTTAAGACGTAGTTAGTCGAGGGTGGAGGCAGGTATTGCACCTCACCACCTCCGCTCCCCCACACTAATCAGATCTGTTAAAGACTAAAGTTCTCTAACTATATGTTGTGTTGCCTTTAGCGATTCGAGAAATCTCAGACCCAGGAAAAGGACATTTCGTACGTGGCTGAAAAGGACAAATCAGCCACGTATGTCTCAGACATGTTACTTCTTGCCTGACAGCAATGACTTTCTACTTGTCTAGTTCCTATGGCTGTGTTGCCTGAGCTTTGGATGCTCGTTGCATTCGCCTTGGACATGCCTCCAGAAAATGCTGTTATCACAAGAAAAAAAAAATGGAAACGAGTGAGATCAGACATAAAACTTTTTCTTCCTGATGCAGCATAAGCCTTTGGGTAGCATCATTTGCTTTGGGCACAGCTGTCTCACTAATGCAGTGCCCCCTGAACATTAGAGCAGGGATTTTTACTTTGTTCATGGTGCCGGCGATAGCTGTCCTACTCTTTGTGAACGACACTGTGGAACCTTTAACGTCCACCAACTACTGCCGGCAGATGGGACGTTCGCTTTAACATCTATCCAAGGGACGGCACACACAATGATGAATTACCCTGCCTGTGAAACACCAGGGTGGCAGTTTGTAGCAGCTGGGTCGGGATTCGAACCCAAGCTAGACGGCTCTCGGCTATCCTGCCAGCCACCAGGCAGAACTTTACTATTTCGGCTTTAATGGTATTGCAGGATCATATTTTCATCTGCATGTCAATATTTGAGTTAATGAATTATGATCAAGCTTTTTTTGATCTGGATCTGAACTCTCCCTCCTTTCTTCCTGGGTGACACACACACACACACACACACACACACACACACACACACACACACACACACACACACACACACACACACACACACACACACAGCCAGAAGAGCTCACCGAGGTGCTGGAAATAAGCAATGTGGTGTTTACCAGCATGTTCGCACTTGAGATGGTACTGAAGCTGCTAGCTTTTGGACCCTTCGGATATATCCGCAGCCAGTACAACATCTTCGACAGCATCATCGTCATCATCAGGTCAGTAATTTTGGGTGAGCATCACAAACTCATTCTTTCTTTCACTCTGTCTTTTAAAGGAAGTCAGTAACTTGGTCAAAGTACCGACCAAAAGACCTGTTGCAAAAGATATCAGGTATCCTTAATGTTCATATTGCAGGTGAGTCAGCCGGCTTAATGCATGCCCGAAGGACGGCGAGTTCCACGAATACAGTCCTGGTCAAATCTTGTTCTTCAGAGAATTTAACTCGGGTTCCCAAGCCCAACGTATGAAACGTGATTTAATTTTTTTTTTTATTTAGCTGCACATCATCATTTTACCTGCACGTCATTTTTACAATTCGGACATGTAGATCTCAAAACCTATGACTTGTGTGTCCTTCAAATCATCGAAGGAAATATGAGGACCTTGGACATATGGTCGGAGGGAGCCCCTTTGGCCCATCATGCCTGTGCTTTATCCACATCCATGCTAATTTAATATATCGGTTTGTTAATCGCCTGTGACTGTCACCCAATGTGTCCCAGTTATTTAATTTCACTTGGGGGAGTGGGACATAGAGGAGCAGTGGAGAGAACAACATTGGGGTAGTCACAGGGATATTGCCAGGGCGATTTGCTCTTTTTTGGGGGGGTGGGGGGGGGAGGTGGTGAGGGTTGTAAGGTGAGAAATGAACAAGCAAACACTTGACAGCACATTCACCTTATTGAAAAGACCTTTTTACAGACATCACACTCATCTAACAATCACATTGTAATCACACATTCTGACTTCAGATTAACAAGCTTCCTTCTTATGTCCAAATAAAATAAAATAAATAAACACTGCATAGTCTGTGGATTGGGAATTTGTCAAAACTCCCACAATGTCAAGTTCTGTTGCACATTGCTGACTTTTTATCTCGCTCAGTGAAGCGGTGAGTGCAGTCACTGCGATCAACAAAGTTTGAATCTTTAAAACTTTCCCTTGAAGAGACTGCAGGTTGGGGTAGTGGGCTTGCGGGAGGTTTCCGGTATATAAACACGATTCCATGGTGATGATGTTGGAGGATTTGATGGGGTTATTGTGTTGACGGTTGGTTTGGACATGCCCTTGTTAAAGGAAATCCTAAACTTGTAAAACTCACCAACTTCTCAGGTTAATTTCTTGCATCTCTTGCTGTTTTAAAGTCTGATATTGTCTATTATTGCCATTATTAAGTGGTAAAATACCTTTAATTGTTTTCATGAAGCCAGTATAGCTGATCGAGTGTAGGGTAGGGTTGCCCTCCATACTCAGGACGACCTGTCTGGCCATTCCCTTCTGAGCTCATGGTGTCCCAAGTTCAAATCCCATATCCTGTGTTGATTTGTCCATTTTGTCCGAATGTCCTTGGAATTCGTGGAAAGTACATTCGATGTCCTTGGATGATAAAATATACAATTGGAGAGTTCATAGAACATGATACCCCACATAGTGTTAAGGTTATATACAGGAGGGCCTTGCCGTTCATGGGGGTTACGTTCTTAATAATCCCTGTTAACCGCAAATCCACAAACTTATGGGGTAATGGGGAAAATGGGGATTGGGACTTAAACTTTAAAATTTGTCCAAACTGTACCTTTTAATTAACATGTTTGAGGATTGTTTTCGTGTTATTTATTTTCATGAATAAAAGAGTTGTTCAGAACGTAAAATAAAGTTTATTTTCTTGAGTTATTAAGAACATGAAACTTACCTTTAATATCAATGATGACAAACTTGATCCAATCATGAGATGGCGATGTCGATGATAGCGACGACAAAGACGAGTTGATGGTGATGATGATGGAAGAATTTGAGGGGGTTATTGTGTTGACGGTCCATGTTAATTAGGTGAATAAATGTGGAAAAACAGTTCACCAACCCATGATCACTTGAGCACATTGACCACAATCCGCAAACCTTGATTCAATAAATTCATCACGACGGAGCGAATACACGAAGTGGAAACCTATAAACGGCAAGGCCCTCCTTGTACTTGAATTTCAATAAAGTAATGATTTTAACGATCGGTTAAAAATCCAGAAGTTTAGCATTACCGAAACAGTCTTATACACTAACCACTCCAATACACTGTAATAAGACGACGTTGAGTCACAATTTAGGAGATAGAGCCTTAATGATCGGTGCGTAGCCATGATGGCGACCTCTTCTTCACCCTGATACATATGTGAAACCCTCTAATGCTGGTATATCGATAGATTGCATGGTTCGTGGAAGTATTGTGAAGCCGATTTGTGTTCTACAATCTTCAAGTATATGATTCAATTTAAATAAATATTTAAAGAGGTTTAAAAGCGTATAAATAAATTAATAATTCCGGGTTTTATCACTGTTTTACAGGGGTTTAGCACCATTTTAAATTCCAGGTTTAACCGCCATTTTAAATTCCAGGTTTAGCACCATTTAAAATTCCAGGTTTAACCGCAATTTTAAATTCCAGGTTTAACCGCCATTTTAAATTCTGGGTTTTACCACCATTTTAAATTCCAGGTTTAACCACCATTTAAAATTCCAGGTTTAACCACCATTTAAAATTCCAGGTTTAGCGCTATTTAAAATTCCAGGTTTAACCGCCATTTAAAATTCCAGGTTTAACCACCATTTAAAATTCCAGGTTTAGCGCCATTTAAAATTCCAGGTTTAACCATCATTTAAAATTCCAGGTTTAACTGCCATTTAAAATTCCAGGTTTAACCACCATTTAAAATTCCAGGTTTAACTGCCATTTTAAATTCTGGGTTTGACCACCATTTTAAATTCCAGGTGTAACCACCATTAAAAATTCCAGGTTTAACCACCATTTAAAATTCCAGGTTTAACTGCCATTTTAAATTCCAGGTTTAACTGCCATTTTAAATTCCAGGTTAAACCACCATTTTAAATTCCAGGTTTGACCACCATTTTAAATTCCAGGTTTAACCCCCATTTAAAATTCCAGGTTTAACCACCATTTTAAATTCCAGGTTTAACCACCATTTTAAATTCCAGGTTTAACTGCCATTTTAAATTCAGGGTTTGACCACCATTTAAAATTCCAGATTTAACCGCAATTTTTAATTCCAGGTTTAACTGCCATTTTAAATTCCGGGTTTTACCGCCATTTTAAACTCCAGGTTAAACCGCCATTTTAAACTCCAGGTTAAACCGCCATTTTAAATTCCGGGTTTAACCGCCATTTTAAATTCCGGGTTTTACCGCCATTTTAAATTCCAGGTTTAACTGCCATTTTTAATTTCAGGTTTAACCGCCATTTTTAATTTCAGGTTTAACCGCCATTTTAAATTCCGGGTTTTACCGCCATTTTTTATTTCAGGCTTAACCGCCATTT
This sequence comes from Eptatretus burgeri, assembly GCF_056783735.1. Lineage (NCBI taxonomy): Eukaryota > Metazoa > Chordata > Myxini > Myxiniformes > Myxinidae > Eptatretus > Eptatretus burgeri. Next base: position 50,892,669 of record NC_140977.1, on the reverse strand, counting down.
TAAATTCCAGGTTTAACCGTCATTTTAAATTTCAGGTTTAACCGCCATTTTAAATTCCAGGTTTAACCCGCCATTTTAATTTCCGGGTTTTGCCGCCATTTTAAATTCCAGGTTTAACCGCCATTTTAAATTCCAGGTTTAACCGCCATTTTAAATTCCGGGTTTTACCGCCATTTTAAATTCCAGGTTTAACCACCATTTAAAATTTCAGGTTTAACCGCCATTTTAAATTCCAGGTTTAACCACCATTTTAAATTCCAGGTTTATCCGCCATTTTAAATTCCAGGTTTAACCGCCATTATAAATTCCAGGTTTAACCGCCATTTTAAATTCCAGGTTTAACCACCATTTAAAATTCCAGGTTTAACCACCATTTTAAATTTCAGGTTTAACTGCCATTTCAAATTCCAGGTTTTACCGCCATTTTACCCAGTGTCGATTGCACAACCATATCTAATATTAGTTCCTAGAGCCTGGTGTTGGCGCAGTGGTTAGGGCAGTGGCTTGGGATCCAAAAGGTCCTGAGTTCAAGCCCCGTTGAGCCACTGAATTAATACACCAGGGGGTTGACTCAGCCTATCATCCTTCCGAGGTCAGCGAAATGAGTACCAGTGTACTGGGCTGGTGTATACCCCAGTTAAAATAGGTGTACCATATCCCTGTGTCGTAAGAGGTGACCAGGGTTGCGTCAGGAAGGGCATCCGGCATAAAACATGTGCCAAATCACTATGCAGGTCATACGGATGATCCGCTGTGGCGACCCCGAACGGGAGCAGCCGAAAGAAGAAGAAGATCTAATATTAGTTCTCCGTGCCTGGTATTTGTGTCCTTTATGACGTCCTTAAAAACATTAAGTTTCCTGTTTCGAATGATTTTCAATTTGTCGATAGATGCGATTACAAATTTGCTGCCACAAGAGTTGGCTCGCACCCAGGGCCGCCGAGAGCCAGAATGGGCCCCAGGAATACACTTACGTGAAGGGCCTCCTTCATCCGGGCCCCCTTAAAAAAAATTTTTGACAACCTATATGGAGGTTTCTGTATTTTCGTCGTCGGAAACACGTGCCGAGTTTCAGGGAAATTAGGGTGTTAATCACTTATTCCTACATGAAGATTCGTTTAACAGACTTCATCCAGATGGGGCGTGGCCAACACTCCTGCGTTCATTGACATCATTACGTCATTACCGCCATTGTGATGATGTAAATTGTTCCCACAGTAGTTTATTTTACGAGGGAGGGTGTCACTGTCCATGGCAACGGTATTCCGGGGAATCACCCTGAGTCGCTTGGAGTAAGACACAAAATGTTTATCAACATTTTTTTATCCCCCGGTGTTTTATCAACACAATCATTATGTGAAACAAAAATTTGAAGGAATAATTTCGGGTGCCTGTTAGGTCTGGGTCCCGGGGTATAGTTACCCCACCTGCCCCCCTCCCTCGGCACCCCTGCTTGCACCAAGTCCTTCTCAAGGCTGCGTGGGGTAAGTATTCTATGAATACCATCTCGTTGTTAAAAAAAGAAGATACCATATATCCTCGTAGGATTAAAAGGTTCAATCAATATTACAGTTTGTACCGGGAATACAAGTTTTACTCGCGATGCCCTTGAGTTGTAGGTCCATTTCTTTAAAGACGACAGTAAATATTATCATTCATGTCATCTCATCTCACCTTCATTACTGATCATTTTTCAGGGCCCAAGGCCCTATGAAGACCAATTGTGGAGAAGGAATTCGCAATGTTCATCTTTGCAATGCTTCGTTTAATAAAAATTGCACTACTGTACTACGATTTGGTTCATTACATCCGGAAATTTTTATTTCAAAACGTCAAAATAAGCTTTTTTGGCCATTCCTTCAATGACTTCGGATGACCATGGCCAGGGTAACCTACAGGGCCATTTGGCTTGTGAGCTCACCTGGAACAGAGTTCCGGGGAACTTATGGGATGGTGTGTTGTCCGTCCGTCCGTGCGTCCGTCCACAAATACTTGCAACAACTTCTCTTAAACTACACATACAATTTGTATATGCTATAACATTGTTTCATTGGTAGGCACATTTTGCTGATTACATCCCATGTTGACTTCCTCCTCAATATCTTTATTCTACCAGTTGAGTGCTCAGGGGTATTGCCCCTTTGTTTAAATTATTTTTCTTTTATGACCAGGTCTGATTTTTTTATTATCTATCTTATATTATATTTTACTAAAAAAGCCTGGTGTTGGCGCAGTGGTTAGGGCAGTGGCTTGGGATCCAAAAGGTCCCGAGTTCAAGCCCCGTTGGGCCACTGAATTAATACACCAGGGGGTTGACTCAGCCTGTCATCCTTCCGAGGTCGGCGAAATGAGTACCAGTGTCCTGGGCCGGTGTATACCCCGGTTAAAATAGGTGTACCATATCCCTGTGTCGTAAGAGGCGACCAGGGTTGTGTCAGGAAGGGCATCCGGCGTAAAACATGTGCCAAATCACTATGCGGATCATACGGATGATCCGCTGTGGCGACCCCGAACGGGAGCAGCCGAAAGAAGAAGAAGATTATATTTTACTAAAACTCTCATCTTGTATGTATGTTTGTATGTATGTATGTATGTATGTATGTATGTATGTATGTTCCCGAAATACAGCCAAAACGGTACATGATAGCACAAAAATTTTAGGGCCACCTTACTCACCATTCACTTGCAGTGTGCAGTATCAAGTTTCGTTCAAATCGGGCAACAAAAAATTATTAAAAAATCAATTCCCGATTCAGTCAAGTACTCTTCGGGATTATTTGATCAATGCAAACAACCTCAGCAGTATAGGTCGTTGGAGCTATCTTTTTTTTTTCTTGAAATGATTTTATTTCAACAACCGCTGTCACAACGGGAACCCAACGGGTTCACGGGTCGTCTAGTTATTATTGAAAGGTGAATTTGATGCCAGCATGTGATTCTTGATCAATTGGAGATTCGATCTTTGAGAATTCAGACTCAGCATGGTCATAGTATTATTGGTTCACGAGTCAGTAAGTGACCACTATATTTGTTATGGGTGTGTGTCTGTCTGTCCCGAGCATAGCTCCGTGGGTTTTGATCCGATGTTGATAAAATTAGGGTGTGAGGTTTATATCATGATCTCGTTGTGTTTTCCTGAGAATGAGTGTGTTGCGCCCATTATGGGTGGAGCCACGCCCAAAAAACATGTTTTTAGGGGGTAGCCGGTTTCAAGTTACATCTTCTCCAAAGGGGTTTGTCGAATCTGGCAGGGGTTTCGGTATTTGGTTAGCCCAATGGCACCTGCATAGCCCCACGGAGCTCGATTTTTCATTTTCGTCCCAAGGTCAAGGTCACAAGGTCATGAACTTAGAAAATGTCAAAAAAAAATAAATAAATTGGGCATCGAACTCCTCGGCTTTTTAACTGTTTCGAATGAAAGTTGGTATGCAAGTAGTGCTCTTCGAGTACTACAACTTTCATCATTTACATTTTTCCCGATTCCCGCCAGTTTGCCCATTGCGTACCCTCGAAGGTCAAAAAATAAAAAAGGCGTACCGTGTACATTGCTCGTGAACCATCACCGTCTCCAGCCTTGTATACTCTTACAATTGGTTTTCCCAAGGACAGTAGCTATAAAAGCTTGATTATCAATGACACGAACAGTAGCTGAAGGGGTTAATAAGCAGACGGACCTTTTCACGAGAACCACTTTCCATTTATCAATCTATCCACCCAACTGTCATCCATCTCTGCCACAATGGTGCTTCCCATAAACTTTCCTCCTATAAACATCATTAGCATTTTTTTATGTTTATAATCTATTGTTTTGGAGGAAATTCGATCAGCACAGCATTCAGCCCTGCCATTGCCCAGTTAGACATTGAAGGAGCTGCAGAAACGTCCCGTTTGTACTGAAAGGAGGACTCACCACTCCTTTTGTCTTCCGCAGGGGCTGCACGGCGTGTCTGTGCACGATAACAGAATCTTTGATGTCCTTGTTTAAATTTTGATGCCTGGGTTGTAGCAGCGCCGCGCACGTCCGTTCTGTGACCTTTTGGAATTGGCAGTCGTCAACCTCCCTCTGTCTTTCTTCGATCTTTGGGTCTGTCTTTCCATGAATGAAGACGTTTTCGGTTATGCAAATGAAGCATCTGCTCGAAGTGCCATTCTTTGCATTGTGGAGCCAAAGGCCATGTGTCTTACGTTTTGGACCGAAGGGTGAGGATGCGTGTGTATTCATTTGGCAGGCTTTGTATGACCATGCACTTTATGATCTTCAGGGTGAAATGCATATTGCACCGCTTCCAGGGTCTGTCCAGTGAAGTGGATTCCATGGGTTCCTTGCAAGCGATCCTTGTGGAGAGATATCTGCTTCCTCTTAATGTTTGGATCTTTTCACTTTGAAAGATGTTTCTGAACGCAACGGCCACAAGCATACCTTGAATGATCATATCTTTAGGAATCAGGTGCATATGAATTGTTTGACAAGGTTTTTATAGTTTGCTTTGGTATTTTGGATATTAGGTAATTGGCGTGAGTTCAGCTTTGTTTTCAATCAAATATATATATATATATATATATATATATATATATATATATATATATATATATATATATATATATATATATATATATATATATATCTCTCTCTCTCTCTCTCTCTCTCTCTCTCTCTCTCTCTCTCTCTCTCTCTCTCTCTCTCTCTCTCTCTCTCTCTCTCTCTCTCTCTCTCTCTCTCTCTCTCTCTCTCTCTCTCTCTCTCTCTCTCTCTCTCTCTCTCTCTCTCTATCTCTCTCTCTTTCTATCTCCCTCTTACTCTCTGTCCCCCTTTTCCGCACAGCTGCTGTTGACACACTTGCAATCACAGGACGCTGCTCTGCGTCTCATGCGGTATGTTTCCTGATGATTGCTTTCCTTACCTCTTGCTCCCGTTTCTGTCTATAATCCTTTATTACCTCTGCCACCGAAGGTGGATGGAAGTTATGTTTCCACCCCTGTCTGTCTGTTTGTCTGTGAGCAGGATATCTCAAAAGTTATGGACAGATTCGGACAAATTTTGTGGACAGGTTGGGTATGTGACAAGAACGAATCGATTAAATTTTGGTGAAGATCCGGATCCAGATCTTATAAATTTTTAAGCGATTTTTCACCATTGATGGATAGGGCCAAAAGCGATTTCTAGCATGATATCTCAAAAAGTTGCGGACGGATTCGGACGAAACTTGGTGGACAGCTTGGGTGTGTGACAAGGACAAAATGATTAGATTTTGGTGAAGATCTGGATCTGGATCCGGATCCGAGAATTCAATTTTTTTTAACTACTGCGTGCCCATACGTGTGTGGCCGTACGTGCAAAAAAATAAAAATAATAACTTTCAAACCGCGTACCAGAAACAACAACCACACAGGCCGTTCCTTCGCTCTCGCGTGCCCATACGTGCATGGCCGTACGTGCGTGGCCGTACATGCATGGCCGTACGTGCATGCCCATACGTGCGTGGCCATACGTGCGTCGCCGTACGTGCAAAAATAATAATAATTTCAAACCACGTGCCAGAAACAACAACCACACAGGCCGTTCCTTCACTCTCGCGTGCCCATACATGTGTGGCTGTACGTGCGTGGCCGTACGTGCATGGCCGTATGTGCAAAAAAAAAAACTTTCAAACAACCACACAGGCCGTTCCTTCGCTCTTGTAAACGACGACTGGATTGGGGGCATTGTGTTTATCTATAAATGCACATTAGAAATCGAGAAATTATTAGAATACAGTAAGTCATCACTATCCGGAAGTCCGTACGTTGTAACCCGTAATGGGGAACGCGGCTGAGGATCTCTTCCCCCATCGGCCACGCCTACGCAGCAACGTGTCCTGTCATTGGTTTGGTAAATAAATGGCCATAACTTGGGAACCACTTGTCCGATTAATTTCAAACCTTGAAAAGGCACATACTCAGGTCCCCAGCAATATACCTGGCAAGTTTCAATTAGATCGGACCAGTGGTTGTCGAGAAACAGCGGACACACACACACACACACACACACACACACACAGACACACACACACACACCCACACACACACACACACAGACACACACACACACACACACACACACATTGCTGTAATTATAGATACATGATTCTTCACCATTTAAAGATGTGGCCAAAAACTATATATAGCATGATATTCTAAAAAGTTGTGGATGGATTGTACCAAAACTTGGTGGATGAGTTTGGTATGTGACGAGAACAAACCGATTCGATTTTGGTTAAGGTCTGGATGCAGATCTAGCCCATCAGTGAGATATAAAACATAAACTACTCACCCTGGTGGAGGTATGTGCTCTACTTAGTGTCATTCTAGTTTTGCCTTGTTCCGAGAGAGAGAAAGAGAGAGACAGACAGACAGACACACATACACAGACACACAGAGACCGAAGGAAGGAGGAAGGGAGTGTGCCCATGGTGAGTGTTTCACCGGCTCCCTAACGGATCGCCATGTGTTTTCCTTACCTCCTCATTGCTAGCTGTGTTTTGATGTGTTAGTTCTCATCGCTGGTGTGCGCTGAGTGGTCCGATCATTGCTTCATAGAAAGCGGTATTTTATCTCTTTTCTTTTATCTTCCTTTCCTTTGCTTTCTCCTTACCATGTTTTCTCCTTGCTAGGCATTTCCTGGGGAAAGCTTTAACGTAGGAATATCAAAGCATTCCCGTTATGCGGCCCTCAAGGCCCTTACATCGAAGCACGGCGTGATTTGTGTTCCTCGGGACTAGGTCCGTGTGGAATATATTATTGCCATTGGCAACATTATCGGGATAGAAAAGATCTGCAGACCTTCGTGGATGAACAAGTGCGGTCTAATTTTCACAGCTGAAGAGCAATAAATTAATGCATGGAATTATCGCTCCTCGTTTGTCGACTTACAAAGGCCACTTTGTCTTAGCTTCACAACTTGGCACACCAGCCATGAAAGTAATACTTTCCAATGTACCACCGTTTATGAAGAACGAGACACTAATGACTGAATTATCTTGGCTTGGCTCTGCGGTTTCTCAGGTTACAATGTTGCCTCCGGGCTGTCGTCGCGAGCCTGCTAAGCATGTAATGACATTTCGGTGACAGGCGTACATTCTACTTCCCACCTCTAATGTGGATAATGATCTCAATATTCTTTTTAAAGTCCATGTTGACAAGCATGACTATCAGGTGTATGCCTCAACTGACACGTTTAAATGTTTTGCCTGTTGTGAGTTTGCTCATCCAAAACGTTTTTGTCGTCAATCCTGGTTTTCTTCGGCTGAAGCGACGGCCCCTTTGGCTGTTGCTGCTCTATCTGCCCCACTTGCTACGGTCACGGAACCGACCTCAGTCGCTGTCTCGGACAACCCAGCGTCAACTTGTAAGGTTGTTTGTAAGGCTTTAGAAGAAAAACAAAACTCTGAATCGGAAGTTTACCACCGTTGCTGCGGCGTCTTTTGCACCACCTGATTTAACGCGCTACATTAGTTATTCGTGCCTGTTGTTTGTGTCTTTTATGACGTGCTTAAAAAAAAGTAAGTTTCCTGTTTGGAATGATTTTCAATTTTGCTTCACTGCCAGACAGGCAGACAGATCGACTGAACGAATTGATTTGCCCATCTGCGCATGTGCAGGATGAGACGCCGCTGTACAATATTTCCAAGTTAGGATCCAAGGTACGTACTGCTAAACTGCAGGTTTGGGGAAGTGCAAACAAGTAGATCCGTGTTCAAAATATGAAATTAAATGAAACAAGCTCAAATGAGCTAAGATCCTCGTCCTCTTAACGATGACGTCATAAAACGAATATGACGTCATTGTGATGTATCAGGTTTGTGATAAATTGTCTGTGCTAATGCCCGGCTTGATTCCCGCAAACAAAATTCAAACAGCTTGCCTGGTTTCGGAGATAATGGTATAGGCGATTTCCATTAGCGGCGATATTATGACGTCAACTTTTTTTTTCTAGGAAGAATTTCCAAAATCGGAGATGGTTACTGCCTGCGCGTGGGCTTTCTGCATATACATGGCAAGTTTCACGAAGATCCGATGAAAACTCTGGGTTGTGAAACAAAAAATGTCAAAAAAATAGGAATGACGTCATAAAAATTGATATGACGTCACAGTGATGTATGATATGTGCGGCAATTCATCTCTGCTAATGCCCTGCTCGATTCCCGCAAACAGAATTCAAAAAGCTTGCCTGGTTTCGGAGATAATTTTTTAGGTGATTTCCATTTGCAGAGATATTTTGACGTCATAACTTTTTTTCTAGGAGGAATTTTCAAAATCGGAGATGGTTACTGTCTGCGCGGGGTAAGTCTACATATATATGCCAAGTTTCAGGAAGTTTCGATGGAAACTGTAGGCTGCGAAACAAAAAAGTCCACAAGAACAACAACGTGAGTAAGACTTAGAGATCCATGCGTCGGGAAACATGCAAGCTCGCAGATTACCGCAAACACTTTTTCTTTCCCAACTTATCTGATTTCCGAGCTGGAAATATTGATGTCAGAAGGTCGGATGTTGTTTTCATCTTTTTAATCATATTTTATGGAAAGAAAATGGAGTTGGCCGAAACTTTGCGTGAAGCGATATTTAAATTTGGCGAACTCGCATTCGCGTGTGCTAAACGTGAAGCGACATTGTATGAAGATAATTTTTAAAAAACCTGGATGGTTTAAACAATTAATAAATCTCAATATGAATGTTCACTTTCACTCCTGATTCCGCCGCCTATTGATGCTGTTCTTCGGCCCTTGTTTTGAAGGAATTTTTGATACTCTTGCTCTGTTTTCCTTTCCAAAGTTAACATTTCAAAATAAACATTGAATTAATACACACGTTATGTTCCTTGACCTTAACTACTGTCATTTCCTTCCTCCGTACTCACTCACTCCTTTGTGCCCAAACTCTGTCCACCTGTACCATTTCACTTCTCAAGCTTTAAAACATTTTTTTTTCTTTATTACCCCACGCACGCGAAGCAAAAAGTGAGGTTAAGCAATTGGTTCACTTTGTCAGTCTGTCTGTCCACAATCATCAGTTTATGATTGAGGAACAACTTAATTCCGATTGAATGTTATATTTCAAACACGAATTGGAAAACGAACCTGTAGTTTAACCGTATTTTGGCTCTGAATTTGTCCTGATTGCACTTGCACAGAGAAGAGTGAGATAATCTTTCTTCTCTGTCTGCCTGCCTGGTCGCCAAACAAAATTGAAAATCATTCCAAACAGGAAACTTGCGGTTTTTAAGGACGTCACAAAGGACACAAACAACAGGCATGAAGAACTAACAGCTGTAAACTGCATCAACAGCTGTAAACTTGCAGATTTTTTTTTTCTGAAACTTTTAAAAGTATGTATTTTATTTCAGTTTACTTACATACTAAAACACTATTGAATACAAATCACCTTTTTGCCACTTTCAAAACCTTTCCATTGAGCAGTACTTGGACATGTTAAATAAGGTGGTGTGTAAGACTCGCATCAACGGCGGTAAACTTCCAGATTTTTTTTATTTTCTGAAGCCTTTAAAAGTCTTTATTTTATTTGAATTTAATTCTATACTTGAACACTGGACCACAAATCGACTTTTTGCCATTTTCAACACCTCTCCGTTGAACAGTACTTGAACATGCTAAATAACCTGGTGTATAAGACTCCATCAATGGTGCTAAACTTCTGGAATTTTTTTATACGACCTATAAAATCATTTATAAAACCTGTGTGGGGTAAGGTGTTCCATGAACTCTCCAGTAGATAAAGGGTGTAGGCTCATGGAGGAGTTGAATGACAAAGGGCAGCAAGTTTAGAAACTACCAGGTTGTAGGGTTAAGTGGATATACAGAGGGAGGGAAGGAGGCATAACACAGGGAGTACAGCCTTTGATGTGCTGTGATTAGTTGATAATAAGGCCAAGGAGATGTAGCGACAACACCTCTTGTAGTAGCTGTCCAGAGAAGTGCATTGTATGGTTTGCTTGCTGATCCTTGTGGAGAGATCTTTCATCTTTGTGTATGTGCATCCCCCCCCCCCCACCCATACCCCTTGGTAGTGTGTAAACCTGGTACCCTTTGTCATTCACCTTCCCCATCAGCCTCGGTAAAAATGTACAAAAGTGGAATCTGCAGCAAACCTCCATTGTTCATCGACATTTTGTGTGACGTCATGGCAGAACAGCCATTGCACGCTGACGTTATGCTGACATACCACAATGTTATGCATTTTTACTTATTTTGTGTCACTTCTATACCCGTAATCGCTCGTTGAGGGCATCGAGGCCAGAACCTCAACGAGAGACCCCCGCTTTCTCGTGTCATCCATGGCAGCATTTGGGAAATCGTTGGCCAATCAGGAGGCGGACTGTCTGTACTTCGCACCTTCCGTCTACTGCGTGTACTCAAACTCGTGCGCTTTCTGCCGGCTCTGCGCCGCCAGCTTATGGTCCTCATGAGAACGATGGACAATGTTGCCACCTTCTGCATGCTGCTTATGCTCTTCATCTTCATCTTCAGGTACATCGCCAGACAGAGCAATTGTTTGCAAATAAATCTCGAGTTTGCATGTGTGGTGCACAATAATTTTGTGAAAACTAATGTACGCCATTGGGATGGCCATGTGGTTCAGCATTCTGGGTATGCACCTGTTTGGATGCAAGTTCAGCATGCATACGAAGAGAGGAGACACCCTTCCTGACCGCAAGAACTTTGACTCATTGCTTTGGGCCATTGTCACCGTTTTCCAGGTATCCACCTTTGAATTGTATCATGTGTACAGACTTCATACATTTGTTTTCTGTGTACTCTTGGACAAGGTGTTGAACAACCTCGTGGCCATTGGTGTCGGGCTCTTTTGTTTACCAAAGATATTATAATAAATAGCCTTTATTACTGTGCTTGTGAGGGTATGGAGGGGTCAGGGGTCAACCAACGACACACACGTGGAGGTGGGGGGATATCACGGCCCACCTTTCTCAACGACATTATTTTATAAACCTTCCTCTTAATATCACTTGGTGTCCATTTTGTGTTTGTCCCCTCCAAAAAAAACCAATGGATCCCAACCCCTTTAGGTGCTAAAACAAGTGTGGTTGCTCAAGGTCAGGGTTAATAACACTGAACAACAAATTTCAAAAAAATTTTTTACTGGAGATGTGTAAAGTGATTAAGACTAATTTGGGTACGCTGATTTCAAAAATCATAACCGTTTTGCTGTATCATGTCAGGATTTTCAGGAACAGAAATATTCCCATTGCCTAGAAGTCAGGATTTCAATGAAATTTACATATGTCTTTAACATGTCTATTTCGTACAATTGTTGTTAACTTGTGTTATATTTCTTTCTTTCAGATAAAGATGAGTAGGCATTCCTGTACCAATCATCCTGACAACTTCTGTTATGTCTGTGGTCTGTATACCAAAAAAGATCAACAGCGAAGTATATCTACAGCAGTGAAAATGAAGGCCGCCTACTTTCACTACTTCGGGTGTAAGGTGGGGGACCAAGAACAGAGCTGGGCACCACACATCTGCTGCACAAGCATCGCCGGCTTCAACAAGAAGAATAAAGGTCACATCAAGTACGCTGACTGCGTCTCTGCTCGTAAACCTGTGCCTCATGATGACGAGAACCCCGTTCCAACACCTCCAGCTGATCAGAACATAGCTGTAAGCAGTGGTGAAGAGGATGGTGATGATGAACCTTTTGAACCCGACACTCAAGAATCACACCTTCTGAACCAGGGAGACTTAAATGATCTTGTAAGAGATCTCTCGCTGTCAAAGGCGAAGGCAGAGCTGCTTGGATCAAGGCTGCAGCAGTGGAATCTACTTGAACCTAACACCAAGATATCCTTGTTCAGAGCACGTCACAGAGACATGGCTGAGTTCTTTGAGATGGAAGACACGATGACATTCTGCAGTGACATCAACGGTCTGTTGAAAGAACTTGGGTGTGATCACGATCCTGCAGACTGGCGCCTCTTCATCGACTCGGGGAAGAACAGCTTGAAGGCTGTTTTGCTCCACAATGGCAACGAGAAACCATCAGTCCCACTGGCTCACGCGTTCGGCATGACGGAGACCTATGAGACTATGCGGCAGCTGCTTGATTCCATCAAGTACAATGACTTCAACTGGCACATCTGCGGAGACTTGAAAGTGGTGGCGCTGTTGTTAGGGCTGCAGTCAGGCTACACGAAATACATGTGCTTCCTTTGTCTCTGGGATAGCAGAGACGACAAGAATCACTGGACGAAGAAAGATTGGGAAGAGCGAAAAGAGCATGTACCTGGTCGACACAACGTGAAGCATGTCGCCCTTGTCGACCCAGCCAAGGTTTTCCTTCCACCACTCCACATAAAGCTCGGCTTGATGAAAAGTTTTGTACGGGCAATGGATCTGAATGGGCGTGGGTTTTTATACCTCAAGGAAAAGTTTGGCAACACCTTGTCGGAGGCCAAGATCAAGGCTGGTGTCTTTGTTGGACCGCAAATCCGACAGATTATGAAGGACGAAACTTTTCCGACAACTCTAAACCCCAAAGAGCTGGCAGCGTGGAGGAGCTTCAAAGCTGTGACGGACAACTTCTTGGGGAACGAGCGCGCGGACAACTATGAAGAAATAGTGCAGCAGCTGCTGGAGTCCTTCAGGAAACTTGGCTCCAGGATGTCCCTGAAAATCCATTTCCTACACCAGCACCTGAACTTCTTCCCTGACAACTTGGGAGCAGTCTCGGACGAGCACGGCGAGCGATTCCACCAAGAGATTTCACTCATGGAGACGCGTTACCAAGGGCTGCACAACCCGAACATGATGGGCGATTTCTGCTGGTTCCTGCATCGTGAAACTGACACAGAGCAGCACAAACGCAAAGCCAAATGCCTAAAGCATTTTTAATTACATTCTAGTGGAGTTTTTCTGTAATTTCTATAATTTTGAAGCATTCATGATGAAATAAATGAATAAATGAATTTTTGTAAATTTCATTGAAATCCTGACTTCTAGGCAATGGGAATATTTCTGTTACTGAAAATCCTGACGTGATACAGCAAAACGGTTATGATTTTTGAAATCAGCGTACCCAAATTAGTCTAAATCACTTTACACATCTCCAGTAAAAAATTTTTGTTGTTCAGTGTAATGAATGAGAGAAAGAATCCATCCATCCATCCATCCATCCATCCATGGGGACCACACTCTGAGCAGAGCGTTGGTACTACCTCAGCAGTCTTCTCGGCTATTGGGTACAATCCTGGACGGGTCGCCACTCCAACACAGTATACCAGCAAGCTGGTGCTCATTTTGCTGATCTTGGAAGGATGACAGGTCGAGTTTACCCCACCTGGAATTAATTCAACAGCAGAGTGGGATTCGAACTCAGGATCCTAGGATCCCAAAGCCACCACCCTAACCATTAAGCCCACACCAGCCATAGAGGAGGAAGAGTGCCTATGGTTTTGAATTCTTAAAGCAATGTTTTGTTTGACACTAAATCACAACATCATTGTCAGCCATTTTGGATTTTTGTCTTCAGTGGGAAATTCATGAGACAATTCAGGATGGTGAGCCCAAATACTGCACATGAATTGTATTACCTTCTCAGGTATTGGCACAGGTGAAGCATACAAGACTTCGTTAAATGTCTGCGTTTCTTCGTCTCGCTCCCTCCGCCCAGACTCTTAAAGTTGTCTGTGTCTGTCTGTCTCAAGAGGAAGAGGAAGAGTGAAATCAAAATATGGTGTCACGATCAGATGAGGTGGATGAGGGACAGGATTGGAACCATGGCTTCTGATGTGAATGAAAGGGGTTTTTTTCCCCCCCCTTAATCCCTCAGATATTGACTCAAGAGGACTGGAACGTGGTGCTGTACCACGGGATGGCTTCGACGTCACCTTGGGCTGCCCTCTACTTCATTGCACTCATGACTTTTGGGAACTACGTCTTGTTCAACCTACTCGTTGCCATCTTGGTGGAGGGCTTCCAAGCAGAGGTGGGTGAAAATAGTTAAATTTCATTGTTTGCACATTATCATTGTATGATTATCTATATGTATTACTAAAACTCTCATCTTGTGTGTGTGTGTGTATATATATATATATATATATATATATATATATATATATATATATATATATATATATATATATATATATATATATATATATATGTATGTATGTTCCAGAAATACAGCCAAAACGGTACACGATAGCGCAAAAATTTTAGGGCCACCTTACTCACCATTCTCCTGCGGTGTGCAGTATCAAGTTTCGTTCAAATCGGGCAACGAAAAAATTATTTAAAAAATCAATTCCCAATTCAGTCAAGTTCTCTTCGGGAGAATTTGATCAATGCAAACAACCTCAGCGGTATCGTTCGCTGGAGCTATCTTTTTTTTTTTTCTTGAAATGATTTTTTTCATCAACCGCTGTCACAACGGGAACCCAACGGGTTCACGGGTCATCTAGTTTACCTTAAAGGTGACTGCCATGTATGCGATGAGATAACGTTTTGAGACGAGGTGGCGGAAGGGAGGAAAGGGTCAATGGTTGATGTCACCACCTCCTGGATGTCAATCATGTTGCCAAATTATCTTGGTGGGGTGGGGCTATCGGCTGATACCTTGTGCAAAAGGGGAAGGTGTGGTGGAGAGGAAGGGGACCAGGGGTTAATAATTTGAGATAAAATGTATTTGAGAAAATTGAGGGATAAAGTGAGGCTAAGAGGACGAAAGGAGGTGAGGGAGGATAAAAGAGGAGATTGTGAGGTGAGGGAAGGGAGGAGGGGGTGTTTGAGGCAAAAGGGGTCTAGTTTTTGAGTGCGTACTATGTAGATGGCTGATGTACAGGATAATAATTTAATAATGTAAAGAATTACCAAGCAAACTACTGTTACACAGTATTTATATGCAAGGTGTTTCAGCTTTTATCATCAGGTTTTTCTTTACAGATTAATATGTTCGCAGAGAAGTGTGCCGTTGAAATCAATTCCACAGTCGCTGGATGCAAATAAAGCACTTCCGTGAGCCTCGACCTTGCAAAGATCCCTACGGCCACAGGAAAATGTTGTGTCTTCAACACAGTAAAACAGGTTGGAGAACCTTGGAGTTTCCTGAATTTATCCCCAGCAGTCAAAACTTGCTCAAATACATCAGCCAAAACTACGGGCAACAGAACGTGGCCAGACAGCGACTCGTGGAGCAATATGGAACCACATCTACGTTTTCATGAGTGATGCCTGTGAGCGGGAGGGAGGACTCCCCAAATCACTGCGCGTTGTTTCATCGACGCCAGGTGAGATGGCCTGGCGAGTTGCGGTGAGAACAAGGGGACGATTCCTGCAGCAACGCGTATCTGGGTGCAGCGACCAACTCTGAACACCCGCCGCTCGAAGCCGACGTTGTTAGTGTGATCTTGCTGCATAACCTCTGGACCCGGATTATGACCTGAGACCGATGTGTAAAAACGCCATGAGAACATGTTCACAAACATGACTCCCGCACTGTAGCGACACGACCCTTGCCAAAAGGATCACTCGGTTGTATACATACTAAACACACGGATAACAAAGAGATCCACTCGATGGGTTTGGCTCACGGCGATGGTACGGAGTCACCATCTTCCTTTCCTTTCGCCTCCTCCCTTTCATCCTGCTCCTTAATTTTCTCCCAACTACATCTGATTAGTTATTTACACAATGTGTTTGTCGTGAGACCGGTGTAATGAGATGGTCAGTTAGTTGCTGTGATTGATGCCTCCACTACCCCATCAAGCATTGTCGGGTGCTTCTTGTTGTTGTTGTTCTTGTTGTCCCGAAAATCTTTACCTGACAAAGAGGCTGCTTGGAACGTGAGTTTAATCGATGTCGGCTGTAAGAAATGGCTGTGAGGACTAGAAAATGTCCGTGTGGCACTCAGGTCCTTCAAGACTGAGACTTATGCCTTTATGGTCACGTGATCCGAGTTTGGAGGTGATGTGTCTGTAAAATGTATGTGCATGACGTCGGTGTCATCTCACATCTTGAGTCGGTGTGCTCCTTCAGTTTAATTTATTATTCCTGACTGCTAACCTCATAACTGGTGCTCATCAGGGCAGAGACATTGTGTTCGTGTGGCAGAATACTTGTCGCGAATGGGTTGTGCGGCGAATGCTGTGATGGGACTCGGTCTGTGCCCTTCTGCCTCATCAAGTTCGGAGGTTCGATTTGTGTGTGTGTGTATGTGTGTGTACCTGCAGTCCCCCTACAATGCCTTATGATTGAACTGCAGCCGATACCAGGAAGAGAATTAAAATTCTCATTTTTATAGACTAGTAGAGGAACAGCTGAAGAGGAACTCTGGTAGAGTTTAAAACAGAAAAGGGCTTACCTTGTGTAGCTTTTTATAGTTGCTTTATTCAGCTTTCTTCTTCGGCTAGAAGAGCATGGGAGGAGTATGTATGTTGTTATGGGTATGCCGGCCAGGTCACGAGTGGCCTCTCTCAGACCTGCTTCCCGAGCTTTGGCCCTGAACTCGACGAGCCGCAGATAACTCCGCAGCAGGATGGGTTGCTAAGCAACCATGGATGCCAGACGATAAATTTAGGTAGAGTCCTCGCGTCCAATTCCCATGTTGCCTTCCCAGCAAATTCATCCCCCCCCCAGATAGGAAACCGCACTCTTGACACCCCACTCCAATGAATCGAGAACGGCCAAGCGGAACCGTAAATGAGACGTCGGCTAATCTATGAACGTAGCAAAACTGCAGAGCAAAACTCCCATCCACTGTTTACATACTCTGTCTAACCAATCGAGAAAGAGATACTCGGGCAGGTTGGAAACGAATGGTCATGTTTATGAATAAACACGTATATTCAAGCAATTCAGTGTCAGAAAAGAAAGATATGCCCTAATACACGTAAGCCCCTCAGACAGTCACCTTATCATGAAACTACAGATAGAGGCACCTCATTCACTCTGAGAAATTAGACAAGTAAGGGTGATAGACAGATATAAAGAAGGTGGGGCGGATTGGTAACCACTCGCTCACCCGATGTAGCATTAGGATTCTCATGTACGCACTACTTGTGAATGTTTTGCAGCTGTAGAGGAACTCTGGTAGAGTTTGAAACGGCAAAGGGCTTACCTTGTGTAGCTTTTCATAGTTGCTTTATTCAGCTATCTTCTTCGGCTAGAAGAGCATGGGAGGAGTATGTATGTTGTTACGGGTATGCTGGCCAGGTCACGAGATAACTCTGCAGCACGATGGGTGCAGGGTTATGTTCTGCCCAACATGAAAAAGGGGTGAGGGGGCATAAGAGAGGGTGATTGTGTGATGTGCCGTGTGGGGAGAGATGCGAGTGTATGCTTCCTAATGAAAAAAGAGGAAATCGGTGAATGCGAATCAGTAACCAAGCTCTGAACGAGTCGAGGGCGCCACCGTTGATTGCTCTTGTACTATCCAAGTGAACGATTGGAAATGGAACAAGCAAGAAAAGGATAATGTGTCCATTTGTATTCACTGGCACGTCCAAGGAAGAACTCTGCGGCTCATCAGCACTCGCTACTTGGCTGGTTCAATCGCTCCCAACAGAGCCCATCCACGCAGGACTTCACGTCCACCCGGCTCGCTCCTCCAAGACTGTCCGGGTGCTGCCTTCTCATTTGAGCGCTGCTGTTGTCAGGCTGCTTTCATTGGTTGAGACACCAGCTCGGCGACGCCCTCCACTGGCAACCCTGCCCATATGCGTTCCTTGGCTGGATGCTACCCAGCATGACTTGGTGATGTTCCTTTGGTTTTAATTTGTATTGTGGTTTTGTAATGAAATGTGTGTTTTGTCAAGTTTGATGTTGTGTCTTGCAGAGTGTGTATGGATGCGCTGAAATGAGGTGTAGGGTGAGAGAGATTAAGAGGGATGGGTATACAGATATGAAGAGAGGGGATCTCAAGAGAAGTACAAAGGGAATTCCAATCTGCTACATGTACACAATGCATTTTCCTGTCCATTGATGCGAGGGGAGAGGTAATCCAACTGAACAAAATACACCTGATATATCTAAACTCCAGGGTTCCTTTATGTGTTGGGTTTAACTCCCCAGGGCCTTCCAAAACCGCAACACCACATTCAGTTTGTTCGTTCTGAATCTGGGAGCTTGGCGGTTCAAACCCCGGCTGAGTCATACCAAAGACTTTAAAAAATGTTCCGTGCTAACTTCCTTCCTTGATGCTCATCTATCTATAATTCCAGCAGTGTGTGTGTGTGTGTGTGTGTGTGTGTGTGTGTGTGTGTGTGTGTGTGTGTGTGTGTGTGTGTGTGTGTGTGTGTGTGTCTGCGACCGCTGTTTCTCGACAACCACTGGTCCGATCTCATTGAAACTTGCCCGGTATATTGCTGGGGACCTGAGGATGTGCCTTTTCAAGGTTTGATATTAATCGGACAAGTGCTTCCCAAGTTATGGCCATTTATTTACCAAACCAATGACATGACACGTTGCTGCGGCCATTTATTTACCAACCAATGACATGACACGTTGCTGCGGAGGCGTGGCTGCGTAGGCCGGTGCGCGGCCGGCCGACGATGACGTCACGGGCCGTGCCAGTTACATGGCAGCAAATGTCATGGCAAGCAAAGACAGGGAGGTAAACTTGATTTTAATTTGGATTTTCATTAACTCTGTGTGTGGAAGTGTGGTTTTCGCGAGAACGCGAGAGCGAAGGAACGGCCTGTGCGGTTGTCGTTTCTGGCACGCGGTTTGAAAATTTTTTTTGTTTGCTTGTTTGCACATACGGGCACACACGTACGGGCATGCATGTACGGGCACGCACTAGTAATTTAAAAGGAGAGAGCTGCGAAGGTAAAGAAACTGCTTCAGCAGCACCAAAACTACAAAGAGTATGGTACATAAAAAAAAGAAAAGAAAATCAGGTTGTCAAGGGAAACGGAAACACACAAAGAAATACCATGAATGAGAGTACATAAGCTGCAGATTGACAAAGGGGACTTGGTTAGCGAGGATAGAGAAGAATGTGTGCGGCTACAAAAGGAGCGAGCAATACAAAGGGGGACCTGGCAGCATGGACATAAAGATAAGGGTTCTGTGATCATGTCTACCAAGTACATAATATTGAACTACCTCGAAGCTGATGTTAATACTGCAACATACTCTTATCTGGAGGAGAGTGTTACAGGAATGAAATAATTGAACACGTACAGGCACAAAAACAAGCGTTTCTTCCTGTCGCCCCAAAAACAAATTCGAATCTCTGATTTTGTGTCGGTTATGAAAGTTTGAATGACATGTGCATGATGAGTTTCAGGTACTGTCAGTTTTCTAATGAAGTTGGATTGAATGTGCAACCGGAGGGAAAGCGTTTGACGCAACACGATATCAGACTTCGTGGCTTCGATTGAGAATTTATTCATCACGCCGCTCTATTTCAATCTCTTGCCACCAGCAGATCATCAAGAATTGATTGAAAAACCAAGACCAGCACATTGTTTTGTCAACATCGATTTTCAGGAAAGTAACAGGCATCCAGAATGTGATCTCTGCAGTCAAGAGGTTTTTTTTGTTTTTTTGTTTTTAATCTTCCTTTGTCCCGTGGAGCTTGTACACACGCCGCACGCTCCGGGGCCAACTGCAGTGGGAGACCATGGTGTCCTTTTACATGGGTTACAAAACACAGGTGGAGAGAGCGGACAAATGAACATGGTGCCTGTGATCTCAGCATCGTGACTTAATAAGTGCTTTGATAGGAACAATGAGCAAGCGAATGATGGAGTTTGTGTGTACAGTTTATAAAAAAAAAAATTGCAGAATGGAATTCTATCAAACAATGAACACGTCTATTCAGTGGAGGAGTTTTAAAGCTTTGTTCTCAGCAACAATAGCTGAGTGCTCAGTGGGAACAATAAGTAGGCTTTCGGCCGAAAGGCAAATTAGAGCCGTAAGTCATTCCAATGTAAACTAGAAGGGCACTTGGTGGAGCGCATACCTCCGCCAGGCTGAACGGTTCACCTTTTGTTATGCCACTGAAAGGCCGGATCCAGATTCGGATCTTCACCAAAATTGAATCATTTCATCCTTGGCACACACTCAACCTGTCCCACCACATTTCGTCCGAATCTGTCCTCAACGTTTTAAGATGTCGTGCCATATATAGTTTTAGCCCCATCTCACAATGGTGATGAATCACATAAAAAAAATTAAATAATTTTCGAATCCCGATCCGGATTCGGATGTTCATTGGAATCGAACCAATTCGTCCTTGTCACACACTCAACGTGTCCATCAAGTTTCATCCGAATCCGGCCACAACTTTTTGAGATATCGTGCTCTATATCAGTTTAGCCCCGTCTCTCAATGGTGAAGAATCACTTTTAAAAAAATCTTGTAGTCGGATCCGGATCCAGATCTTCACCAAAATCTAATCAGTTCGTCCTTGTCACACACCAAACCTGTCCACAAAATTTCATCCGGATATGTCCACAACTTTTGAGATATCCTGTGCACAAACAAACAAACAAGCAGTCATCGACTGGTACTTACGAAATTGTCAACTTGACCTCTGACCTTGTCTAATAAAAGCTGTCTCTAGAGAAGGTCGCGCCGCAAACCAGAAGTTTCTACGATGATTCTGTACCAAACCATCAAAAATCGAATGTTTGACCTCACTGTGACCTTGACCTTTGACCGATTTTGACCAAAATCTAATGAGCGCGAGCCATCACCCTCCTGAATCACGTGGTGTAATTTGACATTGGTAGCTTCTTCCGTTCTCGAGTTATCGTGCCTACAAACAAACGCACAAACACACACACATACAAACAAACACACAAACAGATGACGGAAGTCATCAATATACTTACAAAATCTTTATATTTCGTAAGTAACAAACAGACAAGCCGGTAGGCGGCGATGGGTCGCCGAGCAGGACTGTTAGTATTGCGACACTTTGACTGCTGACCTCGTGGAGATAGGTCATTATGCAAATGAGCAAACTTGTACTACTCATCGGGGAGTATTCACGTGCAAAAATTTGTTTGGATCGGTTGAGCCGTTTTGCAAGTATGGGGACTTGAATAGACATTTTGATCAAAAAATGCACTTATTGACCTTTGACCCCTGAAATAATCGAGATAGGTCATTATGCAAACGAGCAAAGTTGTAGTACTCATTACGGTCTATAAGCATGTAAAGTTTCATTCGATTCGGTTCAATCGTCTTGGAGCGAGTGTGCTTTGAAATTTCAGCAGGAATGCTCAATGGCCCTCGGACACCCAAGCTGAGAGGGTTGCCATTTGGAAACTATAAGATATAGAGCAAAATGGATGTCATATAGCGAATAGGGAATCACCTTAAGATTATGCTTATCAAATCTCATCCAGTTCCATCTACTGATAACTACTCGGTATCCATTTGAATGAAAAGTACCGAAAATGCGGTTTGAAATCGGAAATCCCCAAAGTTGGAGGGGTGCTGTGGGTGAACAAAGATCTAAATTGAAAATCCGGCTTGAACGTTTGTGCACAATGTATTCCAGACGATTAGTGTGAATTTTCATGACCATCCGACCATAACCCTAGGAGGAGTAGCATTTGGCGCGAAGGCACCTCCAGCTCTCGCGTATTATCGATTTTTGCACTAATTGACCTTTGACCCCTGACGTAAGCGAAATCGGTCAATATGTCCTGAGGCAAAGTTGTAGTACTCATTCAGTACCATGAACCTGTAAAGTTTCATTCGTATCGATGCACTCACCTGGTCGCTAGGGGGCCTTCAATTTTCGCCGATTTTCGTGCATACCCTAATTGTAGGGGGTGCTGCGGGTAAAGAATTCCATATATCACAAAAACCGGAATATATTTGATAGAGCATCACCTGTAGATCATTCGTGCCAAATTTCATAACCCTACGTGGGATAATGGCTTTCGGAATTGATTTCGCGTGAACGGTACCGATTTTGAAGGTTTTTCGGTTGTTGCTAGGGAACCAAAGCGTCCCTAGCAACCATCACAATTTCCAAAGCACAAGGTCATAAGATGTACCTACCACCCGAGTTTGGTCAAAATCGGCCCACGTTTACTACCAATTATGCTTATGACAAACGAACAAACATCCAAACAAACAGAATTACTGACAATAAGGGTCACCTATTTCGGCGACCCAACAAATGAAATCGCTCGTTGAGCAAGGAATTGCCGGAATAACTTTGTCATATCTCCATGATCTCTGAAAAAACAAAAAACTGGAGTTTGATCTTTCAAGGTCACCAGATTTGCCTTGACCTTATGACTTCATATAGTGACAAGCTATGCATGCGCGATATCAAACCTCCCTGGAATGAAACCAATAACAACGAATTTACAACACTTTCAATATTTCCCCATTGTGAACAGAAGGCATGTTTTTTAAAATCCAATTTTTCTAAACTTTGAACAAACTTGATGGACCTTGCCTAAAGAGGGTCCATACCAATTATGAAGTCATTCTCGCTGACGTTTTCTTAGGTGATTGAACAATTTGCTGAAATTAATCTAAAAATCATAAATATTTAGCTTGTTACAATAATCAATTGAGAAATTATCAAAAATATTATTTATTTATTCGATGTATCTCGATAACCGGAAGTGATGGAGAATAACCAAAAATATGTGTTTCCCTACTTTTCGATGGCGATCAATATGACGTAAACCTCGTTGTTCTATCTTTCAAACTCTTGAAGTTATGGCCACTTTCTCAGCATTGTAAAAACCTGCGACCTCGGGTTTGACCTTACAAGGTCACGCAAAGTCAACAAATTTGGTGTCAAATAAAAGGTCATATGCAAGTTCCTATATGTTGATAATGATAATGTAGTCGCTATCTGTCACTGTTTTTTGAGTTATGGCCGTTTTAAAGTGAAAATCAACTTTTACGTGACCCCCGCTCAACTTCGACCTGGGGCAAACTTCTAAACTTTGCATTTTTTAGCATGCAAATGTGTAAAATCATAATTGGAGATATGAATTGTGAGCAGTTTAAACCTAGTTTGAAGTCGATACGACCATTTTTGAGTACGTTATGACAAAAAGAACGATTCGCGGTTTATAGTCGACCTTGACCTTGACCTTCATTGAAGGTCAACCAAACTTAACACATCAGTCGCCAGTGCCATTGCCTACATGGGTGCAACTATTGGTGAACAAATCTGCACAATAGTGGACACTGTCAAACTCTTTTTAAATCTGAAAATTTGCGTTTGTTTATCATAAGGGAAATTTGTTGCCATGGTAACCGGAAGGGGCTGAACCAAATTTCACCATTTTTGGCATATAATAGGACACTCATACCAAGATACCACATGCCAAATTGGAAGTCAATCGGGATCGAAATGACGTTTTTATCGCAATTTGAAAGTTTTGACCCGACCCCCTGACATTCGACCCCCGACCGCAAAGAAGGGTGTTGGTGTGACACCCCCAATGAGATGTATGATTGGATGCAGTATTGGAAGATGCACATTTTGGATTTGGTTTGAAGTCGATACAACCATTTTGGCGGACGTTATTGCGAAAATAAGAATTTCGGTGACCTTGACCTTGACCTTTGACCTAGATTTGACAAAAAACGACAAGTGTCTAAGTTGGACCATGGCCGACGTCTGTAACCAGTTTGGTCATGATCGCTGAAACGGTGTGGCTGCTACAGGGTAAACAAACACACAGACAGACAGATAGACAGAATGACACACACAACCGACCAACATCGGATTCCGGAAATTAACAAACAGACAGAGAGGGGTGAAAACATAACCTCCTTCACCTTCGGTGGCGGAGGTAACAATTTCTCACTTCACCGGAGTGTATCTCAGAATGAACGATCTACATCAGAGTAGATGTATGTGCGGACTCTCTGACACACACGACGATTGCAATTAGCCTCTCCCATCCGAGGCTAACAAACGGTGTACGATACGTCAGAGGATTCATCATCTCTTCGTGAAAACAGGACAGACTTGTAAGGGTGATTCATGGGAAGATCACTACGTGGTCGGTCGCCTTTTATACAGCAGCCTGTTATCTACTTTCAGTGATATTTGAGTTTATACTGAGGTTATAAAAGTTTAAACAATTGTACTCAAGATGAGAAATGCCAAGGATATTTCAGAAACTCCATTGGGATGTCAAACGCAGCTGCAACCCAGCCCAGTCTAAGACTATGGCTGCCGTCGGTGATTCATGGCAGGGAAGCTTCTGTACCGTGTGCACCTTTACAAACAAACTTGATGAATAAATTCCAAGAAGAAATTTTCATTTCGATGTGATGCGAGTCGAGAAGCAGCGACGCATCGCAGAAACCGTTTGATGAAAAGCAGACGTACCTGTATTGTTGATGCCAAGTTGTTTTTGCTATCCAAGGAACCAGTTGAGAGACTACTGCTGCTGCCGCTGTCTCGTCCTACGACGACTACTTTAACGGCACCAATTATTCCCACCTTCATGTTGTGGGGTCAGCTGGGGAAAGTTTTTGTGCCCAGTCTTTCAGGGACTGGCTGGACAGGCATGACGTTCTACAGCTGGGTGATGATTCAAACCCAGGCTAGATGGCTCGGAGGCGAACAAGCCCGAATGACGAAATGATTGGTAAATTAATTATTTTGAACAATACAGTATTTACCGTGTTGTAGTTGTTTTGGGATTCTCATATGTGTAGTATGTGTGAATGTCTTTATAGTTGTTGAGGAACTCTGGGAAGGGTTCGAAACAGCATTAGCACTTACCTTGGGTAGGTCTTCTTTGGTTGCTTTATGCAGCTTCTTCGGCTGAAGGAGTATGGGAGGGGTCAATTAAATATATATATAATCCTTTTTGGCACCATCTCCAATTATGAATAATCACTTTAAAAATTAATAAAATCTCGTGTCTGCATCCGGTCCCGGATCTTCACCAAAATGGAATTACTTTGTCCTTGTCACACACCCAACCTCTCCACCCAGTTTCGTCTGTATCCGTCCATATCTTTTTGAGATTTCCTGTTCACAGGCAGTCACAAAGACAGACAGGGGTGAAAACAACCCCTGTCCACCTTTTGTTGCTGGAGGTAAACATAAATGCGAACAGATAAAATCAAGTGTCATTGTTCTTAAGATTAATTCGGTGATTCTGTTAACAGGCCATGCCGGTCACATGACTTTAAAATTCGTCTTTCATTTGTCAGACAATCACAGCACGGGGAACATCATGCGGCGATAAACCGACACAATCAAAAGATTTGTTTGTCTTCATTTGATATATTTTCAGGCTGCTTTACAATTATACCAAATGTTTTTTTGAATACTTATCATCTCTTTCCCTTGCAGACAAAATTTTTCCATCTGGGATGACTGACTCGGTCACTGTCACAAAAAAAACTAACTTGGGTCTTAAAAAAAAAACCCAGCTTTGACAGATGTCGGGATGAGAACAATTGGACCATCTCACCTGTGTTCCATCAACATCCTTATCAATTCACCTAACTCTCCTAAGATTCAAACTTGGAACCAAGTCACCCTGTCTTGGTTTAATGATTTATAAACAGCATTATACATGTCGGTTTTGTGGAAATAGTGTCAGAAGGTAACTTGCGGTGCTTGGAAGGGATTTCATGAAAGTTTGCTTTCCTCTTTCCAACTCATTGATCCTCATAGGGTGATGCCAATCAGTCAGACTCGGAGGGAGAGCTTGCCTCCATGACCATGGATGATGACGTCTGCAAGCTGAAAGAGCTCTCATGCTTGGCTGGTGGGCACAACAGAGACCCTCTGTTTTTGCTTTGACTGCAAGTTTACTATTGCGGGAGGAGAAACCCTTGATTAATTACTTATTACTCATAACGAGGAAAACCCCATGGACTTATAAATAACAACAAGCCTGTGTAGCATCGTGCCAGCTTCTTTGTTCAGTAAGACCGTACTTATAAGCTCATCATAATTCATCCACCTTGCAGAATCACGACTCATCCTTTCCCTCTTCTCGTAACCATCCTTGTGGAATTGCCGATTATGTTTTCCTTCTGCTTTTGTCCTCTTCAAGCAATGACCCCCAATGGACACATGGAGAACAAGTCGATGCCCGTACTGCTGTCGACATCCAGTCTGGCACTAGGATCTCCCACTCGTACGGCACTCATCCCATACATCGAAGCACGCCGCACGAGCACGACATCAGGTGAAGATCAGAAGTCGCCGGTAAGGAAATAACCTCAACTGTTACCTACTGCAAGTGATGACCACTTTTTTCTTGTGTCGTCAAACACTCACTTGTGCATGAGATTGGTCCATTTCTTAATGTAGACCTTGAGAGGTGACCGTCGGGCTCACGGCCAGGTTCTATATTGTCTGCAATTCCATGGCTACTGCAGCGAGAAGAAGCTCAGATGAGGTTGAAGCGAAGTCGTTTAAGGGGTCGGAAAGTCACTGCTTTTGTGGCTGTCAGCTACAGAGGTGTGTTCAGGCCATAGTGGGTTGAAGCCAAAAACGGAGGAACAGTTACCATCAATTAGGAAGGCTGCCGGTCGATTGTCAACACATTGAACGAAGACAATCGATGAGCACTGCAGCCCTCCGGAGACGGTGGTTCATAGAGTTTTGAAATGGTTAACCTTTTCCTGACACACATAAAATGGGTTTATGGGTTTTTTTTTTTGCATGAACTGCTCGCTTCAGGTTCTGCCGCAACATTTCAATAGGGTTACGGTCTGGACTTTTACTTGGCCATTCCAAAACACAAAATCTTTCTGTTTCAACCATTCTGTTGTCGATTTACTTGTGTGTTTAGGATCCTTGTCTTGCTGCATGACCCACTTTCTGTTAAGCTTCAGCTCGCGGGCGGATGTGCTGACATTCTACTGTAGAATTTGCTGGTACAATCCAGAATTCATGGTTCCGTCAATGATGGCAAGCAGTCCTGGTCCTGAGGCAGCAAGTCAGCCCCAAATCATGATACTCCCACCACCATGATTCACGGTTGGGATGAGGTTCTGATGTTGGAATGCAGTGTTTGGTTTTGACCAAGCATAACGTTTCTCATTTAAGCCAAAAATTTCCACTTCCAACTCATTTGTCCAAAGAACATTCTTCCAATAGCTTCCTGGATCATCCAGGTAGTATTTGGCAAACTGGAGACAGGCGGCAAGTTTTTTTTTTTTGTGTGTGTGTGTGTGTGTGTGTGTGTGCTATTTATTTAATCAGGAACTCTTTATCTGCTATTAAGACTTAGATGAAGATCTGATCACATTTTAGGTCAAATTTATTCAGAAATACAGAACATTCGAAAGTGTATACTCTCGGACCCCGATATTCGCGGTCCGCTATTCGCAGACCCCGCATATCCGTGGGTCATAAAGTGTGACCTGCTTCCACATTCACGCTTCTTGTATTCGCGTTTTTTTTCTGTTTGTTAAAAAAAAAAGTTTGTTTTTTGGGGGGGTTTTTACACTCTCGGGATAGTCTCCTTTATCTACCTTGGAAATTGGAAATCAGCCAACATCACAACATTACATAAAAAGGTGCAAAAGGAGATCCTCTTAATTACAGAGCAATTAGCTTGCTGTACTTCCAATTATCAATGAGGTCATGGAATCCATCATCGCAGTTGACATAAAATCATTCCATTTCTCCAACAGCCTCATCTTAGATCATCAAATCTGATTCAGACCTGGTCACTCTACCTTGGACATACTGCTTCGACTCTCTCAACAATGGATGGAGGCCCTCAATATCAGACATGAGATCAGGGCCGTCTCTCTGGACATATCTCGGGCTTTTGATACAGTCTGGCATCATGCCTTGCTCTCCAACTGTCTGCCTATGGAATCCAAGGTCAAATCCACTCTTGGAATCCTAACTTCCTCCACTCTTGTAGACATGTGACTCTCAATGGAACCCTTTCATCCTCTCTCTCCCTGTCAAGGCTGGAGTGCCCCAAGGCAGTGTTCTCAGCCCCATTTTATTCCTAATCTTCATCAATGATCTCACTATCTCTCTGGAAAATCCTCTTTATCACTTTGCTGATGAGTCCCCCTCTCTATCTCTATCTCTATCTCTATCTCTATCTCTATCTCTCTCTCTCTCTCTCTCTCTCTCTCTCTCTCTCTCTCTCTCTCTCTCTCTCTCTCTCTCTCTCTCTCTCTCTCTCTCTCACTCTCACTCTCACTCTCACTCTCACTCTCACTCTCACTCTCACTCTCCCTCTCCATTTCTCTCTCTCTCTCTCTCTCTCTCTCTCTCTCTCTCTCTCTCTCTCTCTCTCTCTCTCTCTCTCTCTCTCTCTCTCTCTCTCTCTCTCTCTCTCTCTCTCTCTCTCTCTCTCTCTCTCTCTCTCTCTCTCTCTCTCTCTCTCTCTCTCTCTCTCTCTCTCTCTCTCTCTCTCTCTCTTCCTTCTGACGGACAGGCAGCAGCCTCTTCCCTCTCCTCAGACCTTGACAAAACCACAAACCGGTCAAACATAATTTTGCTAATGTATCCATATTGTCCATCCTTTGCATTCTCCCTTACCCCTCATTGTTACCTGCATCACTTGTCTGTCCGTCTCCGTCCACAAGCAAAAAATGTTACAGTTAGAATTATAGTATACTCGCTGAATGCACCCGGCGTTGCCCGGGTTCTTTTTGAATGAATTTAATCTTTTGTACATCGGTCTGACATGAGCCCAGTATCAGTCCCGATTGGACTGTTATATTGGATTGGACCAGTCCCGACTGGCCCCGGGAAGGTTATAGGCTAGGTGGCGAGGCCCCTTGGCCGGGGGATTTTAGACGGTAGTTTATATTTGATGGGATTTTACGGCCGCGGCCATTGTAATCAATTTCAACAGTGGCTGCGGCCATAAAATCCCATTAAATATAAACTACCGTCTAAATCTCTCTCCCCCCTCCCCCCCCCCCCCCAGCTAAGGGGCCTCGCCACCTCGCCTATAACCTTCCAGGGGCCCGTCCCGACATTTTGTGTTTCAGAGGTTTCCTCCTATCTTTCACCGTTCAGGAGATTAGCACGTGCAGACAAACAAACAAACAAACAACCAAAAACTTCAAATTATATTTGTATATATATGTAGATGTGTGTAGTACTCTCATTTGCTGTAGTTGGTAAAGGCCCAGTCACACCTTGACGTTTTAGCCAGGAATGGCAACGTATAAAAATGCACGTAAAACGTTGGCGTTGGCTGAAGTTTTGAGGTTTTTTTTTTAAGTTTTGGTCGTATTCATAACGTGTTGGTCATATGCATAACGTATTAGTAACGGGCACAGAACGTTTCGTTGTGTTAAAGATAACTTATACCAACGAATGCTTAGCCTGTTGTCGGTGTTCACAACCTATGCCCAACGATAGTTTAACTTGGTCATAGCGCGCTGCACGTATCGCCGACGAACTCATGGCGTTCTCTGTTAAAAACCTGCCGCTCGCCGATTTCATCATAACCGCCTGAAAATTGGAAGTGTCAACATCGTAGTCACACCTTGACGATTTAGCCAGCGTATGCCGACCGATGAAAAATGTGTCTAAAACGCTGGCACACGTCGAATACGGTATGGGTAAGTTGTGTATACGTTAGGAGCACAATGAAGTACGCTGGCATATTACGTGGTACGTCTAGTATGTCGTGAAATTTCAAGCATGCTGAAAATTTTACGACGTACTCGACGTATGGCTCACAAGTTCCGCATACGCTGGCATAAGTTCTCGGCACGCTCCGCAATCGTTTACACACGTCGGCCACACGTTACTTGTAAGTTACTCATAAGTCGAAACACGTCGAGGTAATGTTTAGCATACCTGAAACTTAATTTTTAACCTACGAGTAACGTGCTTTGAACCTATTAGTAGCGTGCTTTGAACCTATGTGTAACGTATCTCAAACGCACATTGGCGTATGTGGACGAATTTGATTGACGTCTTCCGGACGACCACAGAACTTACTGAACGTGTTTCTAACTTACAGCTACCGTATAATGGCGTATCGGCAGCGTTTAGGGGAATTGGTATATACAAATGGGCTTCACAAGAGGAACCCGTCAGTGTTCCAGACTCCATGTTGAGTAGATGTCAATGGCAGTAGCAGTAGTAGTAGTAGTAGTAGTAGTAGTAGTAGTAGTAGTTCGAGAGAATTTAGTGTTGTCAATGTTAGTAGTAGTAGTATTAGTAGTAGTAGTAGTAGTAGTAGTAGTAGTAGTAGTAGTAGTAGTAGTATTAGTCGTAGCAGTAGTAGTTCGAGAGAATTTAGTGATGTCGATGTTAGTAGTAGTAGTAGTAGTAGTTCGAGAGAATATAGTGATGTCGATGTTATTAGTTGTAGTAGTAGTAGTTCGAGAGAATTTAGTGATGTCGATGTTAGTAGTAGTAGTAGTTCGAGAGAATTTAGTGATGTCGATGTTATTAGTAGTAGTAGAAGTAGTTCGAGAGAATTTAGTGATGTCGATGTTAGTAGTAGCAGTAGTAGTATCAGTAGTAGTAGTTCGAGAGAATTTAGTGATGTCGATGTTGGTAGTAGTGGCAGTAGTAGTAGTAGTAGTAGTAGTAGTAGTAGTAGTAGTAGTAGTAGTAGTAGTTCGAGAGAAATTACTGATGTCGATGTTATTAGTAGTAGTAGTAGTAGTAGTAGTAGTAGTTGGAGAGAATTTACTGATGTCGATGTTGGTAGTAGTAGTAGTAGTAGTAGTAGTAGTAGTACTTTCAAGTAACGTGTTGCAAAGTGTGAACAACGTTCGTGTAGCGTGCCTACAACACGTTACTCATAGGTTAGAAATAAGTTTCGGGTACGCTAAACATTACCTCGACGTGTTTCGACTTATGAGTAACTTACAAGTAACGTGTTTCAACGTGTGTCAACGATCGCATAACGTGCCTACAACTTATGGCCAGCGTAGCGGAACGTGCGAGTCATACGCCGGCATACATTAAAATTTCAAGCATGAAAAAATTCGAGGAAAACCCAAAAGTTCAACGTTTAAAGCCAGCGTACTACGACGTATGGCAGTGTTTTTCAGTGTGCTCTCAATGTTATCAAAACTTACCCATAACGTATTCGACGTGTACCAGCGTTTTAGACAAATTTTCCAAAAATCGGCATAAGCTGGCTAAAACGTCAAGGTGTGACTGGGCCTTAACAGGTCCTACTACAGTCGTCTGCAGGGAATTGCTACAGGAAAGGAATGCAGAATTTTTGTTTGGGGATCTACTTTCTCCCTCCACCCTGCTGTTGGTGTTTCCCTTTCTCCTGCTGTTCCCTTTGTTATGTTGTGTCCTCATTTGTAATGTGTCAATGCTCACCCATGAGCCGAGAACATATAATGAATTAATTAATTGATAGATAGATAGATAGATAGATAGATAGATAAATAACAATAATAAAACTGGAGGGGGAGCACTCGGTAGAGTGCAAAACCTCCGCCGCCAATACTGCTGGGTCACATAAGTGAACCTGATATCCTATTCATTGCAGGTTAAAACGGATCAGACTCTACTGAACCACGATTGAATAAACTAAACTAGATCAACGCGCATGTAGAAATGGCAAAAAAATAGAATCGAAATTTTTTTGAAAAAAAAGGTGCAAATTTTTTTTTTCTCCAACAAATTTTTTTTTGGGGGGGGGTGGAAATCATTTAAAACATGTAGAAATGCAAAAATAAATCAAATATTTTTCAAATAAAATCGAATTTTTTTTGAAAAAAAGTTGCAAAATTTTTTTTTCTCTAACAATTTTTTTTTTGGGTTGGAAATCACTTAAAACATGTAGAAATGCAAAAACAAAAATTCAAATATTTTTTCAAAATGGCCGCTATAGCGGCCATATTGGACTTTGGACCAAGTCCAAAATCTAATGCCATGATCCTTGGACCATACCTAATCCCCCCATCCAAGTTTCGTCGAAATCCGTCCAGGAGTTTTTCCGTAATACTGTTCACAAACAAACAAACAAACAGGGGTGAAAACAGTAACCTCCATCCATCTTCAATGGCAGAGGTTAAAAACAATGCCCCGACATTTGTGGACCCCTACATTCGCGGTATTTTTCAGGAACGTATCCCTCGCTAATGTCGGAATCCGACAGTACATGTTGTGGCGAGTGCACATCTGATGGATCATTCGCGACATCACTCCATCATATAAGATCAGAAAACTGTCCGTAAATGAAAATAACCCTAAATTAAATATCCGTAAACAAAAGTCACCCGGTGGAGCCGTGCTCACCTGGCCTGGAGAGAAGCAGGGCTTGGACCGTGTCCATGTCTACAACGTTACTTCCTCAGCTGGGAGACGGGTGGAACTTGGACTGCACATAAATAAAGAGGTCATACTGCTGACTCATTCTTCATTTAAATTTATTACGTCTTAACAGAGGATGCACTCCAGTATCCATTTGCAAGCTCCAAGCTTTGTGTCACCTGCAAATTTGGAAAGCCTACTCTTCACCCCACTATCCAGATCGTTGATATAAATAATTAATAGTAATGGTCCCAGCACTGACCCCTGAGGTACCCCACTACTTACATCCTCCCAGCAAGACATCCTC
The DNA here is from genome assembly GCF_056783735.1 of Eptatretus burgeri. Taxonomy (NCBI): domain Eukaryota; kingdom Metazoa; phylum Chordata; class Myxini; order Myxiniformes; family Myxinidae; genus Eptatretus; species Eptatretus burgeri. The sequence continues at coordinate 50,860,154 of NC_140977.1, read as the reverse complement.
ACACTCAGAACCACTCTTTGCTTCCGATCACTAATCCAGTTTGCAATCCAGTTATTGAAACTGGATTATTACACTTCTCATCACTGTTCCAAAAAGGCAGGTTTAAAAACTACTAGACGACCCGTGAACCCGTTGGGTTCTCGTTGTGACAGCGGTTGATGAAAAATATAATTTCAAGAAAATAAAAAAAACATAGCTCCAGCGAACTATACCGCTGAGGTTGTTTGCAATGATAAAATACTCCCGAAGAGTGCTTGACTGAATCGGGAATTGATTTTTTAATATTTTTTTTTTGTTGCCTGATTTTAACGAAACTTGATACTGCACACCACAAGAGAATGGTGAGTAAGGTTGGCCAAATTTTTTTGCGCTATCATGTACCATTTTGGCTGTATTTCGGTAACATACATACATACATACATACATACATACATACAAGATGAGAGTTTTAGTAATATATAGATTGAAGAAGATAATTTACAATAACACATGAGTTACAGTCGATGGTTGGTGTAATGAAGGCGAAACGATCATTTAACGGTCGGAGGGTGAGAGGAGAAATGAAGAGTGCAAAAGGATTTGAGTGACCATTCCTGCACCACATTCTTCACTTCATCATTTTTGGAATTGTTAGGCCTGTACTGCAGACCCATTGTACAGAAACCAAAGTGAGATTACCAAATCCATAAATGACCCTGTTTGGGTCCATTGCAGGACAGAGTCCTCCCCCAATACGGGTCCGTTCTCTTTCATTCGATGCATTTGGGGCCCATTAGTACTGCGATGAATTTCTGAATTATTTTCTTCTCTCCGTCTGATCTTCGGTCTAACTCTGCTTCTTCCTCGTCAATTGTGGGTTGCCGGTTAATAAATCTTGTTGTCCACCAGTTGTCCTTTCTTCTTTCTCCATGTCCAGCCCAGTTCCATTTGAGTTCTTAGATTGCGACCAATATGTCGTCACATTTAGTTTCCCTGTCTGATCCGTTGACCTCTTTTCTTGCCTCCATTTGTTCTGCCGAGATGACGTCATTCTGCTGCTCTCCATGTTGTGGTTAATTTGTTTTTTTTTTCCTCCCCTATCCTTGTAAGAGGCCCGAGTTTCAATGTCGTGCATCATTGCTGGCATGACATGTCGATGAGAAACTTTCTTTGCAGTTCTGATTTTCATGCCATTTTCCAATTTTTGATACGCTCTCCGTCGTGCTCTGGGACGTCCGCTCGCTTCGTTCAAGTGATTGGTATCCATTTTTATCAATTGACCAAAGCAAATGTAATCGCGGGATTCTTCATGACATTCAGTTCTTCAGCATCGTTTCAATTTGAAACTGCCATCTGCTGTCAGACAAACTGTCAAAAGGAAAACCAATCAAAGGTGGTTTGCCTCTTCCGTTTGATGTTTAGGCCTTTGTTTTGTCAATATAGCTGTTGAAACACTCCTCCTTCTAGGCTGACGGTGAATAATTTTAATGAGATTGTGCTTTCCTGTACCTGACACCTCTTTCTCTCCTCATCCTTCCATCCTGAAGGTAATCTCTTGTTTCCCTTGCCGAAGAATTCGGAGAGGGTGTTGCATTTGGGTCCGTTTGTTTGTTTGTCCGCACAGAACTTTCGTGTTTTTCTCCACAAACGCTTGTCGGATTGAGATGAAATTTTAACCATTGGTGCGACTACTCATGTGGAATGTTTTAATGATAATTATGACGTCACAGGTCACGTGGTGTGTCAGCCATATTAGAAAAACGTAAAAACTTTGGACCTCTATATCTCTGAAACTACACAAAGGAAAAAATGAAACTTGGCACATAGTAACTCCTCATGTCGAATGAGGGTGATTTTTATACGCCCGATATATATATATATATATATATATATATATATATATATATATATATATATATATATATATATATATATATATATATCGGAGCGTATTATGTGATACCGGTCATTCGTCCGTCCGTGTGTCTGTCCATCTGTCCATCCGTCCGTCCGTCCGTTCCTGTCCGCACTCTAACTCCCAAAGTTTCAACTTTCACTTTTCATATTTGGCACATAGGTACAGACTGTGGAGACGGTGTGTCGCGACATACGTACGTCATCTAAAGTGGTTGCCATGGCAACCAGGATGCTGTTTTCCATGTAGGAGCACAATTCTGTATATGCCTTCTTGTTATACGCCCGATATATATATATATATATATATATATATATATATATATATATATATATATATATATATATATATATATCGGGGTGTATTATGTGATACCGGTCATGCGTCCGTCCATCCGTCTGTCTGTCTGTCTGTCTGTCTGTCTGTCTGTCCGTCCATTCCTGTCCGCACTCTAACTCCCAAAGTTTCAACTTTCACTTTTCATATTTGGTACATAGGTACAGACTGTGGAGACGGTGTGTCGCGACATACGTTCGTCATCTAAAGTGGTTGCCATGGCAACCAGGATGCTGTTTTCCATGTCGTAGCACAATTCTGAATATACCTTCTTGTTATACGCCCGATATATATATATATATATATATATATATATATATATATATATATATATATATATATATATATATATATATATCGGGGTGTATTATGTGATACCGGTCATCCGTCCGTCCATCCGTCCATCCGTCTGTCTGTCTGTCTGTATGTCTGTCCGTCCATTCCTGTCCGCACTCTAACTCCCAAAGTTTCAACTTTCACTTTTCATATTTGGTACATAGGTACAGACTGTGGAGACAGTGTGTCGCGACATATATTCGTCATCTAAAGTGGTTGCCATGGCAACCAGGATGCTGTTTTCCATGTCGTAGCACAATTCTGAATATACCTTCTTGTTCGGGCATATATTGTGCTCACTTGAGCTCTTGTTTTTTAATGACGTCATAGGTTCCCTCGTTAGGACATCATAATTGCATATGTAGAACTCCACATCCGATCAGTATGAAAATTTTTGAGGGTCATCTTGGGATAAAATGGTCCACAGAAAAGAAATTCATGACGTCATCAGTCACGTGATTCAGCAGCCGCATTGTTGTTTTTTTAAACCTTCAAAAATCTTCTCTGAAATGGCTGAAAAGATTCAGGCGAAACTTTACACCTATGACCGCCTTTACACCTCATGAAATAAGGACCAAAAGGGTCACGCATATGACATCATAGGTCACATGGTTTGGCAGCCATATTGGATTTACCCTAAAACCGATTAAAAAAAAAATACACCACTCAAAAGAAGTCCTAGCGACTGTTTGCAATCTCTGATTGCTTTTTTTCTTGTTGAGTCCATGCATTTCTCTCATCGCCATAAGGACGTAGGATCCAACAATTCAATTCGCTGGTAGATAAGGTGAAGTATGATGGCTTGGTGGTGACACCACTTGTCTTCAGGATGGGGGGGGGGGGTGGCAGGAATTTTTACATGTCTATTGAGGGTGCCAGCTACAACTTGCAGACTATTCGCAAAAGGCATCATGGGACCTTTAACATCCAACAATGACCGGTGCTGACAAACGAGTCGAGCAGTTCAACGTCCTCCAGAAGGACGGTGCAGACATCGATGCCTCATCCAGCATGCAAAACACACGGATGACAGTTTATAGCTGGAGCTTGGCAAGACAGTTCAGATTGAAAAGGGTCATGGTGGAGAAGGTCAACAGAATGCTTCATGAGTTGAGTGAAGTTAATGGATGAACAGAAAGAATTTGTAGATCTTCCACTGACTACATCATTGCACACGAGGTCCCCAATAAGCCGATGCGGTGGCTTTTACAATCCCCAGAAAACAAGATGAGGGCATTTGGTTCATTAAGGATGTAAAGGTCAGAGATTGAAATTGAACCATTAATATCCATTATCATTTTGAAGGTAACCGATAACCCAGGTAAAACAAAAGACTGAATGTATATATACTCGGCTAATAACATCTGTCTGTCTGTCTGTCCGTCTGTCCCATCCTAAAACACGGAAACGCTCCTCAGAAAGAAAAAAATGATTAAGTAAAAGTTGCTTCAAATTAATCCAAAACCATGGGTAAATTATAATTTTTTTAAATCAGACAAAAAAATTGAACCAGGGCAGTGTATAGGAAACAGACCGCTGCCTTCATCTCTCCAAAAAAAAATTTTCTTTGCTGTTCAGAAATATATAACCTCACATTTTCTTTTCACTTTCAACAAGTGCAAGATTAAAAGTCTTCCTTTTTTATTTTTAATGTGGTGGAATTTTTACCACGGGCTTCTGCTGGTCTTGATTTATCCTTACTATCTATCGTCTTACTATAATTCACGGATCGGTGTTTGTATGTATGTCTGGTGTTGGCTTAATGGTTAGGGTGGTGGGCTTGGGATCCAAGGATCCTGATTTCAAATCCCACTTTTATGTTAAATTAATACCAGGTGGGGTTGATTCTGCTGGTCATCTTTCTGAGGTTGGCAAAATGAGTGCTGGCTTGCTGGTTGGTATCCTGTGTTGGAGTGGTGATCTGTTCAGGATTGTGTCCAATGGCCAAGGAGACTGCTGAGGCAGCACCAATGCTCTGCATAGAAGTGTGTGTGTGTGTGTGTGTGTGTGTGTGTGTGTGTGTGTGTGTGTGTGTGTGTGTGTGTGTGTGTGTGTGTGTGTGTGTGTGTGTGTGTGTGTGTGTGTGTGTGTGTGTGTTTCTAACTCCTCCTACAGTTCTGGGCCGATTCTATCCAGACTTGCTACAGAGGATCAGCATGACCCCGATGAATGTGTTGGGATGTTTTTAGCTTTGCAGGTGGTCTTGGGGGGGGGGGGGGGGGACACAAATTTTCTATCTAAATGTATATCATGTAGCGCTGCCTCCAGGTGTGGAGTGTATTTCAAGTCTCCACCTTTTTCAGGGCAGTATTCCTGCCTCCACGTTTTCCAGTGCAAAGAGGTGTTTGGAATTTTGCAGCGAGAGCTATTTTGTTGAAGCAATTTGAATTGCATGTTTGAGGAAGGATAATAACATAACCCCCGTGGTTGCTCCCGGAGGGAGCAGGTACTTCTAGTAATCATAATAA
>NC_140977.1:50700120-50847620 GCF_056783735.1 Eptatretus burgeri | reverse complement strand
AGAAGTTCTTTTCGAGAAAGTTTGGATCCCTGGGAGGCCTGTATCCATTATTAAGGGGTCAGTGGCAATGTAAGAGTGGAATTCCTACTTGTGTTGTCAATACCGATGATGTTTCTTCCTTCCGCTTTCTCCTTTGTGGTTACCTTCTATAGTGCTGCTGTCTTGTTGGAATGTCGCTTATGCTTTCAGGCTATCCTTCGGGCTATTGAGAGTGCCTACAAGATACATTCAACACGTAATGGTGGTGCAGAAATAGATAAACAAGAACAAGAATTGCTTTCCGATACATGTCCCCTACTCCGATGTGATATTTTCTCAAAGTCGAAAAAGGACATAACTGTAAAAAAAAAATTTGATGAAACGCCCTGAAACTCGAACTTTTTCTGCAACTTATCATCATAAAGCCAGGTGCCGAGTTTCAGTTGAATGTGCTAAGGGGTGTGGGGAAAAATTTGGGAAAACCAAACGTGGGACGGACGAGCTGACGGAGAGCAAACCTGCAGTCCCCTCCGGTGAAACCCATAGGGGACTAATAACTGAGATGGAAATGTCTGAGTAGAATTAGAAAACACTCTTGTGTCAGTCGAGGACCTGTCGCCAACACCGTGAACAAATTACAAATTCCTGCCTTAACCAGCATGGGGGGCACTGCATCGATGGCACGCTGCACTTCCAGCATTGATGCAATCCAGCAGCCACAGGCGACACACGAAATGATGACGATAATGTTGCAGTCTTGTGACTCTTGCATTTTCTTTTTCTCTTTCTCCATTTCTCCCGCAGGGTGTTTGGGCTCAATTCCGTCATCGCTTGGAACTGTACAAGCCCACGTGGTGCGACAAACGCTATGACTGGTCACTCTTTTTCCTTCCACCGCAAAACAGGTATTTTGTCCGTTGACTGTGCTGATGCGACAAAGGTATCCGGACTCGGGACTCAATAGCTCAGGAATTAAGAGATCAAGCTTTGGACTTACCAAGTTGATCTCGGGCCTTTAACACTTGTGACTTCAATACCTAGAATTTAAATTCTCAGAAGAGTTTCCTCGAATTTAAGAATTAGGACTCAATTGTCGAGAGTTCTGGAGTGGCATACTTCACGGTCGAAGGAGTAAAGGACTCGAGACTTAAGGAATACAGGACTAGAGTCTTGAGACCGCCGTTATGAAACGGTCATGAAGACTTGGGATTTAAAACTCACAACAGCTCTTGGGCCTAAACAGGCTGTGACTTAGGACTTCAAGAATTAAAGGACAGGAGACTGCGAGACAAATGGACTTGACCTCTGGAGTTAGGAAGTTGAGAGCTTGGCACGAAAGGGGACGGTCACGTGCTTGTGAGGAGTCAACCGAATGAAGCGATTGGGTTTATTATTTAACAAAATGAACACTAACTGTATATCTAAATCTTCATTCTGAAGAATTTCTCAAAGGAATTTCATTGTGAGTGGTTGATATACAGGGAATTCCATAGGCCTTGTGCAAAGATGCTCAGCGTCCTTGGAAACCATTACTGGTCCAAATAGTCGCAGGTGGACCTTGGGTGCACAGACCATGGTTTCACATGAAGAGCGTGCGTGCGTGCGTGTGTTCCATTGTGCAGCGTGCGCCGACTGTGCAGAAAGATCATAGCTCACAAGGTGTTTGATTACGTGGTCCTGCTCTTCATCTTCCTCAACTGCATTACCATTGCCCTGGAGCGCCCGGACATTGGACCGCAAAGCCCGGTATGAGCTGACCAACATCCGGCGATTATCTTTACGCTCTCATTACCCTTTACAAGGCCTTCCTCCTCATACACTCACCCGTTTAACCCTTGAACCCCATGCAAACCCACCCGTCTTCACCCCCAGGAAAGGATTTTCCTCAACGTATCAAACTACATCTTCACGTCTGTTTTTGTTGCGGAGATGGTTATAAAGGTACCTTCCTCTCGTGATGTTCCTGTCCATCTTATTCTTCCCAAGTGTTTTAGAGAGGCACACAGGTTGCGTTTCCAAATATTCACGAATATTCCGATGGCAAAATGAGACCATTGGGTTTGACGCTAGATATGGAAATCTATGATGTCATTACCAATTGGTTCAACGTCCGTCTGTGTCTGTCTGTCTGCAGACATCAGTCTCTGATCGAGCAACAACTTAAAATTTCAATTTGAATTTTATATTTTAAACATGAATCCGAACACAAACCTGCAGTTTAGCAGTACTTTGGCTCTGAATTTGGGAAATTGTGCAAAATCTCGTCCCGATCGCGCGTTTCACAGATGCGTAAGGTTAAAAAAAAAATACAATTACTTTCTCTGCCTGGTTGGCAGTTAAACAAAATTGAAAATCATTCCAAACAAGAAATTTACTGTTTTGAACGACGTCATAAAGAACACAAACAACAAGTACAAAGTACTAATTTAACGTGTTCAATGAGGTGGTGTAAAAGACGCTGCATCAACGGCGGGAAACTTCTGAAAAAGTGTATTTTTATAAACCCTTCAATATTTTTATTTAATTTCAATTGAATTATCTACGTGAATACTGTCGAACACAAATCGCCTTTTTTGGCACTTTCAAAATCCTCCACTTTAGCAGCACTCGGGACAAAATATTACGCAATTTTACTCCATCTCGAGCAATCAAATTTGCCGCTCGTGCTCCACGGCGGGAGATTATCCAGATTCAGACAAAATGGCGGCTCATAGGAAAAATAAATCGTGTTTGTAAATGCAAAGGAAGAGTTGAATAGACCCTTTCAAGGTCTTTTTTTCTCAAGACTGTGAGGGGTAAGGTGTTCTATGAACTCTCTAGTTGATTGGTGCCCCGATTACATTACTCACATGGGGATGGGGGTGGGGGGGGGTTGGGTTAAACTAAACAAAATAAATAAATAAAGGGAGGATGATCAAATAGATAAAGTTGGGGGAAGGAGGAGGTGGAGTTTTGGAGTAGTGGGAGTCAATGCACCATTGGCTGTATTTGTTGCACGTTGCACCAGTGAGAATATTTGACTCCTCATGCCTGTGCCATATCCACATCTGAGCACTCCCATATATTGCAGGGTATGCCGACCACAAACAGGGAGGCTACCAGGCTACCAACACTCCATGACTGTCAGTTAAATGTTAGATGTTGCGGTAAATTTAAGCATCAGTCAATGCCTGTAAATGAACGATTAGAATTGACGGTTATATATTATAAGTTTCGTTTAGTACGGATTGGTAAATTGTAATATAAACTGCTTGATGTAATGAGCTAATTTTGACTGTAGATGGTGGTATTGTACTGTAAACTGCCTGGTGAGATTCGTGAAGGTGTTGGAACGTTCTCTGATTAAACTTCCAGTATGGATTAGAAACGCATTTGCTGGAAGGCACAGGATTGTTCTGTGATACTATATAAACCCGTGAAGCGATGTGTAGAGAGACTGGTGATATGTGATGAGCTGTGTGTTTCCATCGTCACCGTGCTCCCTTTAACTCTGAGTGAACGAGGTGTTGATGTCCAGTGCGGTTGTTAACGCGTGGAGCCGATCGCAATCAGGTTGATTAAAACTCGATAAGATTGTGTGTAGGAAAAATAATAACTTTGAGCTCTTTAATCATCTGGACGGGCCATTGTACGAGAGGGCACCGCGACGGGAATCGAAGGACCGACAGCCCTGAAGGATGAGGTGAGCATGCATGAGTTGTGCCGGCAGGACTGGGACACTGCGTGGTGGAAATAACTCAAAGTGGGAATCGGACTTGGACAATGCATGTAATGGTGAACTTCCTAATTTGACTTTGTATCTGTTTATTTGAAATACAAGTTTCAAAAACGTTACGCTGTCGATGCGGTAACTGTAACACCACTCAGAAATCACAGACAACAACTGACAAAAATCCATTCAAGTGGTAGCCGACCTGTACATTGATTCAAACTCCTGAAGCTCAAAGCTTAGATTGCAGTCGTTGGAGGATGCACTGAGTCCGGCACCACCAACGGCATACGTACATCAAAGGGAAGGAAACCCGCTAAGTTGTTTGTGTACTTCACCCGGACAATGACTTACTCTTTCTAATCATACTTTGGGTTCTTTAATGTTGACCTTGTAGGTATGAACGGTACAGCTGCCTTTAACATCCCTCTCTGAAGGATGACATGCTCTGAGATGCAGAGCTATTGCTGGAACTTCACCTGAATGGCAGTTTTTACTTAAGTATTCCTCTCCCTGCCAGGATTCAAATGTCGGACCAGCTAGTTCAATGGCGAGCATGCTACTAACTGAACTATTCTGCCACCCTTTCTACAGGCAAACTAAAAACCGTGTGCTTTCTGTCTTCCTGATTCCTACGCAGAAGCGATTTAAAAAGCATGTTCCCTCTCTCGTGCAGATAACGGCGCTAGGCCTCGTTTTAGGTCCTTCCACGTACTTACGCAGCACGTGGAACCTGCTTGATGGCCTCCTTGTCTCTGTGTCCTGCATTGATCTCCTGGTTTCTCTCGCCAATGCCAGAGGTGGGCGCATCTTGGGGATCCTGCGTGTTCTTCGACTCCTCCGCACTCTTCGTCCTCTTAGGTAATGGATATCGCATTACCTTTGCATGATTTGTATCATGTAGATGAAGTTGATCAGGGAAGGACCATTGCACACACAAAATATGTATTACCGCAAGCAAAAGAATGCATCATAACAAACGATGTCACAAAAAATTTGGCCGACATCCCACAGGGTGATCAGCCGAGCGCCGGGTCTCAAGTTGGTGGTGGAGACCCTCATCTCATCTCTGAAGCCCATTGGGAACATCGTCCTCATATGCTGCGCATTCTTCATCATCTTCGGCATCCTCGGTGTTCAGGTCCTTCACCCTTGACAATGACCTTTGTGGCTGTTCCCTTGGATATTGGCAGATTGGCTTGTGAATGCTGGGAATTAGCACAGCCTCCGCACTTTGCATGGTCTTCGGTTTCATTTCCCATCAGTTAAATTATTAAACAATTTGAGTGCTGTGGGGCATGTGTTGCATGCTGGAGCACACCTTTCTTAAAAAGAGCCATTTCGAGGATAATCGTCGAGCAACCAAAGGATAAATTCATTTTTCGTTGAACAGAACCCAAACTTTTCATTTAAATCTGTTTCTCACAACAATTGTAATAATTTATTGAACGGTACCGGCTAATGCATTATATTCACTTTCTTGCATTCATAGTCGAGGCTCATGGAAGAGCTGAAGCAGAATGGAAAGGGGGATACACCAACAGCCGTATAGAGGTGAGAGTGAGAACAAGGGGTGAGGGAGGAAGGACACATTGGGGGTGAACAAGCTGCACACAAACTGAATGAAACACAGCAAGAAGAGGAAGAGGAAAGTGTGGATTAAACAGAAAATGAACAAATCAACTGACAACTAACAAAGGAAAGGAAGTGAGTGAGGGAGAGGGGGGGGGGGACATCACAATAACCTGGAAAAAGGGAGTGCTTGGGAATGAGGTCATTTGAGGTAGAAGAGATCACAAATATGGTTGGGGTGACCTTTGGTAGTGATGAACAACTGTCTTGAAGCGTTGGAGGGAAGAATGGGACTGAACAGACTCGGGAAGTTGGTTCCACAGGGGTTTTTTTTTTTGTAAACGTAGTCAAGGCTCATGGAAGAGCTCGTACTAGTACACTGAATGGATCAGGACACAACATAGTCCGTTTGCCACCCGTATATGTTCTGTACTCAACCTTGTTGGAATGAGAAGTGTGTTGTTTTTTTTATGGTTTCGTACTCACATGGGTCTATAGAGAAAATTTGGCTTGGTTGCCGGAGCGGAAACCTTGGGGAACTCCACTAATTCGCATAAATCCAAGATGGCCACCACGGACGGGGGTGGAAGATAAGTTTTCAACCAATTAACTTACAATCACGTGTGATACCTCTTTTCTGTATAATTTTGACCTGATGAATCGATTTCTGAGGTCAAATTTGTGATTTGGGGTCAATTCAGGGTCAAAGGTGAAGTTCAAGGTCTTTTTCGGCCAAAAATGAAATAAAATAATAATAATGACATTTTCAGAGCGATGGTGGTCAAGCGTTTATTCAGTAATGGCGATCACTCCCATTCATCATCAGAGCCGAATGCAAGATCAAGATGTCCAGTTTCCTCGTCATCTTCCACATCTGCTTCTCCTTCCTCTTCCACTTCATCTTCGTCTTCGTCTCCTGTCTTGAATGGGTTGAAGCAGGCGTCACGACAAACACAAGCGCAGTACACAGTGCATGATATCTTTCCATGGTGACAGCTGCAACGTTCAGTGCCGCACGCCTTCACCGCCGCCTTACAGCCGCACCGCACTACATCCATGAGATCTTGGGGTCCTGGGGGCTGATCAAAGGTTGCTGGTACTGGGGTGCCATCTTTTATTTCCCACCCATACTTCGTGATGTCAAGTTCAGGTGGAGCCTGCTGGTCAGCAGATTTTGCGAGTATGGTCTGCATCCCTGGCTTAGCACGGCCATACTCCAGCATACCTGCGGGATGAGGTTGCTGGAATTCATGTGAGAGGACGTGGGTAGTGCGTCGACCATTGGTTGTGAATACCTGGAGATTGAAGTTGTCAAACCATGCGAAGATGGCGCCGATGGTTCTACACAACCCCATGAACTGGTGGAGAACCTTTGCATTGTCACCCAGTAGACGAGCGCCGATTTTCGGAATCTCAGAGCCTCATCGTACGAGGTCGTGAAGCCATGTTCATGAAGGGGTTTGAGAAGTTCGGAGTGCCGGAGCAACAGTTTGACGGCCAGTCCTAATGTTGTCTGATTTCTGGTTCCTGTAACGTGACTCTGAATTGACTGGCTCAGGCTCAGATATTTCTTGGTCACTTTACAACTGGAGACCAGGTCCGAAACAAACTTCAACAAACTTGGGCTGGTCGCCTTGATTGTGTTGGCCTGTGTAAACTCTGATAGGTTGTAATTGGCACTCTTGTACTTGACCAACCGTGCCTCATGCTTTATCTGCCTCACCACGGAAGCAATGCTCCTCTCATCCGTATCATCTACCTTAACTATCTTGAGATTTTTAGCAACGAACTCACGGAAACCAACAATGGCAGCACAGCCATCTACCCAAACAACGATAACATCCTTACTCATGCAGTCAGTCAACTTGCTAAACATGTCACATCGAGCGAGCTTGCCACCTCGATCCGAGTACATGGAATGCAGTTCAACACTATTCCATATTCTGGACCTGTCTCGGTTCATGTACTCGATGACTTCCTTCAGAGCATTTTCATCTGCACTACCAGTTGGCAAATCGGCATATGTGGGGACTTTCGTGAAACTGTTACAGCAGCGGACGCGGTACTTGCACTCAGCAGAAGGTAGATCAGAAACAAAAGCAAGGTGCAACTTGACCCTTCTCGCGACATCATCATTACGCTGCTCAGCAACATCAAGGAGCAAATCTTTCATAGTTGGGAGTGGGTTACGTTCTGTGTCAAAACGTTCTTTGATCATATACTCACGAACGCGGTCCCATCTTTCTGGGTGTCTATCATCAATGGGTAAACATTCCTCGCTACAGAACATACAATCACGTTTGTACTCAAACACACCTTTGTCAGCTACCTTAGTATGAGACCTTGTAGTTGTCCTTCCACCCTCATCTTCAGCCTTTCTTTTCTGTGACTTTCTCACTCTCTCAATTTTCTCTTTTGATGTACAAGTACAGTAGCAACCTTTGTGGCAGGCGATGCTTGCCGCATCTCCACCAACATCAATAATGTTCTGTAGCTTAGCCTGCAGGTCTCCATCTCCACCAGATTTGGCGCACGAGATGAGCTTCTTGATCCCAATCTCAGTGAATTTCGCTTCTTCTCCACCTCCGTGACACACCGGGAGAAGACACCTTGAGTCAGCCATCATACGTTTTCTGAAAAGAAGAAGAGGTGAGATTAGAATCAATGGGATCGTTCATCAACTATCGAGTAGGAGTGATCTGCAGTTGGTGCAGGGGTCAAAACGTTTTAAACCCCCTCAATAGTCCAAAAATGACATTGAACTTGACCTTTGACCCTGAATTTGACCCCCGAACCACACAACTGACCTCAGAAATCGATTTCTCACCTCGAAATTATACGGAAAAAAATGTATCACACGTGATTGTAGGTTGATTGGTTGAAAAGTTATTTTCCACCTCCGTCCACGGTGGCCATCTTGGATTTATACAAATTATCGGAGTTTCCCAAGGTTGCCACTCTGGCTACAAGCTAAATTTTTTCTATAGACCCATGCGAGTACGAAACCATCAAAAAACAATACACTTCTCGCAACAACAAGGTACTCAACCTGGCAACTGGACTAACAGGACAAAAGGAACAGCAAAGAGAGAGGGGGAAGAAGCACCAACAGCGGAGCCAAAACCCAAGGCAGAAGGAGACTTGGACAAACGATGGGCATGGGGCGGAATTGGGGGGGGGGGCACGAGAGGATGCATAGGGTGGACAAGATGGATACAGAAGGAAGTTCTCAGGAGGTAAAAACAGAAATTTGTCAGGAGGGTTTGGGAGTGGGTTAATGAGAGTGGAGATGATCATGGTTTTGGATTGGGGAAGATATGAGATGGTGCTGAACAGCAGTCTTGAAGACCTGGAGGGAAGAATGAGATTGAAATGAATGTGGAAGTTCATTCCACGGGTGGGAGAAAAGAGGAACGACTGAGTGGGGGTGAGCAGCGACCCTGGATTTAGGTAGTTTCACCAGAAGGGGGTTGATGGTGGACCGTATGAGCCCTGTAGAAACCTGGGGTGACAGAGCCAAGAGAGGTCAGAGGGTGCAAGATCAAAAAGGAGGTGGTAGAATATAGAGGCCACCAACCTGTCTGCGATGTGAGAGTAACAGGCCGAGACACTCAGCTATGCCACGGGATATCCCAATGATTTTGAGGGCCTTGTTTTCCGAGGCGCAGATTTGCACCTATGGTTTGCACACCTTCACAATGACACGTTTAAAAGTTTGCATTATTTGGCACCTTGGATGAGATGACATATCTATATATTACTAAAACTCTCATCTTGAATATGTATGTATGTATGTATGTATGTATGTATGTTCCCGAAGTACAGCCAAAATGGTACACGATAGCGCAAAAATTTTCAGCCCACCTTACTCACCATTCGCTTGCGGTGTGCAGTATCAAGTTTCGTTCAAATCGAGAAACGAAAAAAATTATTAAAAAATCAATTCCCGATTCAGTCAAGCAAGTACTCTTGGGGAGAATTTGATCAATGCAAACAACCTCAACGGTATAGTTCGCTGGAGCTGTTTTCTTCTTTTTTTACTTTTTTTTCTTTTGAAATGATTTTTTTTTATCAACCGCTGTCACAACGGGAACCCAACTGGTTCACGGGTCGTCTAGGTTAAAATAAAATAAAAATTAAACTCCTGCTTCATCCGTGTGGAACCAATTTTCTTTGACCCTGATGTTATAAACTGACAAGCCATACAAGATCTTTCCTTCCTCTCCTCCTAGCAGCTCTTCAAGGGAAAGTTCTACTATTGTGAGCCCCACAACATGAAGAACATCAACAACAAGTCCGAGTGCCTCCAGAATGGCAACAAATGGATTCGGCACAAGTATAACTTTGACAACGTGGGACAGGTAATAAAGCCAATCTGGTATCCCTTTGTCGAGTCTTCACTTTCGACTTACTTTTTTCGACAACATCCCTTCTATGCCTAAACTAAAACTTGTCCACAGGCCTTGATGTCCCTGTTCGTGTTGGCTTCTAAAGACGGCTGGGTAAACATCATGTACAATGGGCTCGATGCTGTCGGGGTTGATCAGCAGGTCGGTACAAAGCTGATGGAGATCGGAGTAGTGTTGTAAGGTATTCGAAGCTGATCGTTGCCGTCCATAATGGTTTCCACGTCCGTTTCAGTAATTTCCATTGCACAAGCTGACCGGATGTCAAGGAAAAATAATTCGCTAAAATTGGACCATCCCATCCCAAAATTGGGCCATCCCATCCCAAAATTGGACCATCCCATCCCAAAATTGGGCCATCCCATCACAAAATTTGGCCATCCCATCCCAAAATTTGGCCATCCCATCCCAAAATTGGGCCATCCCATCCCAAAATTGGACCATCCCATCCCAAAATTTGGCCATCCCATCCCAAAATTGGACCATCCCATCCCAAACTTGGACCATCCCATCCCAAATTTGGACCATCCCATCCCAAATTTGGACCATCCCATCCCAAAATTGGGCCATCCCATTCCAAAATTGGACCATCCCATCCCAAAATTAGGCCATCCCATCCCAAAATTGGGCCATCCTATCCCAAAATTGGGCCATCCCAACTTTTCACATGTGGACTCTTGATTGAGGAAAAATTTTCAGCACACCGAGTTGGCCTGTGCAGTGGAAATGAGCTGTTTGTGAAATGAGCTGTCAGATTGAAAGTTTTTTCTTTCTTTCTTTCTTTTTACCTCCATCCACCTTATGTTTTCACAACTGTTGGGTAGTCGATCTCGTCGAAAAAAAAAAAATTCCAAAAATGTTTTTTTTGAGATTTGTTCTACCCTTATTATCAGTATTTAAAATGGCCATTTCAGTTAATACAATGGCGATTTCGATGAAACTTGGTTGGTAGGTTCATACCATGACCTAGTTGTGTGCAAATGAGAACCGTTGCTATGGACCCCTCCGTTGCATAGCAGCAGCCGAAAAACCTCTAAATGTGGGGGTATTTTAACGAAAAAACAATCTGCAGCATTAACCCTTGAAGCTAGAATCATGAATTTTCTTGTGCTTAATCCTCAGGTCATTCCCCATTGAACGGGCCCATCGCGTCAGGTTCTATTGGGTAGGCGACTACCCATGTCCGCCTACCGGCTTGTCTGTTTGTCTGTCAGCAAGGTTTCTCAAAAGGTTATGTACGTATTTGGATAAAATTTGGTCGACAGGTTGGGCATGTGACAAGGACGAAGTGATTAGATTTTGGTGAAGATCCTGATCTGGATAGGAGAATTTTTAACTTTTTAAGTGATTCTTCACCATTGATAGATGGGACCAAAAACGATATGTCACATGATATCTCATAAAGTTGTCGACGGTTTCGGACAAAACTAGGTGGATGATTTGGGTAGATGACAAGAACAAGCCGATTCGATTTTGGTTCAGGTCCCGATGCAGATCCGGCGGATCAGTGGGATACAAAACATAAACTGTTTAGCCTGGCGAAGGAATGCTCTCCACCGAGTGACGTTCTCGTTTTGTTCCATGCTTTTGTAATATGAATGCATTGTCTCTGTTTCCTTGCGTCACACCAGCCAGTAAAGAATTACAACCCTTGGATGCTCCTCTATTTCATCTCCTTTCTCCTCATCGTGAGCTTCTTTGTGCTCAACATGTTCGTGGGTGTCGTTGTGGAAAACTTTCACAAGTGCCGGCAGCAACAAGAAGAGGAGGAGACAAAGAGGAGGGAGGAGCGACGGCAGAAACGCCTCGAGAAGAGGAGAAGGAGTAAGTGGATTGTCTTGATGATTTCGCATCCCCTTTGTCGGTCACGTGCTTTTCCAAGCCAATTTTTCACAGCTCCAGCTCCACCGATACACACTGAGTCCCTCTTGCTTCACGTTCATCCGCTTTGCTTTCACTTTCTAATCCTGCCCTCCTTCATCATCCTGCTTCCTTCTTTCGCAATGTACCTGCTTGTTAACAAAATTATTTGATACCTTTATCCGAATACTCAGAGTTATAACCATGTCTGCATCACGTCAAGCGATGATCAGACACGCAAGGTTTCTGCCAGTTGGTGGATTTCTACTTTATTGCCTTCAGTTTGGGCAATAATTATATTGAGATTAAAAAAATAATAATAAACATCATATATATATATATATATATATATATATATATATATATATATATATATATATATATATATATATATATATATATATATATATATATATATATATATATATATATATATATATATATATATAGTAACCGGGCGTAGTGGCGTGCGCCTGTAATCCGGCTACTCAGAGGTTTGGGTTGGAGGATCGCTTGATGACGGGCACTCTGCGCTGGGCCACGCTATGAGAGGGTGTAGGGCAGCCCGGAATCATGGCAAAACCCAATCCTTATCCCTGTGTCATAAGAGGCGACCAGGGTTGCATCAGGAAGGGCATCCGGCGTAAAACCTGTGCCAAATCAGTATGCGGATCATAACGGATGATCCGCTGTGGCGACCTCTAACGGGAGCAGCCGAGAGAAGAAGAACAACATATATATATATATATATATATATATATATATATATATATATATATATATATATATATATGGTCAATAAATAAATAAATATATATATATATATATATATATATATATATATATATATATATATATATATATATATATATATATATATATATATATATATATATATATATATATATATATAGTCATGGTGCTGGCGGTCTAGGTTAATCCCCCCGACCCAAATTGTGGTTATGGGCGGTTAACAGCGCCAGCTTGGTTGGTGGAGCAGTTTTTCCTTCTTAGGAGGGAGACACGTTGATCCTTGGAGATTATAACGCGCTGGAGGTGCAGGGCGCGGCACTGACAGAGGGACGGAGGCACGGAGGCACGGGGAAGCACAGCACAAGGGGGTTTATACTCGAACCCCACGACAAATACACAGACACATCAACTTAAAATAACCGTGGAATTTAATGAAAATAGACAAATATTTACAAGGGACAATAATTCAAAAGGCAATGATTATAACGTGAAGTAAATCAGCCGAGGCGCCTCTACACACAGACTTAAATACAGACAAGGGGAAACAAAATAATACTATATATATATATATATATATATATATATATATATATATATATATATATATATATATATATATATATATATATATATATATATCCTTGTGGCTGTTTGGGTGTGAAGTGAGGGGTTAGGTGCTGGATTCACATGGATGCTTGATTGAAAAGGGTTTTTCCAACAAAAAATTCCCCACATTTCCCATTTATTTTCCTATTGATTTCTATGGCTCATGTATAATTATTCATTGCCTGCCTTTTTCTTTAATTCCTGCTGGCACGTCGAGATAAGGCAATCTGCCTGAACTTGGATACTTTGTCATTATCCAAGCGTGGCTGTTGATCGAGATGGTGCAGATTTGCTCTGGCTGCGCTCGGTGGATTGTTTCCAACTCCAGATGTCCCTTATACCTGGAATCACAAAAGGGAGAGAGTGGGAGAGGCATGGGTTTACACTCGAACTTTGCAAACATTATTAACCTCGGATTAGGATTTTATCCACAGTCCACCTCGTCACTTGCTCCGTGACTTAGGTCCGCATGAAATTGCAGTTTTTGGTTGCGGTTGATTCAATTCTCAAAATGAGTTGGGATCCAAAGCTCTGATGGAAGAATCTGAAGAAGTGCATATCTTGCTCCATTTGTGGGAATCATCTTCTCCATATTATGGGGAAAATATTTTTGGAACGCAAGACCAGATTTTTCTGAAATTGGGATTCTTCTTATAAAAGGGAAAGTGTTTATTGCCTCCACCACCAAAGGTGGACAGAGGTTATTATTGTGTGTTTGTGTGTGTGTGTGTGTGTGTGTGTGTGTGTGTGTGTGTGTGTGTGTGTGTGTGTGTGTGTGTGTGTGTGTGTGTGTGTGTGTGTGTGTGTGTGTGTGTGTGTGTGTGTGTGTTGGCTGTGAGCACGATATATCAAAAAGTTATGGAGAGATTTGGACAAAATGATGTACAGGTTGGGAGTGTATGACAAGAACAAGCCAATTCGATTTTGGTTCAAGTCTGGATACAGATCCAGCCTGATACAAAACGAGAACCATTCATCCTGGCAGAGGTATGCGCTCTACTGAGTGCTGTTCAAGTTAGCTTGGTTCTGTAGGGAAGATAATTTCGAGACAAAATGGGTGCTGACCAGTGAATATTTCTGAGTTCCAGTGGTTTGCAAAAAGTTTTCACCCCCCTCCCCCCTACCACCGCCCCCCTCCAAAGTTTTCACATTTTGATGACACCTGAGCTATTTCATGATGCTTTCAAATCAAACTATATATATATATATATATATATATATATATATATATATATATATATATATATATATATATATATATATATATATATATATATATATATATATATATATATATAGTCTGCACAAACTACTCCAAAGTGATAAAGCTAAAAAAAATGGAGATAAAATGTGAATAAGTTTGATCAACAGAGAAAATCGGATGATTGTCGGTGACATAAGTATTCAAACCCTTTGCCTAACTAACCTGAAAACACTTCAGGAGCAAATTATTTCTTTGAAAGGTTACAAAATAAGTGGAATAGATCTCACCTGTATGGAATCAGTGGTTTAACTTTAAAAAAATAGTCACCCACTTATTGAAGGAGTTTTAAGATGGAACTCACTTGGACAACTAACAAGGCAAACATGATGACTGAGGAGCTTTCCAAAGAAGTCAGAACTGAAGTGGTGGAGAAGCATCGTTCAGGAGAGGGTTCTAAGAAGATTTCAAAGTCACTTATTATCCCTTTGATTATGGTGAAATGGATCATGAAGAAGTGGAAGATGTATCATACCATCCAGACTCTACCCAGATCAGGTCACCCATCCAAACTCAGCAGATGGGCGAGCAGGGAACTGGTTCAGGATGTCACTGTAAATCAACAATATCCCGTTCCCTTCACAAAGCTGACCTCTATGGACGGGTGGCAACAAAGAAGCGTTTACTGAAAAAGTCTCATCTAAAAGCTCGTATGGAATTTCAAAAATCATCTTAATGACAATGCAGGCATGAAAAGAAACGTTTTGTGGTCAGACAAGATAAAAGTTGAATTTTTCGGACTAAATTCAAAGCTTTTTGTCTGGCACAAGCCGAACACTGCACATCACCCAGTCAACATCCCGACTGTCAAGCATGGTGGTGGCAGCATCGTGTTATGGGGCTGCTTTTCATCAGCAGGGGCTGGCAAGCTTGTCAGAAGGGACAATGGACGGTGTAAAGTACTGGGGAATCCTTGATAATAACCTGCTTGAGTCGTCCATGGAAATGAAACTGCGTAAGAGATTCGCATTTCATCAGGACGATGATCCGAAGCGCAAAGCTAAAGCCACACTGGAGTGGCTGAATAAGAAGAAAATTAATGTTCGTGACTTGCCCAGTCAAAGTCCTGACTTGGAACCAACTGAACATTTATGGCGAGACTTGAAGATTGCAGTCCATCGACGATACCCATCAAACTTGGCAGAACTAAATAAAAAATGGTCACATGAAGAATGTGCGAAGATTTCACCATCTCACTGTGCAAAGCTGGTGGAGACCTACCCACAAACACACATCGCAGTCATTGCTGCACAAGGTGCTTCCACCAAGTACTGACCTAAGGGGCTGAATTGAATACTTTTACATCCAGTGAATTTTGATTTGCATTCAGGAACGCAATAATTATGTTGAACCACCTTGAAATTGCCACTCTCTCGTTTAAATGCTGAAAATGATGTTGAAAAGAAAATTCTGTTTAAGAGACTACTGTATTTGACTTGCAGATTTCCCGACAGCAAAGACAGGTTAAAATTGCCCTGAAGAACAGAAACGGGTCCCTGCAAACGTACACGCAGCACATGGTGCAAAAGACCCTCGTTACCATCCACCTGTCATTTGAAAAGTCACCTATTGGTGGCGAGTTTTTGGATTGCTGAAGGGTACCCTCTTCTGATTGAGATAATGAATTGTATTGCTGACCGGGCAAGAGGAAAAGGAAAATATGGCACATGAAGATCGGATCACGTATGGTACATTAATTACCTCCGCTACCATAGGTGAAAGAGTATATGTTTTCTCCCCTTTCTGTCTGTTTGTCCGTCTGTTTGTCTGTTTCTGTACAGGTTATCTCAAAAAGGTTGTGGATTGATCCGGATGAAAATTTTATGGACAGGTTCGGGTGTGTGACAAGGATGAACTGATTCGATTTAGGTGAAGATCCGGATCCGGATCTGGATACGAGAATTATTTCATCTTTAAGTGATTCATCACCATTGAGAGATTGGGCCAAAAACGATATAGCCCTGTAGAGCATGGTATTTCAAAAATGTAACGGCCTGATATGATTCCGTGGATCAGGCATTACGCGGCGGAGGTATGCGCTCTACCGAGTGCCCTTCTAGTTAAGTTATGTTTTATTCTTTGTTGAAACTAATGTTTATCAAGGTATTTTATATAGTTGCAAAATGTCAGATACATTCCTCGATAATATGACGCTACTCGTGTCCTCTTACTCAAACAAAAACTGCTCTAACTATCAAACTCTGCTATCGTTATGTTCCTTTGTTTGCGTGGCTTTTGTCCGTGTTTGCTCCTTTTTCTCCCAATTTTCTGCTCTCTCTCTCTTTCTCTGTTCTCTGCTGAGCATGTTATTTGTGCAATTATTACATCTCACATGCTTCTCACCTCCTCCTCCTCCTACTTCTACTCCTCCTCTTTTGTTTTTGTTTTCCCCCACCTGGCATGATCTCCAGTGTGCGGGGTTGCTGTGATGGGGATATGACAGTAACATGATGGTCTGGTTTGATTCTCACCCTCCCACCCCTATTTTAATACCACCCAATTGTGTGTTACACCAATAAGTAGCACCCCCGATGTCAGCACTTTCTGTGTCCCAGAGGCCAACAGCGCTTAGTTATTTTTGTTTCCCTCCCGAGAAAAGTAAAGTGGTTAATTCTCCCTTTCAATCTGCCTCCAGAGGGAAACAACGTCACTTGGCCCCTGAAAGACAAAAAGCCCCAAGGTACTTGTGCTGATAAATTCCGCGCACTTGGTGCTCCCTTACCTCTTCCTCCACTACGCCCTCCACCATGCCTTTGGCTTTCCATTCACTGGCCCCCAAAACCCCTTCTCTACCGTTCACCCCGAATACACCTTGCTTGCTTCCTTTGATTTCACGCGCACGTTCTTCTCTTGCCCGTTGTTTTTTTTTTTTTTGGAAGTTTTCCTCGTTCAGACGGAACAAACTCTCTGTAAACCTTCCCTGCAACTCCCTGTGCCTCTCAACTACACCGTTGCTTTGCAGAATCACATCCCATGGCTTACACTACATCTCCGTCACGTGTGCAGGACGACCACGGGTGTGTGGTCACATTCATTTTGGAGAGTGTCCACAAATTTTGAGGGCAGGATGAGTGAGGAAGGAAGGCAAGGAATGAACAGGTACAGAGCAGGTGTGCTCAGACCTTGCATTGAGGATCGCCGTACCTCTCCGTTTCCATCAGGTGGAGAAAAGAATGATTTTCCTCCAAAAATCCGTCCAAATTGGTCGGCAAAATGGGCCACGATTGGCAGTCGGTAAATGGTTTTTGGAGGGATTACTTTTTGGACTCCAATGCTCGTTATGTTTTTTTTTTGACCATAACATCAATATGCAAATCCATCCTTTTGTTCTCGTGCTTTGAATGAACTCTTGCTGTTGAACCGATATCATGTCGAAGCGGTGTTCACAGTAAATTCTCCATGTTTGATCTCGGCGGTAATTCCGTCGCTCACAACCAGTTTGTAGCCAGCTAGGCGAGGTCTAGCACTGACCTGCTCTGTACCTTGTGTCCGCAGAAAAAAAAATCTTGTCAGACAGTTTCTGTGCAAACAAAGGTATTCCTAAGGGTGACAGGCTATAGACAGAGTCCATGTATTAACTCACTTCGTACGACTGTAATAACGTATCCTGTGTATTTATGTCTCCTTTTCTTACTCCCCATCTGTCCGCCTCCTGTCTCCGTGTCTTCGTAAATCCGCAGAGGCTCAACAGAAGCCTTACTATGCTGGCTACTCTCGGTCCCGCATGCTGGTCCACCAGGCCTGCACCAACAACTACCTGGACCTCTTCATCACGGCAATCATCTGTCTGAACGTCGTGACGATGTCTTTGGAGCATTACGAGCAACCGCTGGTCAGATATGGAATTCTCGCGTCAACGTTGTCTTTTAGTACGGTCGATCGGTGATCTAAGTGGTGACGTCATCGTTTTCAGTGCCCCTGTCCAGTATATTGTTACGATTATAATTGTGGAATGCCATGGAATGAATGCAGAGCAGTCACGCGTGCTCGTATTTGTTCCCGCTGGTGCTCGGTCCCAAGTTTGTTTACCCTCGAGTGTTGCACTTGGTGATGCCATTAACAAAGATGCGCAAAAGGTGAAAAAGCACCAAGAGCTAGATGCCGTTAAAACATGGTGTCTACCTTCAGCTGTGGACACCATCTTTTTTTTTTACATCTCGTGTATGTTCTTCGTACTTTTATTTATTTATTTATATTGGTTCTTTCATATCTCAATCCTATTTCTGCTGGTGTTTTGCGTGTTGAAACGTCCTGCTTTGTAAAAACAAATCAATCCGGAATTGTCCTGAGCCGGCCTGTACTGCTCATTATGTTGTCCACGATGCTCGTCCCATGGGCCTGTAACTAACCCATGTAACCTGTTAGCCTTCGCTCGTATTCTGATGTACTTGTACGTATCTGCTCGATTGCTGAGTCTTTGTTGGCATGCCTCCTTACGTCTTGAAATGTCATGGTACTTTCTTTACTCCCGTCAACTCACAGGCTTTGGAGGAAGGCCTCAAATATTGCAACTACTTTTTCACCTCTGTGTTCGTTCTTGAAGCCATCCTGAAGCTGATCGCTTTTGGAATAAGGCGCTACTTCAAGGAGAGGTTTGTAGCAAAGCCAGTCATCGTATGACCCTGTGAATTGCCCGCATACCTGAGCGAGGTCAGTAATCGTCTTTTCGTTCGGGACCTTCTGGTGAAACTCCCAAAATCCAGGATCACTGCTCACCTCCACTCAGTCATTCCTCATTTTTTTTTTCAAACCTGTGGAACAAACTTCCACATTCTCTTCAATCTCACTCTTCCCTCCAGGTCTTCAAGGTGGCTGTTCACCACCATCTCAGATCGTCCCCCATCCAATACCACGATCTTTTCTACCACTGTTTACCCTCCCCAAGCCCAACTCTTTCCAATTTTCCAGTTTTTCCTTTCTAAGTTTTCTTCTGTATCCATCTTCTCCACCCTGTGTCCTCCCATTCCCCCTCGTTGGCTCATTCTTCCCCCACATCCCTTATTTCTTCCAAGTCTCTCTTATTTTGTCCCTCAACCCTGCTGTTGGTGTGTTCTGCCCTCTCTTTGTTCCATTCCTTTTGTTCTGTTGTGTCTTCCACGAGCCTCGACTTTGTATACATAAAGAAAGATTGTGGTGAGCAGAAAAAGAAAGATGAAAGTATCGTGTCAAAGGCTTCAGGGAGACCTCGTTCCAAGATAGATCAGCCTTGTTTTGATCATCATCCCACTTATCATAGAGTACGACAGTACTCCATCGGTGTGGATGGCATGACAAAAAAAACAAATGGCTGCCCATTCAAATGATTACAAAACGATATGCTTAAAAACTACTGCAGAGTGACGTCATAGGCAATTAAAATCCATGCATTTTTATTATCACAACGAACAAGAATGACAAATACGCCAAAACAAATCGTTGAAGTACCAGATAGGCCTGGAGTTGGCTGAACGGTTAAGGTTCCCGCATGCTTTATGCATGATCTCAGGCTTTTGGTCTCAGAGTCTTGAGTTTGAGCAGCTCGGTTCGTTGAATTAACACCAAGTGGGATTGTGACTCAGCCTGACATCCTTCCAAGGTCGGCGAAACGAGTACCAGCCTATTGGTAATATAGGGAATCGCATCACCAGCACAGCCGTGCCCCCCAAAAATGATGCAACCAGCAACCCCAGGCTTCACACGATAGCTGAAGCAAAGTACCAGATCGAAAGATCACAAAATCACCGTTTTGTTCGTCCTCAGGAATGTCCTTTTGTGAGGTTTTTTGTGCATTGCATCAATTTTGCGTCCTCGGGAATGTTGACAAATGTCCTCGTGCCGATCACGATAACGGCCGAAGCAATTACAATGATTTCAATGGAATGAAGCACCATTCTCTCTTGGGTATTGCACCTGTCCCAGAACACTCGTAGAATATGGCCACTGTAGCTTTGTGAAGATGTTGCAGTGTTTCAGTCCGCATTGCAAACACCAATCGGAGAGTCATAGCTGCAACATTTATCGTTTTCTGAAGGAACCAAGTGTTAAACAACAATGCATTGAATAAATAAGGTGATTTATCACTTTTATTCGTCGTCTTCTGTCTCTTCCCTTTATAAGCGGTGAGGTCCAACGGTATCAAGCTTCTGCCCTGCCTTGACTGCGGCACTTCTCCACTTCTCCGTGTCCTCAGCCAACTCTCTCCACTCTAGAACCACTCCTACCTCATTGATATTCTTCCTCACACAATCTTCTCATCTTCAACCACAATCTACCTTTTTTCCTCCCACCTTGCTCCCTCAACCTAGCCAATCTCTTCCTCTATCGGCACCATGTGACCAGCCCACTTCAGTTGGCTTTTTATCAATCTCCCCATCAAGCTCATCTGCACACCAATCTCCACCCTCTTCATTCTCACAATCCTCCTCACCCACTTGTTCTTGCAGATCACCGCACAGAGAGTTAAGGCCCTGTCACACCTTGATGATTTAGCCAGCGTATGTCGACGTATGAAAAATTTGTCTAAAATGCTGGCACACGTCGAATACGTTATGGGTAAGTTTTGTATACGTTAAGAGCATGCTGAAACACGCTGATATACGTCGTAGTACGCCGAGCTCGTCGACAAATTTTAACATGTTGAAAAATTTTCAACGTATGCCAGCGTATGATGCACACGTTCCGCATACGTTGGCCATAAGTTGTAGGCACGTTACGCGATCGTTGACACACGTTGACACACGTTACTTGTAAGTTACTCAGAGGTCGAAACGCGCCAAGTTGTTTTTTTTTTGTTGTTTTTTTTTTTTTTCTTCTTCTTCGGTATGACGGTGATGTCGACACTTCGATTTGTAGTGCGGTTATAATATAATTAATAGGCTGCCGCTCAACGATTTAAATCATAACCGCACGAGAAATCGAAGTGTCAACATTAGCGTCATGCCGGAAGAAAAAAAAAAACACATGGAGTCTGGAACACTGACGGGTTCCGCCTGTGAAGCCCATTTGTATATACCAATTCCCCTAAACACTGCCAGTACGCCATTATACGGTAGCTGTAAGTTAGAAACACGTTCAGTAAGTTCTGTGGTCATCCGGAAGACATCAATCAAATATGTCTACATACGTCAATGTGCGTTGGAGATACGTTACTCATAGGTTCAAAGCACGTTACTCATACGTTCAAAGCACATTACTCATAGGTTAGAAATAAGTTTCGGGGACGCTAAACATTACCTCGACGTGTTTCGACTTATGAGTAACTTACAAGTAACGTGTGGCCGACGTGTGTCAACAATCGTGTAACGTGCCTACAACTTATGGCCAACGAATGCCAGCATATGCCAGCGTATGCGGAAGGTGAGTCATACGCTGGCATACGTCGAAAAATTTTCAACATGCTGAAAATTTGTCGACGTACTCGGCGTACTACGACGTATGCCAACATACTACGACGTATACCAGCGTGCTTCAGCGTGCTCTTAACATATACAAAACTTACCCATAACGTATTCGACGTGTGCCAGCGTTTTAGACAAATTTTTCATACGTCGGCATAAGCTAGCTAAAACGGCAAGGTATGACAGCGGCTTGAATCGTCGAGCGGCAGCCTTTTAATATGCTACGCCACGTGATCGCCGGCGATACGCTGCCCCGCTATGCATACGTTAGACTATCATTGGGCATACATTGTGAACGCCGACAACACGCTAAGCATTCGTTGGTATAAGTTATCTATAACTTATCGAAACGTTCTGTGTACGTTACTAATACGTTATGCATACGTCCAACTCGTTATGAATACGCCAAAAAACTGAAAAAAACATCAATAGTTCAGCGTACGCCAACGTTTTACATACATTTTGATACCTTGCCATACACTGGCTAAAACGTCAAGGTGTGACAGGGCCTTTAGAAAGGTCCTTCTTCTTGCCA
Organism: Eptatretus burgeri; assembly: GCF_056783735.1. Classification (NCBI taxonomy): domain Eukaryota; kingdom Metazoa; phylum Chordata; class Myxini; order Myxiniformes; family Myxinidae; genus Eptatretus; species Eptatretus burgeri. The sequence goes on along the minus strand of NC_140977.1, from coordinate 50,825,563 downwards.
GGAAGGAAGGAACATACCAAATATTGAAGCAGCTACATTGCTTTAAAAAGAATATACATATACATATACATATACATATACAATGCCCCACTGTCTGTGAGTGGTGAGGCCAAATTGTATTTGGCTCCAACAAGTGCCATTTGCTACATGGACACATTGTGTTACATTCACGAATCACAACCAGAAAGCACCATTGTTGTTAGTAATCAGTCAGGGAAAGCATTAATGGAATTATGGAATTCTCCTGGCTTGGACCAATGTTGACCTCGTCACGATGGCATCATGCCTGTCAACCCCAAAGGGTATCCAGTAGTTCATGTGAGGCAAAGTCAACAGCTTGTCACCAAGCAGATGAAAAGCGAAGTTATCCACCTGCATTTCCCCTTCTTAATAACAAAGAACGAATGGTGTGGCGAGAAATTGATCAACGTAGCCCGAAGGAGAGTGAAAGAATGCAACGCGAGTGAGCAAGCAAAGCGAAAGGAATGAAAGAGAGAAGGACGCAAACAGAGAAGGATGAAAAGACCAACAGAGTCCGGGAATCCTCTCAAGCTTTGAATCTCTGAGTCTGCGATCTGTCTTTCTACCCCCCTGTTTTTTTTTTTTGTGCACAATTTCGAGGCTCGTATGAGAGCTAACACAGAGAATGTATAACAAAGGGAGCAGGAGACAAGAGGGGTGGGATAGGGAAGCACAAAATAGTGGGGAATAGAGACATTAGGAGATCTGTGGAAGGGAGAGGGATGGGATGGGGTACACAGGCTAAACAGAAATGGACACGACAGGGACTTTCAGGAAGGAAAACAGGGGATTTGAAGGAGGTGGGTTTGAGGTGGATTACCGGGGGTACTAAAGGTCATGGTTTTGGATGGGGGAAGCAGGGATAAGAGATGGTGGAGAACAGCTGCCTTGAAGACCTGGATGGAAGAGTGGGATTGAAGAGAGTGTGGGAGTTTGTTCCAGCGGCGGGAAAAAAGAGGAATGAAAGTGAAGGTGAGCAGTGATTCTTGATTTTGAAAGTTTCACCAGAAGGGGGTTGCTGGCAGACCTTGAACGCCCTGCAGAAATATGCGGGGGGGGGGGCAGATCACGGACAGAACAGGGGAGGCAAGGCCAGAGAGGAGATGGTAGAAGACAGTAAGACCACACCAACCTTCCTGCGGTGAGAGAACTAAAGATGATCAGCCTCATTGCATGAGATACCAATGATGCTCAGTGCCTTGGTTTCCACAACATGAAGACTAGAAAGGTGAGAGGCACGAGCAACAGCCCAGAGGGGAGAGCATTACTCCATCAGGCTGCATATAAAAGCTTTGTATGTGCTCAGGAGCTTGGGTTTGCCAAGGAAGGACTTTGCATGACGGAGGTTGTCTTTGGAGGCCAGCTTGGAGATGTGGCTTTCCCAGAAAAGATCATGCCAGATAGTGGGACCCAGAAGCTTGAATGAAAGGACTTCTTCAAGAGGATTGTTGATAAAGTAGATGGGGGGGGGGGTTCTAGATGGTCCTTTCAGAGAAACATCGTGAGAGTGTGAGATTTGTCAGGATTGAAAGACATGTTCCGAGTGTTGGACCAACTTGTGATTTTATCCAAATCTGCAGAGTGAAGAGGCTGCTGCTTGCTGATCTGAGGGATGACAGATGGTACGGCAGAGGGTAGAGTCATCGACAAAGAGATAAAGAGGATTTTCCAGAGAAACGGAGAGAGCATTGATGAAAACCAGAAAAAGAACAGGGCCCAGAACGCAACCTTGAGGAACTCAAGCCTGGACAGGAAGAGGGGATGAGAGAACTCCATTAAGAGCCACACGTTGACTGTGACAGGAGATGAAGTCTGTGAGCCATGAGTGGAGATTGCCTTGTATACCATTGGAAGAGAGTTTGGTGAGCAGGTCGAGGTGCCAGACCGTATCAAAAGTATGCGATATGTCCAGGGAGATGGCTCTGATCTCATGTCTGGAATTGAGGACCTCCATCCATTGTTGGGAAAGCAGAAGCAGCATGTCCAGGGTTGAGGGTCATCGTCTAAATCCAAATTGATGATTGGAAATCAAGCCGTTGGAGAAGGGGAAGAATTTGATGTCAGAATCGATGATGGATTCCATGACCTTGCTGATGATTGGGAGAAGTCTGATTGGTCTAGAGCCGCAGGGACCTGTTTTTGCACCTTTTTTATGCAGAGCGGTAATGTTTGCTGATTTCCAAACAGATAGCAGATGACCTTGAGCAAATGAGAGGGTGAATAGAACAGAGAGAGGGTGAACAAGAGCAGAGCAGAGGAGCAGGTTTTTAGGACACATGGACTGATGCCGTCTGGACCGATTGCAGTATCAGTCAAGGTTTTACAGCAAGCTCTCCACCTTGTCAGGAGAAAAGGACACAGAGTCCAGGAACAGCTAGGTGTGACTGAGTAAGGTGGGTACGGAATGCTATGGGTTTGGGACACGATTTAGAAGCAAACACGTAGTTTAGGCATTCGGCCTTTTCACGTACAGTGTGAGCTATGCGGCCATTTGAGGTAAGGGAGGGGATGGAGGGGGAACATACACCAGAAACAGACTTATCTAGATGCCACCAGGATTTGGAGGAGGGAGACAGGTTTGAGAGTACAGACTTGACATGAGAAAGATGTTTCCGAGCTCTCCTAAGGGTAGACACACACTTGTTCCAAGCTTTGTGGAAGGAATTGAGATTGCCTTCAGTTGGATTTTCCTTCCAAGAGGTGAAGACAAGTTGTTTTAGTACAACTGCCTCACCACAAGCTTCCGTGTACCATGGGCAGGAGGAGAAGGGTAGGACAACTGAAGTCACAGAAAGCTTTTGCTGAAGTGCCTTGGCAGGTGAGAGAGGTACCCACACCCATCCAACTGGTATGATGGCAATTGAAGTCACCACATATGAGGAAGAGAGACCTTGGATGAGTGGATAGAAGTTGGTCTGTGTTTTCAGCGAGCAAGATGTAAATGGAGTCATCACTGTTTGGTGGACGGTACAACACACAGATAAGCAAGAGGTGGGAGCGGGCGGGAAGCTAGAGCCGGAGGTATTCCTGGGGGTGTGGAGGAGTGAGGGCAGTGCATGGAGAGGGAGTAATAGAATTTTTGATTAAGAGAGCAACTCCTCCACGAGGATGAGGCTCAGGTCTGTCATACTGGAGGAGGGAGTAACCAGGGAGTGATACTTGGGAGTCAGAGAAGTCTTGAAGGAGGAAAGTTTCTGTTAAGCAGATTATGTCTGGTTTGCCAGTGGCAACCTGCATAGAGAGATCAGTCAGGTTAGAGCAAAGGCCTCGGTTGTTTGAGGTACACACTGATAAGGAAGAGGGAGGGGAGGAGGCTTTGGGTTCATGGGAGGTGAGGGGGAGGGCAGTGTGAGGGAGGAGAGATGGAGGTAGTGAGAGTTGTTGACAGTGTGTTAGAGATCGCAGAAGAGCTAGGGGAGTGGGCCGGATCGGGAGGAGGACAAAGGGCGACGTAGTGAAGGGATGAGTCGCAGTGGGAAGTAATATGAGAGGGGGCAAGGAAGTAGGAGATTGGAGGAGGTGGGCGAAGGAGGCAGCTTTGTGGATACAAAGGGGGGAGTGGTAGATTTTGAGAATAAGAAGAGAAGGGGTAGATTTGAAGGGGAGGAGGCAGAATTGAGGGTGAAGGGTCAGGAGGGACAATTGAGGGAGTAGGGTCAGAGGGAAGCTTTTGAGAAGGGTGAGGGGGAAGCTTGGAGGGGGATGTTTGACATGAAGGGGGAGGTGGTGGCTGATTGAGATGGAGGGATGAGAGGGAAGCTTTGAGAGGGAGCAGAGACAATGACAATAGACATGGTCATGGGGGAGGATGGAGAAGGGAGGGGTGGGGAGAGGGGAAGGATGATATTGGGTTGAGGTACATTTTAAGAAACCATTTTTTCCCTTTTTTTTTTTTTTGAACATTAGGGAAAAGGGGGGGGGGCAGAGTAGAGGAAGTTTGAAGAAAAAAATCGAAAAGGTGAGTGGTGAATACCTTCACGATCAATGTGGGATTGGAAACTTGGAAAGGGAAGAAGGAGAATAAGAAAGAGGAAGAATCCATACAGGAAGTCATGTGGTTACGGAAGGAAAAGTACAGAAGGGAAAAGATATTATTATATTTATATATTATATTTAAGACATGAAACGGAGGGTATAGTTGGGAGGAAATGATGGCCTGTTCGAGAGATAGTGAGAAAAAAAAAACCTGAAGGTGATAAGGAGAAAATACAATAAACACGATCATGCACACAGACGGGAAGAAGGGTAGGCCTCAGGGAAACCTGATATGAAAAGATGACAAATATTCACCATTTATCACAAGTTTTAACAGAAGACTGAACTCGTAACACACGGTAAACACAGAGATACCAAAATAACAGTAAAAATGCAACAAAAACGACCAGAAACCTAATCCTTGAGAAAGTCATCAGAGACCCTCAAGAGGAACAACCACCCTTCCCTCGTAAAGAGGCTTTCTGAACTGCTTTTTACAGAGCCTCAAAATCCTCTTCGCTCGAGCCTCCCCCCCCACTCCCCACCGCCACCACTCATCTGTGGGAGGATCATCCTCCTTCGGCCTGGGTCTTGGTGCTACATACTTCGGCAGACGTTCACGAAACCTGTTTGAAGCAGTTCCAGGACGCCTGGGAAGAGAATGGACTCATGAAGTCTCAGGTTTTGGCGAAATATTCTGCCTCAGGCATTCATCAATTGGTTTCTGGGGCTGTGAGGACAATGTGTTCGTGGTTGAGGAAAATGTACAGCAGATGGCTTGGAGAAAAGAATGCCGAATATGGAAAATGACACGTATGGGCTTTTCTAACTCAACAATCACAACGTAGACCTATCAACGCTGATGTTGGACAGCTAAACTAAACAGTTTAACCATGAAATGTCTTCTTTAACCTTTTGAGGATCTCTTTGAGACTTCTCAAAAATCCACAACAATATACTTGAATCCGTGCGTGGGTTTAATGTCAGTTATGTGCACGACCTCCGACCAAATCAAGAATCCATCACCATTGCACTTTATACGGGGACGTATGATAACACTGTGGTGTTCTTAAAGAGAATGATGAAGCATCTTCAGCCTGAAAACTTGGTAAATTCTCTGAAGTTTGTTGCAAAAGTTTCTTTGAGAACTTGATGACGGGTAGTGGGGCGAGGGGTGGTCGTCGGTGTAGTGGTCGGCTGTGGGCCGGGTGTGCTCGGCCCGTTGGGGAAAAAAACAATTGGGCCTCATATTTTTCCACATTTCCTCCAAGGCTGTGCTATATGTTGTATAGTGCAGTATTACGTATTAAGTACTGTTTCCTATCCAATCTAAAGGAAGGATAAAAGAAGGTTGTAACAATGTAACAACATTCAATGCACATTATGTCCTATTCACAGCTGTTTAATGGACTTTTAAGTCTGGTCTTTGCTTAATGGTAAAGGTGGCTGGCTTAAGATCTTAGGGTCTTGAGTTCAGGCCACTGCCATCCGTTAAATAAAACCAGGTCGGTTGACTCAGCCCGTCATCCTTCTGAGGTCGGCAAAATGAGTACCAGCATACTGTGAACAGGGGAAACTGCATCAGCGGCACAGCCGCACTCTCAGCTATGATGCAACCAGCAGCCACAGGCTGCATATGAAGTACTACTAATAATGGACTTTTATACAGTTTCTGATGCTCGTGGAGTAGCTGTGTCACGCACAGCACGCAACGGACACGGGCAGCAAACAACACAGCACTTGACAGCAGACAAACAGAGCCGTTGACCTTTGGAGAAGTAAATTCCTGGAACACTGAGTGTTGGTGGCACCATCCAGCGGCGAGGCTTCTCTCTCCAGTGAGCAGGACATTTTAAGGGGGAAATATTCCCTCTCAAGGGATACCAACCTCCAGGGTTTGTCTGTGCTCTGTCCCCCAAATGCTGAGTGCCACAAAAGAATCAGCACTTCTCGTTTTTAGAGTATTTGGCACAACTCGGCCGAACCACCAACCTATCAGACGCTCGAACAGAGTTCCACCTAGTCTGGTGCCTTTGAACACCTGTGTGACAAACAGCCATTCACTTTCAATGAGAGTGACGAGCAGAGAGAGAAATTTGTATTTGTGAGCGATTATGATGTACGTGAGTTAAAAACAGTGGTGCGCAGTGTATTAGTGAGGCAGATGTGATAACAAGTTATACTGGAAGGACACTCGGGAGAGTGCATACCTCCACCAGGCTGAACGGTTTACGTTTCGTATCCCACCGATACGTCGGATCTGCATCCGGACGTGAACCAATCTCTCAATTGTGAAGAATCATTTGGAAAATTAAAAAAAAATTTTATCTTATCTGGATCTTCACCAAAATCGAATCAAATCGGCCTTGTCACACATTAAACCGGTCCACCAATTTTAGTTTGAATCCGTCCATAATTTTTTGAGATATCGTGCTCACAGACAGACAGACAGACAGACAGACAGACAGAGGTGAAAACATAACTTCCGTTCATCTTTGGTGGTGGAGGAAATGAATAACTATCTATGGATATATTCTTATGGTGGATTAATCTTGTCCGGTGATTTGATTGTAAATTCACAGCGTTAAATACGATCCCCTTCATTGGTTTTCAAAATGGTTGGAATTAGACCCAATCCCCAACCTCCAAACCCCATACCAGATTTGCTCCACATCCCCTTCCCGTTCTTTTGCTCAATTCTCTTTTTCTCATTTTTCTGTCTCTAAACTCCTCCATCTTAATACATAAAGTGTTAATGCTGTCTTATACGAGGAATACCTAGCTTTCAGGCAAGGGGTTCAACAGAGTGAGGTTTCTCTCGGTAGTTTAGATAATAAAATCAGCGTCATTGAAAGAACTTCTTCACTTGGACACTTTGCTTGGGCACTGATTTTTACTTGTTGCTATTCCTGATCGGCAGGTGGAATCAGCTGGACCTCGGCATCGTCCTGCTCTCCATAATGGGTATCACGTTGGAAGAGATTGAGCTGAACGCCTCGCTGCCCATCAACCCCACCATCATCCGCATTATGAGGGTGCTGCGCATCGCCAGGGGTACTTTTATCATCGTTTCTCCTCATTTTCTCGGTCATTCAGTTCTGCGTCGTGCTCGTCGATAAATTTCAGTCTTTGTGCCCACGTGTGCCATGCAGTGTTGAAGTTGCTCAAGATGGCAACTGGCATGCGGGCACTCATCGACACCGTTGTGCAGGCCCTCCCTCAGGCACGATCTCAATCTCTTGCCGGTTGTTTGGTACAACTGTTGTGTTTTCTCCGAATTTGCTTTCTTGTCCTTTTTTTCTTCGTGTTGAGTTCTATGTCCGACGATTTAATAGCTATGGTTAGAAACGGCTGCAGCAACTGCTTTGAATTCTACGTCGAAAGCGAATACTCGGCTGGCATCCATGGTGAATGGAACGCACAAGCTTTGATTGTACTCGTAAATGACCAGGTCAACCCCCTCACGTCGGGAGCTGATGGCGACAAAAAGACCAATTTTTCAGAAACAACTTGCGACTCCCATGCGGGTGGGCAGGTAGCTTCTCCACACCCAGAGCACGATGAACAACCTTCAGACATAGCATCGCCCCTGTTGACGCAACTGCTGCCCATGACCATCGTGTTTGGACAATAAATTAGCGCTCGTTCTCCATTCATGCTGAATGTAGATAAAACCCGTTGCCTCAAATATCAAGTCTTTATCAAACAAGCCTTGCTAGTTCGACCAGCCTGATGGAAAAAGGCCTCCCATAGGTTGCAACATAGACTCTGTGGCATAATGGTTTGAACATCCGCTCTGAGTCTGGGAAGTCGGTGGTTCAAACCCCGGCCGAGGACCGAGTCAAACCAAAGGCTTCCTTGCTTGACGCTCAGCACTTAAAATGATAGAGAATTGACAAACAATGTTGGGAAAACAATGGCAAATGCCAAGAAACTGCTTCGGCAGCACCAAAGCTCTGTAAGTAGAGTATTGTACAGGTATAGGCTGACACGAGTCATTGTGTGAATGCAATGACATCAGCCATCAGAGTGAGAACGTCTCCAAAGTTCTATTTGATGTGATAATGTGCCGTGGCCGATGAGCATGGGAAGATGTGCATGTCATCGTTTACGCTGTTGCAGCAAATATCGAGCATATTTAATAGTGGCTTTCACTCACACCATCTTCAACCCTGTGGCATCCAACATTACATACCGTTCGCTCATGAAACCTCCTCAGAGCTCCATCGAGAGATGTCAATCGAAGTGTGCTTTGATTTTGTAGGAGACATCATGCTTTAAAGATAAGGTTGCATTTTGTAAAGGTGAAAGAATACGAGTCTGACACTGATGTTCTGCAGGTTGGTAATCTAGGACTGCTCTTCTTGCTGCTGTTCTTCATCTATGCGGCGCTTGGCGTAGAGCTCTTCAGTCGGATTGGTAAATATTCACCTCTTTTACTTGAAGTAGCTGAGCTTTAGTTCGGCAGCATCAATCCCTTAGACTGATTGAAATTGAAATTATTGTGACACCCTGTCCCTCTTTCCTCACTTTGACGTGCCTCGCCTGCCAGTTTGTGATGAAAACCATCCATGTGAAGGCCTCAGCCGCCATGCTACTTTCCAGAACTTCGGTATGGCTTTTCTCACGCTGTTTCGAGTCTCAACCGGAGACAACTGGAATGGCATCATGAAGGTTAGAGCCATACTCATGCCATAGTTCAGCTCCGTTCTATGTCTTATCAGTGGTGTGTTTCACCAATTTTTTTTTCTGATTGTCCTCTTGCACCAACTGTGAGGCTCTCATTCCTTCATTTGACTTCGTGGTTGTGCAAGAATGAAGTTTCAAATGCTGCCTTTCATCATTTCTCGTATTGGCGTTTGTCTTTGGTAACTTAAGTGGTGATCTGTTTTTCTCTCTTTAACACAATGACAAACATTGTCACTATTCTCAATCCTAGGACACCTTGCGCGAATGTAGTACGATCGACAGGCAGTGCATCTCTTACCTCCCGTTCATCTCTCCAATTTACTTTGTCACCTTTGTTCTCACCGCTCAATTCGTCCTCGTTAACGTTGTCGTCGCCGTGCTGATGAAACATCTGGAGGAAAGCAACAAAGAGAGCCGAGAGGAAGAGGAAGACGACATTGAATTTTACAAGGAGATGGATGGGGATGACGAGAGAGGAGACCCGCGGAGAGATGACATCACAGGAAGTCCTGCAAAAGGCAGCCATGGAACAAGTGGCGGAGATGAATGGCGATTTGGTGAGGTGAGTTGGACCTTGCAAATTATTAAGTTGGAAATGATATCAACTGTGCGATTTGTTTTACTTATGAAGTGTTGCTCTGATGTCGGTGCTGCATCTTCGAGCAAGAATGATGTAAACAAGTAGCTGTACATTCAAATTACACCGCCCCCATGCCAAGTAAGTAAATAACAAATCCTCCAGCATGCGACATCGCCAGGGCGCCTTCGGCACCCGGCGATGCCGCCTTGCTGCACATGGAGTCGGAATTGGGAGGGAGCGGTGTATAATAATTGATCGATTCGTTTCATAATGAAAATAAATAAATCATAATTGTAAAATAATTAATTTCTCAATCAGTTGTCAAATAGCATACCTGAACCACCACTATTTCATCTGAATCTGTAACTTGTGGGAAATTAAGTAATTAATGAAGAAATGAATAATTAATTGATTAATCGATTAATCAATAAATCAAAAATACCATTTATAGCCAAATCACTTGGTCACTGTCATGTCCAAATATCAGCTTCCTAGCTCAAAATATGTCTGAGATATTGCCAGGATGAGAACTTAAAAAAAAAAAGTAATTAATAAATCGATAATAATTAAGTAATTAATCAATTAATTGATTAAGCAAGAAATAAAAAGTACCGTTTTTGCCAAAGCATATTTTCACTTTTGTCCCCAAATTTCAGCGTCCTATCTCAAAGGACGGCTGAGATATCGCCCGGACAAACAAGAAAGAAAAAAATCCATCAATTGATTCATCAATAAATAAATATAAAATACTGCTTTTCGCCAAATCACTTGGTCACTGTCGCGTCTTGAGCCAAATTTTCTAAAATCCTTAATTTCCATCCGATTGACTTGAAATTTGAACAGGAATTTTCATATTGGCTCATTGAATACAACCACCAATTATTTTTTGAGGTCAGCACATGCCAAAAGGTCAACATAGGCCAAAGGTCAACAACTTAGGATCACTTTCTGAAATCCTCCATTTTCATACGATTGACTTGAAATTTGAACAACATTTGCAAATCAGGTCAATAAATTCAACCACCAATATTCGTTTTAAGGCCAAAAGGTCAACACAAGCCTAATTTTTAAATCAATCGGGCCAAAAACTATACATATACTAGCGATACCCGTGCACATGCACAGGATAGCAGTACAACATAGCTGGTAGCAGGCGACAGACCGTACATGGGGAATGACAAAAATACGCATTGTGCAAAATGCAAGTGGTACTATGGAACGTCAAGACTTCCCAAACATTGTCGGCATGTCCGCTAAGTGCCACAGCAGTTTCATAGGGATCATGTGACGGCGAGCCGAGTTTTTAGTGTGCAAGCTTGGTATTATATATATTGTTGCGGTCTTCGCGCCCGCCGGCGTGCGAACGGCCACGTAACTCGAATCGCGGCACGTCGCCCACCGGACGGACAATCCAGTCGTGACCCTCTCGGACTAACGCCGGGAACCAGTCACGGGTGGACCTTTCGGTCTCACCGCGATCGAGCCAATCAGCCCCCGCGTGGGATAGGGTTGCTCGCCAAATTCGAACTACCTAAGTACCCACGCGGAGGGTAGACCGGGCGATCGCACCTCGCCGCAGGTCGACTTCGGACACGGGCCACTTAAGCGACCCGTTCCGTACTATCAGAATAACCGAGCGGTGTTATCGTCGACCTCGACGGTTCGATTAATTATCGGGCGTGTTCAGCCCACTACCAACCCTTTACGTGAAGCAAGATGAGGGTTCAATGGGGGAAAAGACGAAGCGAAGCGGGAGAACAGTTCAACAATAAAGCACATTTATTCTCGGCACACGGGAAGCACACAAATACAATTCCACCAAATGCACACAAAAAAAGAAAACACAATTCCATTTACACAAAAAGCAAACATAAAAGTGAAAACACAGTGCAGAGCTAATACCGACTACCGAGCACACGGCAACACTTATACAATTCTACTTCACAGACGGCGCCGACAACACATACCCAAAACCAAGGAAAAGAAATACCCTCAAGAATGAGGTAGGCCTGGGGCCGAGACCGGGTCGGGCCTACCCGTCTGGTGATGAGACGCGGAGCGGCGATGGCCCCGCAACCCGCGGGCCTCGTGGACAGTGCCTGGCAGGGGGTGGGAACGGGGCCCCCTTGGTCGCACTATCTCAGCGCGGGGGGAAACAGGAGGGGGTTGCTGATGCTCGGGGTATAGAGGATCTTTATTATATGCGACGAGCGTCTCCACCTCGGCCAGGTCGCGCTGTCGGCCTCCTTCGGGTGCAGCTTCCTGCACGACGCGAGCACCCCCTCGTCCGATGTCGCCGCCTTTCCACAGCTCCGTCCCCTCCGTTCCGACTCCAACGCACACGACGAGCAGCTCCACCGCCCGCGAAGTCTTGACCCTCTGCTTCCGACTCTCCTCTTCTTGACTCTCCGTTCTCGTTCTGCTGACTCTCCCTCGTTCTCTCTTGCGACTCTCCGACCCCTCGTTCTCGTTCTGCTGACTCTTTCGCTCCGACTTTTACGACTCTCCGACCCCTCGTTCTCGTTCTGCTGACTCTTTCGCTCCGACTTTTACGACTCCTTTGACTGACGAACACCGTCCTTTTTATCCCCCCCCGTAACTTCGCCTTTGACCTTTCACCTCGCTCCCCATTGGCCCGAGAAAAAGTGGGCGTGAAGGCTTTTTGATCCACAAATTTGCATATATCGATCGCCCTGGGGGCGGGGCCAATTCGCCCCTCGCTCACCGATTGGACGGCAAAAAGTGGGCGTGTGTCGTTTTGGATCCGTTTTTGAAGCAGAAAATCCGTGGTTTTGTACACGCTGTTCGACGCGCGTTCTGCATGAGTCCAACACCGGTACCCACAGCGGGGCAAGAACGGTGGCGATGCTACGGTTGTGAGGTGTGCGTGAAGGTCGTGGCGGTTGTGGTGAAGCGGTGGTTGTGGTCGGTGGTTGATGTTGTGGTTGTGATCATGGCGGTTGGTCCAAAATAAAGATAGTAAAAGAAAAACGGCTATCCTGAAGAGTCGCAGCACGTATAAATGACATGTATTCCCACTAGACAACGGGTTTAGGCCTAACTACACATGCACTTACCGAGATACCTCACCTAAGGGACCTGAATGGTGGTTTGCGAATCTGGTAACCACAACAATATATATATATATATATATATATATATATATATATATATATATATATATATATATATATATATATATATCATTATATCTCAAAAAGTTGAGTTGGTTTGGCGACAAGAACAAGGCGGATAAGATTTTGGTTCAGACCAGCCCATCAGTGGGATACAAAATGTAAACTGTTCAACCTGCTGGAGATATTATGCGCTTCAGATTGAGACAAAATTTTCACCATAGGTGTGACTACTCGCATGAAATGTTTAAATGATTATAATTATGATGTCATAGGTCACGTGGTATGGCAGGCATGTTGAAAAAATGGAAAAACTTTGGACTTCTGCGTCTCTGAAACCTCACAAAGGCAAAACGTCATGATTGCATATGTAGAACACTAAATCTGATCAGTATGAAAAAAAATTTGAGGGTCATCTAGTATAGGGATAAAATGCTCTACAGAAAAAAGAATTGATGATGTCATCGGTCACGTGATTTTGCAGCCAGTTTTTTTGGGGGGGTTTTTTAACCTACAAAAATCTATGATGCGGCTGAACATATCGAGGTGAAAATTTACACGTATGACCGACTATCCATGAGGAACGAAAGGTTCACACATTTGATGTCATAGGTCATATTGTTTGGCAGCCATATTGGATTTACCCTAAAACCTATAAATAATCTTCTCCAGAACGGCTGGACAGATCGAGGGGAAACTTCATAAAGATGTTCCCCAAGGCATGGGGGTACAAATTTGTTGAGGACTAATTGATAGGTCACATGATTTGGCAGCCATATTGGATCGAATAAAATATTAAATAATGTTTTCTCTGGAACCGCTTTATGAATTGATGTGAAACTTCACAGTTTTGATCGAGTCATGATGGGGAATACATGTTTTAAATTTCAACTTGATCAGATATATGGTCTGGCAGCCAGAATTATTTAATATTTTGATCTAGGTTCATTTTTATTTTTATTTTGAATAAGATGCATTTGGCTGTGCCCAGATGGGTTTGAGGATCGAGAAGTATCATCTGAAATGCGAATTCTGCAGGTTCCTCCTGATGACTTCATCTTTGCTTTTTGCTTGTTTGGGTTCCTTCTGATGACTCCAATGCAGGACTGTACCTATTTGGTCTTCCATTTTATTTGAATTGAAGTAATTTTAATCCCATTCTGAATTCAATTGAATAATAATTTTAAAAAACATCATGAGTCAGGGTCAGATGTCTGATCAAAGCGGGACGTCTTGGTACCCAGTCATCACTGCCAGCAGTTATAAAGTGGAAGTTCGAATTATTTCTCATTAATTACATAACACACCAGTACACAAACGCCACACAAAATACACCACACAAAACTACACAAACACCACACAGAAAAGTCCTGGCGATGGTCTGCAATCTCTGATTGCTCTTTTTAGTGTTGTGGTTGCAATGTCAGTTGAAGTCAAAACATAAATGAATAAGGAAGGACTTGTCTTGCTGGTGAAAGTTCATATCTCTCTGCAAAAAAAAAACAAAAAAACGCCATTGTGAAAGTTCCTTGTAACTAAAGATGCGGTTGCTGTTTATGTTTTCATTATTTCTGGTCGAACCTTTCGGAACGTTCCTTTCAAAATTGTCTTACAGTGCATTTTACACAATCCAATATGTACCACATATGCCAATTTTCATGGAGGCTCTGTTCTTAAAATTCTGTCTTCAACAATTGTATGAGTTGAACATTGAAGAATGTGTTATATTTTTAAAAGTAGCATTGAAGTTTAACTGTCGTTTTCAACTTTCAATTTCTTAAACCCAAATCCTCGGCCTTGACAGGAACGTCTGTCTTTTGATAACGTGTCTCTCCTACTCCACGAAGCGCTGGACAGAGAGTTGAGTCTTATGGACAACCTCTCTGGCTCCGTCTGCCGTTACTATGCAATGCCAGCACTTGGAGGCCTGCACAAGGATGACCATAAGGTGATCACCGAAAATTGGCAGCACCTCAATGCACAGCTGCCAATTCTCAACACGACCACTTTTTGGACAACCCTGGCAATAACTGATCAGTTTTGAACAGATAAATAGACTATTGACAACACTATGGACTTTTTTGCATTATGGTGGATAGTTTTTGTACTTTTCTTTGTTGACCTCCACTGTTCCACAAGCATTGTCCTTATCATACTTCCTCTATTCATATCCCAGATACCTTTGGCAGAGATGGAAGCTATATCCCTGGCTTCAGAGCCATTATCTACTGCTTCATGTTCCATAAAAAGACGGCCGGATGCCAGCCCTTGCAGCGTATCGAGATCCCCATCGATATCACAGTGGAGTGTACGGATAGTGTTCTTATCACGTTTATAACTATATCTGCTTACTTAGGTCATTGTGGAGTTTCGTTTTCATTTCATTACCTCTGCCACTAAAAAGGTGGATGGCGGTTATGTTTTCACTCCTGTCTGTCTGTCTGTCTGTTTCTGTCTGTCTGTGAGCAGTATATCTCAAAAAGTTACTGACGGATTTGGACATAATTTGATGGACAGGTTGGGTGTGTTACAAGGACGAATTGATTTGATTTTGTTGAAGATCCAGATCACGATACGATAATTTTTTTTTATTTAAAGAAAAAAAAGGATTCTTCACCATTTAGAGATTGGGCCAAAAACTATATATAGTATGATATTTCAAAAAGTTGTGCACAAATGACAAAACTTGGTGGATTAGTTGGGTAGGAGAAAAGAACAAGCTGATGAGATTTTGGTTAAGATCCGGATGCAGATCCGGCCCATCATTGGGATATAAAAAGTAAACTGTTCAGCCTGGCGGAGGTATGGGCTCTACCGCAGTGCCGTTCCAGTTTGTCTTGCGTTTCATTATAAGAGTATGACGCAGATAGGTATAACGGTATCTCCTCGATGTTAACCTCGATTCTTCAGATATTTCGCATTTATATTCTGCTGAGTGCAGAATGTAAGAAATTAGAAACGGGTGCTAACTTGTGTTGTCACCAACAACATTGCACAGATTAACCAAACTCATTAAAATCAGTGCTGAGTCCCACGGTTTGGCCTTCTTGTATAATAAAGTGCTCTCATTAAGATAAATAGCTTTGAAAATTAATTATTTTTGAAGTGATACCGAGTAGATTAGTAAATGAATCGGGAAATTTTTGTTGAAGTTGCAATTATTTTATTGATGTCGGTCTCAAAGGCTGAACTTCAAAAATAAATAGGGAATTGTTGAATGTTGTTCAGTGTACATCAGGTGCCGTCTTGTGGCGGAATAATGAATTTTTAAAAAGTGTGACGAATCTTGTTTGTGTGAAATCCCCCCTTTTGTTTTGCAATTTTTGAAGGCTCACCAGACTCAGTGGCATTGTGGGTAGAGCATCTGCTCTGAGTCTGGAAGGTCGGTGATTCGATCCCGACTCTGGCCGAGTCATACCAAAGACTTTAAAAATGGTACGTGTTGTTTCCACGTTTGATGGTCAGCATTTCGAGAATTGGGGACATATAAACTCTGTGGGTTGATTTTCTATGTGGGGGGGGGGGGGAATCAGAACAAAAAGGGAGGGAGAGATTTCTCCTTAATTGTCCTGCTGATTATGGTGAAGAAAGGAACCTCACAAGATGGTTTCACCAGCACCTACAATACACAAAGTTGTGTCACTTTCTTGGATAACATATTTCCTTAAATAAAAGCCCCCCCACCCCCTCTCCAATAAGCACCATTCTGAGCAGAGTTTAGAAAAATATACCTCCCCCCCCCCATCTCTCTGTCCCCCACCTACAATAAATGTTATGGGGCATTTATTGGGATAAAGCAAAAAATTATTGCCAAACAACTTATACCTTCGCAATATGTGTGTCTATTACTAAAATGAGCAGCGTCCGTCCTTCCATCCGTCACGCTATATTTTAAAAGGTTCAAAATGTCGTGGAATCATAAAAATGATGTCTTTGGAAAGCTGATAATCATTTCACTTGGTTGGAAAGTTAATAATCGATTTCTTTGGGAAAAAAAAAATTATTCGTGTCTGTTTAATCACAAAGAATGCCGGTTTTAAAAACCCGTCTCCTTCCAAAAGCCAGAGGAAGAAGCAGGATGTTGAGCTTTAATGTGGCGGTTCCAACTGTCATAACTTTCATTGGAGCAGTTCTAATTTTTATTCTTCAACAGCAAAAACACTTTGGGATAAATTGTGATAAACACGGAAGAAGAACACAAAATGATACATCATAATACTATACGAAACAATAGAAAATATGTAAAAGTACACAGATGGAGCAAACAAACAACAATAACATCAACTACGTGATATAAAACATCCTTTTTTTCCGTATTTCACTTCATTTAATGTCCTCATTGAGACTCACAGATCGATGTGCAATATGTTTGTGACGTGCAAATTGCTGTCCTTTGATAAAACCCATCAGTGAGGTGTCGGGTACGCATGGCGAGTCGAACATAAAACAAGGCAAAGCAATGACATGCCCATTGCTCTCCCCTTGTTGAGCTGAGCTGAGTTGAGTTGTGTTCTCCATCTGTTGAAAGTGCCATGAGCAATGGTGGATCCAGGGGGGTGGGGGGTTCACTGGGTGCGCGTGAACCCCCCCCACGTCCCCTCCACCTTTACATTTATGTGACGTGATCGTCGTGCGAGATATCACTGAACAATCGGCAATCGCACGTCTTTTACTTTCACTCGGCAATTAATCGGAGCCGCGATATGTTTCGCCGCTCGTTCTGTATTAATCCCTGTGACTCAGTGTTTAGTTATGGCTCCGAAGAGAAAGGTAATATTTTCAGGATTGTGTCCTCCAGCAAAGCATCGTACAATGCTGAACTATTTCACCAGATAATTCAAAGTATCAGTGTCTATATCGTCCATTATTATAATTAATGATCTGATGATCCGCAATAGCGAGTTTAGGTTTCGTGCTCGGGGTCATTTCGCCCCATTTTGTGCTTGTCTGTTCGATGTTTTCATTGATTTGTATGTCTTGGAAACATTTTGTGTATTTACATTGTTGTTGTCAAGATCCATCGCAAAGATTCCAAAATCTTTTCTTTAGAATCAGTTAGTGACAGGCCTGAGGCCTTTAGGTCAAGTATCTCGATATTCCCAAATTTTCCTGTGGAGAAAGTAAATTTATGGTCGGACACTGTTAACTCTGGATAAATTAACCGGTGTTTCCTCTCCGTGACAGGCCTGAGGCCTTTTCGTCGAGTCGCTCGATATTCCTTACTTTTCCTGTGGAGAAAGTAAATTTATGGTCGGACACTGCAAGCTCTCGATAAATTAACCGGTTTTTCCTTTTCGTGACAGGCCTGAGGCCTTTTTGTCGAGTAGTTCGATTCCCAAATTTTCCTGTGGAGAAAGTAAATTTATGGTCAGACACTGTTAACTCTGGATAAATTAACCGGTGTTTCCTCTTCGTGACAGGCCTGAGGCCTTTTCGTCGAGTCGCTCGATATTCCCAAATATTCCTGTGGAGAAAGTAAATTTATTGTCTGACACTGCGAGCTCTGGATAAATTAACCGGTGTTTCCTCTTCGTGACAGGCCTGAGGCCTTTTCGTCGAGTTGCTCGATATTCCCAAATTTTCCTGTGGAGAAAGTAAATGTATGGTCGGACACTGCTCGCTCTGGATAAATTAACTGGTGTTTCCTGTTCGTGACAGGCCTGAGGCCTTTTAGTCGAGTCGCTTGATATTCCCAAATTTTCCTGTGGAGAAAGTAAATTTATTGTCTGACACTGCGAGCTCTGGATAAATTAACCGGTTTTTCCTCTTCGTGACAGGCCTGGGACCTTTTCGTCGAGTCGCTCGATACCCCCAAATTTTCCTGTGCAAAAAGTAAATTTATTGTCGGACACTGCGAGCTCTGGATAAATTAACCGGTTTTTCCTCTCCGTGACAGGCCTGAGGCCTTTTCGTCGAGTTGCTCGATATTCCTGAATTTTCCTGTGGAAAAAGTAAATTTATGGTCGGACACTGCTAGCTCTGGATAAATTAACCGGTGTTTCCTCTTCGTGACAGGCCTGAGGCCTTTTCATCGAGTTGCTCGATATTCCTTAATTTTCCTGTGGAAAAAGTAAATTTATGGTCGGACACTGCTAGCTCTGGATAAATTAACCGGTGTTTCCTCTTCGTGACAGGCCTGAGGCCTTTTCATCGAGTCGCTCGATATTCCTTAATTTTCCTGTGGAGAAAGTAAATTTATGGTCGGACACTGTTAACTCTGGATAAATTAACCGGTGTTTCCTCTTCGTGACAGGCCTGAGGCCTTTTCGTCGAGTTGCTCGATATTCCTTAATTTTCCTGTGGAAAAAGTAAATTTATGGTCGGACACTGCTAGCTCTGGATAAATTAACCGGTGTTTCCTCTTCGTGACAGGCCTGAGGCCTTTTCATCGAGTCGCTCGATATTCCTTAATTTTCCTGTGGAGAAAGTAAATTTATGGTCGGACACTGTTAACTCTGGATAAATTAACCGGTGTTTCCTCTTCGTGACAGGCCTGAGGCCTTTTCGTCGAGTTTCTCGATATTCCTTAATTTTCCTGTGGAAAAAGTAAATTTATGGTCGGACACTGCTAGCTCTGGATAAATTAACCGGTGTTTCCTCTTCGTGACAGGCCTGAGGCCTTTTCATCGAGTCGCTCGATATTCCTTAATTTTCCTGTGGAGAAAGTAAATTTATGGTCGGACACTGCTAGCTCTGGATAAATTAACCGGTGTTTCCTCTTCGTGACAGGCCTGAGGCCTTTTCGTCGAGTTGCTCGATATTCCCAAGTTTTCCTGTGGAGAAAGTAAATTTATGGTCGGACACTGCTCGCTCTGGATAAATTAACCGTTCTTTCCTTTTCATGACAGGCCTGAGGCCTTTTTGTCGAGTAGTTCGATTCCCAAATTTTCCTGTGGAGAAAGTAAATTTATGGTCAGACACTGTTAACTCTGGATAAATTAACCGGTTTTTCCTCTTCGTGACAGGCCTGAGGCCTTTTCGTCGAGTCGCTCGATATTCCTTAATTTTCCTGTGGAGAAAGTAAATTTATGGTCAGACACTGTTAGCTCTGGATAAATTAACCGGTTTTTCCTCTTCGTGACAGGCCTGAGGCCTTTTCGTCGAGTCGCTCGATATTCCTTAATTTTCCTGTGGAGAAAGTAAATTTATGGTCAGACACTGTTAGCTCTGGATAAATTAACCCGTTTTTCCTCTTCGTGACAGGCCTGAGGAGGCCTTTTCGTCGAGTTGCTCGATATTCCTTAATTTTCCTGTGGAGAAAGTAAATTTATGGTCGGACACTGTTAACTCTGCATAAATTAACCGGTGTTTCCTCTTTGTGACAGGCCTGAGGCCTTTTCGTCGAGTCGCTCGATATTCCTTAATTTTCCTGTGGAGAAAGTAAATTTATGGTCGGACACTGCTAACTCTGAATCAATTAACCGTTCTTTCCTCTTCGTGACAGGCCTGAGGCCTTTTCGTCGAGTCGCTCGATATTCCCATGTTTTCCTGTGGAGAAAGTAAATTTATGGTTGGACACTGTTAACTCTGGATAAATTAACCGGTGTTTCCTCTTCGTGACAGGCCTGAGGCCTTTTCGTCGAGTTGCTCGATATTCCTTAATTTTCCTGTGGAAAAAGTAAATTTATGGTCGGACACTGTTAACTCTGGATAAATTAACCGGTGTTTCCTCTTCGTGACAGGCCTGAGGCCTTTTCGTCGAGTTGCTCGATATTCCTTAATTTTCCTGTGGAAAAAGTAAATTTATGGTCGGACACTGCTAGCTCTGGATAAATTAACCGGTGTTTCCTCTTCGTGACAGGCCTGAGGCCTTTTCATCGAGTCGCTCGATATTCCTTAATTTTCCTGTGGAGAAAGTAAATTTATGGTCGGACACTGTTAACTCTGGATAAATTAACCGGTGTTTCCTCTTCGTGACAGGCCTGAGGCCTTTTCGTCGAGTTTCTCGATATTCCTTAATTTTCCTGTGGAAAAAGTAAATTTATGGTCGGACACTGCTAGCTCTGGATAAATTAACCGGTGTTTCCTCTTCGTGACAGGCCTGAGGCCTTTTCATCGAGTCGCTCGATATTCCTGAATTTTCCTCTGGAGAAAGTAAATTTATGGTCGGACACTGTTAACTCTGGATAAATTAACCGGTGTTTCCTCTTCGTGACAGGCCTGAGGCCTTTTCGTCGAGTCGCTCGATATTCCTTAATTTTCCTGTGGAGAAAGTAAATTTATGGTCGGACACTGCTAGCTCTGGATAAATTAACCGGTGTTTCCTCTTCGTGACAGGCCTGAGGCCTTTTCATCGAGTTGCTCGATATTCCTTAATTTTCCTGTGGAAAAAGTAAATTTATGGTCGGACACTGCTAGCTCTGGATAAATTAACCGGTGTTTCCTCTTCGTGACAGGCCTGAGGCCTTTTCATCGAGTCGCTCGATATTCCTTAATTTTCCTGTGGAGAAAGTAAATTTATGGTTGGACACTGTTAACTCTGGATAAATTAACCGGTGTTTCCTCTTCGTGACAGGCCTGAGGCCTTTTCGTCGAGTTTCTCGATATTCCTTAATTTTCCTGTGGAAAAAGTAAATTTATGGTCGGACACTGCTAGCTCTGGATAAATTAACCGGTGTTTCCTCTTCGTGACAGGCCTGAGGCCTTTTCATCGAGTCGCTCGATATTCCTTAATTTTCCTGTGGAGAAAGTAAATTTATGGTCGGACACTGTTAACTCTGGATAAATTAACCGGTGTTTCCTCTTCGTGACAGGCCTGAGGCCTTTTCGTCGAGTTTCTCGATATTCCTTAATTTTCCTGTGGAGAAAGTAAATTTATGGTCGGACACTGCTAGCTCTGGATAAATTAACCGGTGTTTCCTCTTCGTGACAGGCCTGAGGCCTTTTCGTCGAGTTGCTCGATATTCCCAAGTTTTCCTGTGGAGAAAGTAAATTTATGGTCGGACACTGCTCGCTCTGGATAAATTAACCGTTCTTTCCTTTTCATGACAGGCCTGAGGCCTTTTTGTCGAGTAGTTCGATTCCCAAATTTTCCTGTGGAGAAAGTAAATTTATGGTCAGACACTGTTAACTCTGGATAAATTAACCGGTTTTTCCTCTTCGTGACAGGCCTGAGGCCTTTTCGTCGAGTCGCTCGATATTCCTTAATTTTCCTGTGGAGAAAGTAAATTTATGGTCGGACACTGTTAGCTCTGGATAAATTAACCGGTTTTTCCTCTTCGTGACAGGCCTGAGGCCTTTTCGTCGAGTCGCTCGATATTCCCATGTTTTCCTGTGGAGAAAGTAAATTTATGGTTGGACACTGTTAACTCTGGATAAATTAACCAGTGTTTCCTCTTCGTGACAGGCCTGAGGCCTTTTCGTCGAGTTTCTCGATATTCCTTAATTTTCCTGTGGAGAAAGTAAATTTATGGTCGGACACTGCTAGCTCTGGATAAATTAACCGGTGTTTCCTCTTCGTGACAGGCCTGAGGCCTTTTCGTCGAGTTGCTCGATATTCCTTAATTTTCCTGTGGAGAAAGTAAATTTATGGTTGGACACTGTTAACTCTGGATAAATTAACCGGTTTTTCCTCTTCGTGACAGGCCTGAGACCTTTTCGTCGAGTCGCTCGATACCCCCAAATTTTCCTGTGCAAAAAGTAAATTTATTGTCGGACACTGCGAGCTCTGGATAAATTAACCGGTTTTTCCTCTCCATGACAGGCCTGAGGCCTTTTCGTTGAGTCGCTCGATATTCCCAAATTTTCCTGTGGAGAAAGTAAATTTATGGTCAGACACTGTTAACTCTGGATAAATTAACCGGTTTTTCCTCTTCGTGACAGGCCTGAGGCCTTTTCGTCGAGTCGCTCGATATTCCCATGTTTTCCTGTGGAGAAAGTAAATTTATGGTTGGACACTGTTAACTCTGGATAAATTAACCGGTGTTTCCTCTTCGTGACAGGCCTGAGGCCTTTTCGTCGAGTTGCTCGATATTCCTTAATTTTCCTGTGGAAAAAGTAAATTTATGGTCGGACACTGTTAACTCTGGATAAATTAACCGGTGTTTCCTCTTCGTGACAGGCCTGAGGCCTTTTCGTTGAGTTGCTCGATATTCCTTAATTTTCCTGTGGAAAAAGTAAATTTATGGTCGGACACTGCTAGCTCTGGATAAATTAACCGGTGTTTCCTCTTCGTGACAGGCCTGAGGCCTTTTCATCGAGTCGCTCGATATTCCTTAATTTTCCTGTGGAGAAAGTAAATTTATGGTCGGACACTGTTAACTCTGGATAAATTAACCGGTGTTTCCTCTTCGTGACAGGCCTGAGGCCTTTTCGTCGAGTTTCTCGATATTCCTTAATTTTCCTGTGGAAAAAGTAAATTTATGGTCGGACACTGCTAGCTCTGGATAAATTAACCGGTGTTTCCTCTTCGTGACAGGCCTGAGGCCTTTTCATCGAGTCGCTCGATATTCCTGAATTTTCCTCTGGAGAAAGTAAATTTATGGTCGGACACTGTTAACTCTGGATAAATTAACCGGTGTTTCCTCTTCGTGACAGGCCTGAGGCCTTTTCGTCGAGTCGCTCGATATTCCTTAATTTTCCTGTGGAGAAAGTAAATTTATGGTCGGACACTGCTAGCTCTGGATAAATTAACCGGTGTTTCCTCTTCGTGACAGGCCTGAGGCCTTTTCATCGAGTTGCTCGATATTCCTTAATTTTCCTGTGGAAAAAGTAAATTTATGGTCGGACACTGCTAGCTCTGGATAAATTAACCGGTGTTTCCTCTTCGTGACAGGCCTGAGACCTTTTCATCGAGTCGCTCGATATTCCTTAATTTTCCTGTGGAGAAAGTAAATTTATGGTTGGACACTGTTAACTCTGGATAAATTAACCGGTGTTTCCTCTTCGTGACAGGCCTGAGGCCTTTTCGTCGAGTTTCTCGATATTCCTTAATTTTCCTGTGGAAAAAGTAAATTTATGGTCGGACACTGCTAGCTCTGGATAAATTAACCGGTGTTTCCTCTTCGTGACAGGCCTGAGGCCTTTTCATCGAGTCGCTCGATATTCCTTAATTTTCCTGTGGAGAAAGTAAATTTATGGTCGGACACTGTTAACTCTGGATAAATTAACCGGTGTTTCCTCTTCGTGACAGGCCTGAGGCCTTTTCATCGAGTCGCTCGATATTCCTTAATTTTCCTGTGGAGAAAGTAAATTTATGGTCGGACACTGCTAGCTCTGGATAAATTAACCGGTGTTTCCTCTTCGTGACAGGCCTGAGGCCTTTTCGTCGAGTTGCTCGATATTCCCAAGTTTTCCTGTGGAGAAAGTAAATTTATGGTCGGACACTGCTCGCTCTGGATAAATTAACCGTTCTTTCCTTTTCATGACAGGCCTGAGGCCTTTTTGTCGAGTAGTTCGATTCCCAAATTTTCCTGTGGAGAAAGTAAATTTATGGTGGGACACTGTTAACTCTGGATAAATTAACCGGTGTTTCCTCTTCGTGACAGGCCTGAGGCCTTTTCGTCGAGTCGCTCGATATTCCTTAATTTTCCTGTGGAGAAAGTAAATTTATGTCGGACACTGTTAGCTCTCGATAAATTAACCGGTTTTTCCTCTTCGTGACAGGCCTGAGGCCTTTTCGTCGAGTTGCTCGATATTCCTGAATTTTCCTGTGGAGAAAGTAAATTTATGGTCGGACACTGCTAGCTCTGGATAAATTAACCGGTGTTTCCTCTTCGTGACAGGCCTGAGGCCTTTTCGTCGAGTCGCTCGATACCCCCAAATTTTCCTGTGCAAAAAGTAAATTTATGGTCGGACACTGCTAACTCTGAATCAATTAACCGTTCTTTCCTCTTCGTGACAGGCCTGAGGCCTTTTCGTCGAGTCGCTCGATATTCCCATGTTTTCCTGTGGAGAAAGTAAATTTATGGTTGGACACTGTTAACTCTGGATAAATTAACCGGTGTTTCCTCTTCGTGACAGGCCTGAGGCCTTTTCGTCGAGTTGCTCGATATTCCTTAATTTTCCTGTGGAAAAAGTAAATTTATGGTCGGACACTGTTAACTCTGGATAAATTAACCGGTGTTTCCTCTTCGTGACAGGCCTGAGGCCTTTTCGTCGAGTTGCTCGATATTCCTTAATTTTCCTGTGGAGAAAGTAAATTTATGGTCGGACACTGCTAGCTCTGGATAAATTAACCGGTGTTTCCTCTTCGTGACAGGCCTGAGGCCTTTTCATCGAGTTTCTCGATATTCCTTAATTTTCCTTTGGAGAAAGTAAATTTATGGTCGGACACTGCTAACTCTGAATCAATTAACCGTTCTTTCCTCTTCGTGACAGGCCTGAGGCCTTTTCTTCGAGTCGCTCGATATTCCCATGTTTTCCTGTGGAGAAAGTAAATTTATGGTTGGACACTGTTAACTCTGGATAAATTAACCGGTGTTTCCTCTTCGTGACAGGCCTGAGGCCTTTTCATCGAGTCGCTCGATATTCCTTAATTTTCCTGTGGAAAAAGTAAATTTATGGTCGGACACTGCTAGCTCTGGATAAATTAACCGGTGTTTCCTCTTCGTGACAGGCCTGAGGCCTTTTCATCGAGTCGCTCGATATTCCTTAATTTTCCTGTGGAGAAAGTAAATTTATGGTCGGACACTGTTAACTCTGGATAAATTAACCGGTGTTTCCTCTTCGTGACAGGCCTGAGGCCTTTTCGTCGAGTCGCTCGATATTCCTTAATTTTCCTGTGGAGAAAGTAAATTTATGGTCGGACACTGCTTGCTCTGGATAAATTAACCGGTGTTTCCTCTTCGTGACAGGCCTGAGGCCTTTTCGTCGAGTTGCTCGATATTCCCAAGTTTTCCTGTGGAGAAAGTAAATTTATGGTCGGACACTGCTCGCTCTGGATAAATTAACCGTTCTTTCCTTTTCATGACAGGCCTGAGGCCTTTTTGTCGAGTAGTTCGATTCCCAAATTTTCCTGTGGAGAAAGTAAATTTATGGTGGGACACTGTTAACTCTGGATAAATTAACCGGTGTTTCCTCTTCGTGACAGGCCTGAGGCCTTTTCGTCGAGTCGCTCGATATTCCTTAATTTTCCTGTGGAGAAAGTAAATTTATGGTCGGACACTGTTAGCTCTCGATAAATTAACCGGTTTTTCCTCTTCGTGACAGGCCTGAGGCCTTTTCGTCGAGTTGCTCGATATTCCTGAATTTTCCTGTGGAGAAAGTAAATTTATGGTCGGACACTGCTAGCTCTGGATAAATTAACCGGTGTTTCCTCTTTGTGACAGGCCTGAGGCCTTTTCGTCGAGTTGCTCGATATTCCTTAATTTTCCTGTGGAGAAAGTAAATTTATAGTCGGACACTGTTAACTCTGCATAAATTAACCGGTGTTTCCTCTTCGTGACAGGCCTGAGGCCTTTTCGTCGAGTCGCTCGATATTCCCATGTTTTCCTGTGGAGAAAGTAAATTTATGGTTGGACACTGTTAACTCTGGATAAATTAACCGGTGTTTCCTCTTCGTGACAGGCCTGAGGCCTTTTCGTCGAGTTGCTCGATATTCCTTAATTTTCCTGTGGAAAAAGTAAATTTATGGTCGGACACTGTTAACTCTGGATAAATTAACCGGTGTTTCCTCTTCGTGACAGGCCTGAGGCCTTTTCGTCGAGTTGCTCGATATTCCTTAATTTTCCTGTGGAAAAAGTAAATTTATGGTCGGACACTGCTAGCTCTGGATAAATTAACCGGTGTTTCCTCTTCGTGACAGGCCTGAGGCCTTTTCATCGAGTCGCTCGATATTCCTTAATTTTCCTGTGGAGAAAGTAAATTTATGGTCGGACACTGTTAACTCTGGATAAATTAACCGGTGTTTCCTCTTCGTGACAGGCCTGAGGCCTTTTCGTCGAGTTTCTCGATATTCCTTAATTTTCCTGTGGAAAAAGTAAATTTATGGTCGGACACTGCTAGCTCTGGATAAATTAACCGGTGTTTCCTCTTCGTGACAGGCCTGAGGCCTTTTCATCGAGTCGCTCGATATTCCTTAATTTTCCTGTGGAGAAAGTAAATTTATGGTCGGACACTGTTAACTCTGGATAAATTAAACCTGCATAAATTCATCGAGTCGCTCGATATTCCTTAATTTTCCTGTGGAGAAAGTAAATTTATGGTCGGACACTGCTAGCTCTGGATAAATTAACCGGTGTTTCCTCTTCGTGACAGGCCTGAGGCCTTTTCGTCGAGTTGCTCGATATTCCCAAGTTTTCCTGTGGAGAAAGTAAATTTATGGTCGGACACTGCTCGCTCTGGATAAATTAACCGTTCTTTCCTTTTCATGACAGGCCTGAGGCCTTTTTGTCGAGTAGTTCGATTCCCAAATTTTCCTGTGGAGAAAGTAAATTTATGGTGGGACACTGTTAACTCTGGATAAATTAACCGGTGTTTCCTCTTCGTGACAGGCCTGAGGCCTTTTCGTCGAGTCGCTCGATATTCCTTAATTTTCCTGTGGAGAAAGTAAATTTATGTCGGACACTGTTAGCTCTCGATAAATTAACCGGTTTTTCCTCTTCGTGACAGGCCTGAGGCCTTTTCGTCGAGTTGCTCGATATTCCTGAATTTTCCTGTGGAGAAAGTAAATTTATGGTCGGACACTGCTAGCTCTGGATAAATTAACCGGTGTTTCCTCTTTGTGACAGGCCTGAGGCCTTTTCGTCGAGTTGCTCGATATTCCTTAATTTTCCTGTGGAGAAAGTAAATTTATAGTCGGACACTGTTAACTCTGCATAAATTAACCGGTGTTTCCTCTTCGTGACAGGCCTGAGGCCTTTTCGTCGAGTCGCTCGATATTCCCATGTTTTCCTGTGGAGAAAGTAAATTTATGGTTGGACACTGTTAACTCTGGATAAATTAACCGGTGTTTCCTCTTCGTGACAGGCCTGAGGCCTTTTCGTCGAGTTGCTCGATATTCCTTAATTTTCCTGTGGAAAAAGTAAATTTATGGTCGGACACTGTTAACTCTGGATAAATTAACCGGTGTTTCCTCTTCGTGACAGGCCTGAGGCCTTTTCGTCGAGTTGCTCGATATTCCTTAATTTTCCTGTGGAAAAAGTAAATTTATGGTCGGACACTGCTAGCTCTGGATAAATTAACCGGTGTTTCCTCTTCGTGACAGGCCTGAGGCCTTTTCATCGAGTCGCTCGATATTCCTTAATTTTCCTGTGGAGAAAGTAAATTTATGGTCGGACACTGTTAACTCTGGATAAATTAACCGGTGTTTCCTCTTCGTGACAGGCCTGAGGCCTTTTCGTCGAGTTTCTCGATATTCCTTAATTTTCCTGTGGAAAAAGTAAATTTATGGTCGGACACTGCTAGCTCTGGATAAATTAACCGGTGTTTCCTCTTCGTGACAGGCCTGAGGCCTTTTCATCGAGTCGCTCGATATTCCTGAATTTTCCTCTGGAGAAAGTAAATTTATGGTCGGACACTGTTAACTCTGCATAAATTAAACCTGCATAAATTCATCGAGTCGCTCGATATTCCTTAATTTTCCTGTGGAGAAAGTAAATTTATGGTCGGACACTGCTAGCTCTGGATAAATTAACCGGTGTTTCCTCTTCGTGACAGGCCTGAGGCCTTTTCGTCGAGTTGCTCGATATTCCCAAGTTTTCCTGTGGAGAAAGTAAATTTATGGTCGGACACTGCTCGCTCTGGATAAATTAACCGTTCTTTCCTTTTCATGACAGGCCTGAGGCCTTTTTGTCGAGTAGTTCGATTCCCAAATTTTCCTGTGGAGAAAGTAAATTTATGGTCGGACACTGTTAACTCTGGATAAATTAACCGGTGTTTCCTCTTCGTGACAGGCCTGAGGCCTTTTCGTCGAGTTGCTCGATATTCCTGAATTTTCCTGTGGAGAAAGTAAATTTATGGTCGGACACTGGGAGCTCTGGATAAATTAAGCGTTTTTTCCTCGACGATTACATTGACTTGAATATGACTTGGTGATATATTTCACAAGATTAGAACATCTCAACTTTAAGTGAACCCCCCCCTCCCCTAAAAAAAATTATTGATCCGCTCCTGATGAGTACGTACAATGAAGGGAAATCTGTCGAAAGTGCAGTGACTGATGAGCCAATGTATGATTGCGATGACTCCATTGAGTCCATGTAATGTTGTATGCATAAATATGCAGATGCGATAAATGGCTTCATTGTGTGGAGGAAAATGCAAGTTTGCTGAAGTTGCAAAAATGAAATACCACCACATACAGGATGTTGAAAAAAACATATACGCCCACATTGTTTATTGGAGGAAATATGGGAATAGTAATGAAGGTGAAATCTCCTCCCTCGTTCCAAACCCCTGAAGCAGAGTTATCGAGGTGTCCCCCCCCCCACCCCCATGGCATTTGTCTGTGCTCTATTCTCTAAATGCTGAGTATCAAGTGAAGAAAACGTTTGCTGGTATCATGAATGTGGTCGCAATTTTAAAGAAGTTGTGTTTGAAGCCAAGTCTGGTGTTATCTGATGTCTGATGTCTCTGTTTGTGTATAACAACTCCTCCATTAGTCTTAGTACCTGTGAAATACATGAATGTACAGCAGCCTGCCAAACTATTCATCCTGCTCCAAAGTTTTCACATTTTGATGCCACCTTAGCTTATTTCATGATGCTTTCAAATCAAACTTTATATATCGAGTGTGCACAAACTACTCCAAAGTGATAAAGCTGAAAAATGCACATAAAATGTGAATACGTTAGATAAACAGAGAAAACTAGAAGGGCACTCGGTAGAGCGCATACCTCCACCTCCACCATGTCTGATCCACGAGAACATATCTGGCCCAATACATTTTTGAAATGTCATGCGTATATCGTTTTTGGCCCGACCTCTCAATGGT
Source organism: Eptatretus burgeri (assembly GCF_056783735.1). Lineage (NCBI taxonomy): Eukaryota > Metazoa > Chordata > Myxini > Myxiniformes > Myxinidae > Eptatretus > Eptatretus burgeri. Next base: position 50,796,291 of record NC_140977.1, on the reverse strand, counting down.
GGAGAATCACTTAAAAAAATTAAATAATTCTTGTGTCCAGATCCGGATTCGGATCATCACCAAAATCGAATCGCTCATCGTTAACAGAACATGCTACTATCATGGCCCATATACCTGCATTATCCATGCACCCTATAATGTCACATAGTTTCTTGGCATGGGTTATAAATGTCGTACATTTAATTCTTCACTCGCATCTGGTCATAGATCGGATATAAGAAGTTTCGGATGTTTTGGATAAAGATTCCAATTCAACCAATTATGGCTGGAATAACAGCCATAATTGGTTGAAATTGAAAATGGAAATTCACTGACGACGTCATCGTTATCACTCCATATACCCCATGGGGAGGAATTCATGACATTTGCCAAGTTTGAAATTTTTTTCGTTCAGCGGTTTCGGAGAAATTGATGCCATATTTTTTCCTATAACCCAATATGACTGCCATACCATGTGGCCTTTGATGTCAAAGTTAGCACCAAAATATTCTCCATGGGGAGTCCCTTCGATGTTTAAGGTTTTGCATCTGTTCACATCAGTTTTAAGGTGTGACTCACTTGGTCAACCAACAAGGCAAACACGAAGACCAAGGAGATTCCCAAATAAGTCAGACATAAAGTTGTAGAGAAGCACCGCTCAGGACAGGGTTAGAAGAAGATAAGTCACTCATTATCCTTTTGAGTACGGTGAAATCATCATTAAGAAGTGGAAGATGTATCATACCACCAGGACTCTACCCAGATCAGATGGCCCATCCAAACTCAGCAGATGGGGCAAGCAGGAAACTGGTTCTGGATGTCACTGTAAATCAACAATGACTGAAAAATTTGCAAGGCTCTGCGTCTGAGATGGGGGTCAGTGTTCATCAATCAAAATATCCCGTTCCCCAGACAAAGCTGGCCTCTATGGACGGGTGGAAAGAAGGAAGCCATTATTGAAAAAGACTCGTCCAAAAGCTCGTATGGAGTTTGTGAAAAAGAATCTTAATGATACTGCAGGCATGTGGAGAAACATTTTGTGGTCAGATTAGATAAAAATTGAACTTTTTGGTCTAAATTCAAAGCATTACGTCTACAACAAGCCTAACACTGTACATTAGTCAGTCAACACCATCCCGACTGTCAAACATGGTGGTGGCAGCATCATGTTATGGGGCTGCTTTTCATCAGCAGGGACTGGTAAGCTTTTCAGGATAGAAGGGACAATGGATGGTGTAAAGTACAGGAGAATCCTTGATGAAAACCCGCTTGAGTCAGCAATGAATCTGAAACGGGGTAGGAGAATTATATTTCAGCAGGACAATGATCCGAAGCACATAACTTAAGCCACACTGGAGTGGCTGAACAAGAGAAGTAAATAGATGTTCGTGAGTTGCCCATTCAAAGTCCTGACTTGAACCCAAATGAACATTTATGGTCAGACTTGAAGATTGCAGTCCATCGACGATCCCCATCAAACTTGGCAGAACTAGAGAAATGTTCACATGAAGAATGTGCGAAGATTTCACCATCTCACTGTACAAAGCTGGTAGAGACTTACCCGTAAAGACTCAGCAGTGATTGCTGCACAAGGTGCTTCCACCAAGTACTGAGCTAAGGGGGTGAATTGAATACTTTTTCAACCAGTGAATTTTGATTTGTACATGATTTTTGCAGGTATTCCTGACATGTAACCTCCTTCAACTATAACAGGGTTTAGTTTGATCTCTTCAGTTACAAATAAAAAAGTTCTTTTGGAAAAATAGTTTCTACATCATTAGTAGTTCATCTAAATGTGGCATCATTGGATGGGTGTGAATAATTTTGCAGCACACTGTATGTTTGACTTGAATTACAAGGCCATAATTAGACATCGGACAAATTAACACATTATAAAGGACTCAGATAACACGATTGTTCAAATGGGAATGTCAACTGACCCTTCACTCGTTAACATCAACATATGTAGATATATACATATGCCGTTAAAGTATGTCATTCAGTTAATGAAGTTTTATGACGACAAGGTAGCATCTACCTTCTATCTAGCTTACACCATCTCCAAGTGGCCATCTTACAGTTCATTGATCATGTTGTTATGGTCGCACATCATCCACAATGGTTGCACCGACCATGGGAATGGTACGAAAAGGTCCGCTGGGTTAATTTGGCATGAAATTGGCGTTTAAAACAATCATCTGTGGCAAATCTGCCTGACAAGATTGGCTGAGCGAGCCTGCTATTCGCTTTTCTCTCCAAGCTATTCTCTCCAAGCTATTCGCTTTTCAAGCACTTTGATGCAAACCCCAAACTGGCCATTGAAAAACAGGTTGATTTGCCAATTTGCTGTGTGTTCTAGAGCCCACTGCTGATGACCATGCCACACACAAGTTCTCATTGACAAGCAAGGGTTTATTCCAAGAAAAATGCAGGCAGGGGTGGGAATGGAAGAAGAATAAGAAGAAGAATAGCACAGCCACAAAGCGGTAATCAGAACTGTAACAAATGAATTATAAATAAATACCCCAGCGTGCTCTCAGGATCTCGACGGCTTAAACGAATAACTTATCGCATGCACTCAGGGGTGATGAGACAGAGAAAGAATAGTCAAGACTGATATAAGAAACCTGCTCCGTATGTGAAGCTCGCACATGCGGAGTGGGTCTTGGTTCAGACCTGTCTTTGTTGCGTCATGTATCTTCACGGCACCCCATGTCTTCACGGTGTGGCGCCTTGCGTTTTCGTGGCGTAGCATTGTGTCTCCCCAGCCACAATTGATGCGCACCAGCACTTGTGCCACAAAGCCATACTGAGAGCCCCACGCACCACAAAACCATGCAGGACCAGGCTGAAAGCACAGCAGGCAGGAACTACGAAGCTGACACACAAACCCAGAAAACAGAGTGAAGTGGGAACCAACCAGGAGAGACAAGAGCACTCAACAATGAACTAACAACTAATGCAGTGCACAGGCTTTTGTTTAAGTCCAGCCGGGCATAATGGACCACTCTCGGTGTGTGCCCATTGGCCGACAGGGCCAATCAGGCATAGATCGATGGCCGGTGCTGATGGACTGGGCAAGCCCCCAAAATTCCACCTCATGGGCGGTCCACATTGGCTTGGAGCGTGCCGGATGCCCACGTGCAGGCACATCCCCAGCACGTCGCAAACTTTTGCACAGTTATGCCATGGTCTGGATCGCTGATTGCTACAAGCTGCTCAGAATGTAAACTTACACATAAACAAACAGAAATCAGGGGAACATTGCAGAATGTAAGGAGAGGGAAGGGAGGAAGACAGGACTTAGACACAAACAATCGGGCAGGGGAGGACAAGAGTTTCTGAACACTTCCTCGACACTATCTCTTTAATTACAGCAATTACAACACACTTATTCCAACATGCAATATGAAATAGCTGTTCTAATATATTCCACATTTAACCCCTGGGCCAGATCCATAACAGTACAATGCTTTGTTTTTTATTTTAATAATCTCATACCAGGTACGAGCCTTTAATTTCTCACTGACATCATGCAGGCAATTCATTAACAAAGCTTTGCACTGTTTGAGTTAAATAATTCCATGACACATATTGTAAATATCGAGAATAATTCATTACCAGTGCAGCTGTTGCATCTCGTCATGTGCAAGGGATCGTGTTCTTGATGTCCCGTGTTGGCTGTCACCGTTGACACGTATGTCCTGGATTTGTGTGTGACAGCTCTTCTCTGAACCTGAGACCCTGTGTAAAAATAAAATAATAATAATTTGAAAACAACAGGATTCACTGCGCACAGGAGATGGGATGTCATGTGCACGAGATTGAAAATGTCAAATGCCAAGTAAGGAAGCACATTTGCCATGTACCAGTGGCCACTAACCGTGGGTCGAATCTCATGCACTCTCATCTCTAAAACGATGCCAACTATTCCCTGGGGGTTACCAGTGTGTTTCCACATCTCGAGCCAATGGGTAAATGGTTCCACTTTGGGAGTCGATATATTTACTTCTGCCGCAGGTGGATGGAGGTTATGTTTTCACCCGTCCGTCTGTTGGGTCGCCGAAATAGGTGACCCTTATTGTCAGTAATTCTGTCTGTTTGTTTGGATGTTTGTTCGTTTGTCATTAGCATAATTGGTAGTAAACGTCGGCTGATTTTGACCAAACTCGGGTGGTAGGTACATCTTGTGACCTAGTACTTTGGAAATTGTGATGGTTGCTAGGGATGCTTTGGTTCCCGAGCAACAACCGAAAAACCTTCAAAATCGGTACCGTTCATACGAAATCAATTCCGAAAGCCATTATCCCACGTCGGGTGATGAAATTTGGCACGAATGATCTCCAGGTGATGCTCTATCAAATATATTCCGGTTTTTGTGATATATGTGATGTGGATTTTTTTAAAACCACCTTATTGTGATCGTTGTCCTCCTGAAGGATTCTAACTGGCCGATTGTGGAATCCTATTTGACTTCAGGCAGAGTTTAACGTTTGTCCGGTTTGGTTATAAAATCCTGCATAAAACCCTATTGACACTGATAAAACTGATGTCCACACAAGTCCTTCCTTGTGAAACAATTTATTTTCTAATTATCCACCATACACTTCTCACCCTCGTACAATGAACTTAAGAATCCGCATTGATTGCAATATTATTTGGTTCTATTTCATTGATTCTTACTTTAGTTAACAGTTAGACCAACCCAATTCAATTCACTTCCACATTACATCAGAGAGTTTTATTCTAATTTGGTACTTGGTCAGTTCCAAGGAGTACAAGCCACTGAGATACTATACTTCCTCAGGTACATGCACTGAAACAATTTTACATTTCAAAGCATTTTATACTTTCATGAGAGAGAGGTTGGGGGCTATTCAACCCAGACTGCAGATGTGTCCTTTAGAGGAAAAGCCACTTCGTACATTTCTTGGCAAAGGTTCGTTTGTTATCAGCTCGGTCACTCTGCTCCAGAACAACACATTTCTTAACATTTAGGGCAAAAGTCTTTTGTCCAGAAAGGACAGCCAATTCAACTTGTAGCATAAAAGTTACATTTCTAAAACTCCATTTGTTACAATTTAGAATACATTAATATAAATTTTTCCCCCACATATGGAATACTTTACCCGCAGCGCCCCCTACAATTAGGGTATGCGTGAAAATTGGCGAAATTGAAGGCCCCCAAGCGACCAGGTGAGTGCATCGATATGAATGAAACTTTGCAGGTTCATGGTACTCAATGAGTACTACAACTTTGCCTCAGGAAATATTGACCGATTTCGCTTCGGTCAGGGGTCAAAGGTCAATTAGTGCAAAAATCAATAATATGCGAGAGCTGGAGGTGCCTTCGTGCCAAATGCTACTCCTCCTAGGGTTATGGTCGGATGGTCATAAAAATTCACACTAATCGTTTGGATTACATTGTGCACAAACGATCGAGCCGGATTTTCGATTTAGATATTTGTTCACCCACAGCAGTCCCTCTAACTTTGGGGATTTCTGATTTCAAACCGCATTTTCAGTACTTTTCATTCAAACGGATACCGAGTAGTTATCATTCGATGGAACTAGATGAGATTTGATATGCGTAATCTTAAGGTGATTCCCTATACGCTATATGACATCCATTTTGCTGTATATCTTATAGTTTCCATGCTCGGCGACCCATCGCCGCCTTCTGGCTTGTCTGGCTGTCTGTCTGTCTGTCTGTCTGTCTGTCTGTCTGTCTGTCTGTCTGTCCGTTCCCTTATATCTTAAGAATGGAATACTGTAGGGTCACCAAACTTGGTACACATGATGGGAGCCCCATGAGGAGTGTCATGGGGGTGGGTGATTGTTTTTGTTTTTGTTGCTTTTTTGGGGAGGGGAGATCTTTGTAACGGTTTATGTCAGGCTTACATCAATCATCACACCAAACGTGGGGGATTTATGGTGAAAAAAATTTTTTATTAGCTTTATCGATTTTTCAATTTAGGGTAGAGGGGAGATGTCTGAAACGGCTTGAGTGATCACCACCAAAGTTGGTAGGGATAGTGTTGGCACCATGGGGGGTTTAATGACTCATTCATATCTTGTACAGCCTGTGGCTGCTGGTTTCATCATTGCTGGGAGTGTGTTTGTGTTGCTGATGCAGTGCCCTCTGTAGGTTAGAATAGGAATTTGTAATTTGTTTCAAGGTTCCTGGCGATAGCTCGCCTACTCTTCGCAAAGGTCACTGTGGGATATTTAATGTCCACCAAATAATGCTGGTAGATGGGACGCCCAGCTTAACGTCCATCTGAGAGACGGCACACACATTGATGCCTTGCCGTCCACTTGAAACACCAGGATGGCAGTTTATAGCTGGGACAAGATTCAAACTCAGGCTAGATGGCTCAGAGGTGAGCGTGCCTACCTGTCAGCCATCCTGCCAGCCCAGTTTAAAAATGAAAAAAAACTCCAAAGGAGTAGAAAAGCGGGGGAGGTGGACGTGAAGCATTTTGGAAGAGAGTGGGGGGTTAGTTGCGTTTGTTGTCTTGAGAACAGTGGGGGTGTAGCAGCTGGATCCCCCCCCCCCCAGCACTTGACACTTGTTTACTAAGTGTCTTAACATCCCATCTTCTTACAGTTGCTTTTGAACTATTTATTGTTCTTTCCTCTTCTTTCTTTGTAAAACGCTTTCATATTTTAATTATAAATGAAAACAGCTATTTAAAGGAAAGGAAATGATAAAGGGGATCGGCAGAATCAATGGATGAGATTGATTTTTTTCTATTGTTTTTGTGAACAATGGTAACCATGCCAATAATGCCTCCGACATGCACGAGTACACACACACACACACCCACACGCACACACACACACACACCCACCCACACACACACACACACACACACACACACACACACACACACACACACACACACACACACACACACACACACACACATATTGTTATGAATTTGGAAGCTTACTGCACACAACAGCCAGGTCCTATAGATCAGTTATATCGGTAAGTATGTGTTTCTAGGTAGGGTCCTGTCCTATGTTTAATGGGTGATTAAGTGTACGTGTGCTGCGCAGTTATTTCATAGATAGGATTTTTACCCTGACAACGACAACGACGACAACAACAACAACAACAACAACAACAACAACAACAACAACAACAACAACAACAACAACAACAACACTCTGTCCGAGCTCTTCACGCGCTCGCCGGCATGCGGGCATGTGCGGAATTCCATGCCTCGGGCGGTGTGGATTTCGCACCAAATATGGTCATGAAGCGTTTCGTTCTGGCTGCGCGCCAAATAAGGGTATGCGTCATTTTCCGCCCGATGGGCGATGTGCAGACCAGAGCCGGGGCGGTCCTTTGCAAGAAGGCGGAGCCGTGACACGCCATCCACCCAATGAGAGCAGGCGACGGGGGAGTGGACCTCGCCCCAAAAGAGTTGAGAAAGAATTCATGATTGCGTCCCGTCTGCTCGAGAGTACTTCTGTCTGGGTCTGCGGCTGACTGCATCGCGCGCATCCGAGGCATTTTCGTCTGGCGCATTACTACAAGCGGTCAACCATCTCATCACAGGAGATCACCTCATCTCGCCTCCTCTGGGTTCGGCTGCCCTAGTACTTTATTTGGCGACTGGTGCTCTGGGAAGGTGCGGACGTCCTGCCACGCGAACACAGCCAGGTAGCCAGCACGTTCTCTTCCCTCAGCTCATCTTCCCTCCGAGCTGAAAGGGCAATAAAGACCTCGAGGTCCATCTCTTTCTGTGTGTGTGTGTGTGTGTGTGTGTGTGTGTGTGTGTGTGTGTGTGTGTGTGTGTGTGTGTGTGTGTGTGTGTGTGTGTGTGTGTGTGTGTGTGTGTGTGTGTGTGTCCGTGGGCCCCGTCTATAAGTAGAATTGTTAAGTGCTTTTTGTTGTACATTATTTGCATTGCTTATTCGTGATAACTCTGCTCTGTGTTCCCCTCCCCGATTATTGTTATAAATAAATTCCCCTCTTGTTGAATGTACCAGCTCGTTCTTTGTCATTTCTGCCATTGGTTTGCCATGGTGCGTATTGGGGATTAGGAAGGCCGTTGCTGCCGTAATTGTGCATTTGGACCGACGGACCTCGGAAACCATCCGCTTGGGTTACACACGGTTCAAGCACGGTAATGGCTCGTTCCGCTCGAGGCCTGTCGAGGGTGTAAATTCCCCAGTAAGCTTTGCCACTTGAGTACTTAGGTATATTGTAGTTGGCAATTAACCCTACTCCACACGGTCGAATTATTGGCGATTCATGGTCCTGTAAGGAACCCGTAGCTTCGGACTTATCCGAGGGTCATGACCTAAATTCCGGTGTGTTCGGTGGAGCTGACTCTACTGCTCCCCCGAGTGGTCGTGCTCGCCACCGATACCCAGCCCCACAACAATATATTTATATATATATATATATATATATATATATATATATATATATATATATATATATATATATATATATATACATTTACATGTGAGGAGGAGTGATGCAAGGGACACATCGGCCATTTTGGAGTTAATGCCATATAGCACTATATTAACCCTTACCCTATCATCCGAGCCTATCATCATCATATCATTAAAGAAATGTCGCTTAAATCACTCCTCCTCATGGAGCCTCATATATATATATATATATATATATATATATATATATATATATATATATATATATATATATATATATATATATATATATATATATATATATATATATATATATATATATATATATATATATATATATATATATATATACAGTACTTACATATCCTGTACATGTACACACACCCATTGATTATCAATAACGTATATTTGCACGCAATAGTAATCAGTTGTAGCATTGAATGAGTCACTTTGAGTTGTGGCTTAATCCGTGCATTTGATCGCAGTTATTTTTCTGTAGTTCTTCGATATCGTTTTGCTTAGTCTTGCAAATTATTTCAGTGGTATAATTGAGAACTGTATTCTTCTTGCCAACAAATGCTTATCTTTCTTCCTCATTATGTGCCTGCATGCTCGGGTCGTTTGTAACTTTGAAAAGGTTGCGGTTTCCGGGAAGGCAGTTCATCACTGCCATTTTCACAGGGAGTCGGTGAAGGTTGGCAGAGATGCAATATGGATTTATAAAAGGCTCGGATCATTTTTTCCTCTAATGTTTACACATGCATGTGTGCTTTGTTTTGTCCTCCCCCCCCCCCCCCCAGAGTGGTGCCAATCTCCTGCCAGATGCAGAATCGGATATTTTTGAAGATCTCTGCATGATTGGATGCCCGACTTGTCGCACAGCCGGTAAGGATCTACTTAGGAATACCTTGAGCTCAGTGAAAGTAGCAGTTATAGTTCTTAGTTCACATCCGTGTATTAGAATTTAGAGGTAGAATGTAGAGGCAAGTGGAGCAAGAACTGCACTCGGTAGATTGCATACCTCCACCAGGCTAAACGGGTCACCTTTTGTATTCGGCTTGTTCTTGTCACCTATCCAACCTGTCCACCAAGTTTCGTCCGAATCCGTCCACAAAATTTTGAGATATTGTCCTATGTATCGCTTTTGGCCATATCTGTCAATGGTGAAGAATCACGAGAAAAAAATCCAGGATCTGGATCCTCAATAAAATCTCTTCCATTCGTCCTTGTCACACACCCAACATGTCCACCAAGTTTTGTCCGAATCCGTCCATAATATTTTGCGATATCCTGCTCACAGGCAGACAGACAAACGGTGGACGGAGGTAACGATGATCAAGGTGAAGACTTTAATCACTTTGAGGTTTGGGATGTAGAATCCGATTCAGCACATCTTCGAGGTACTGGAGCACACCTTAGATGTTTAAAAAACCGAGAAAAAAAAAATTGTCAATTTTTTTTTGGCCGTTTCAATTTTTCTGCCGCAATTGATTGATTTTCCGCATCACGACTTTTTTTTATTCACAACCTGATCAAAATAAGACAAAGACAGACTGGTGGACGGACAGACCGGTAAACGTTTACAAAGTTTCTGATCAAAATTTGACTTTCTGATTTTAGATGCCCCAAAGAAGGAAGAGCTCCATTGGTCCCAAAGCAGCTGCAGATAAGTGAAAACACACAAGGAGACAACAGGTGACTGAAGAGGAGCAAGATGCCAGGCTAAATGAACAGGCACAGCGGCAACAGCAGCAGCGACAAAATGAGACTGAAGAGGAGTGATCAGCCAGGCTCAATGAACATGTTCAGCAGCAACAGCAGTGGTGAGCAAATGAGACTGAGGAAGAGTGTGATGCAAGACTTGAGGCAATGCGTCACCGCACTGCAGAAGCAGGAGCACTGGCCCGGGCACAAGAGCACAACAATGCCAACAGGGTGGCATTCACGTATGTCCCGGCTGACCTTACAACTCATGCAGACATCGGCCAAATGAACCAAGTCTGCACCCACTGCTCTGCTTACAAATTCAAGGGAGAGACCAAGGGTGTGTGCTGTAGCGATGGCAAGGTCGTCCTTGAGCCCTCTCCTGCCCTTCCTCCCTTGCTGAAGGAACTTCTATCAGGTGAAGTTCCCCTCAGCAAGCACTTCCTTGACAACATTCGGATGCATAATGGCAGCTTTGCGATGACGAGCTTCGGGCACAAGGAAGCTGAAGTCCAGGGCTGTAACCTGAGCTTCTGGATCCAAGGTCAAGTGTTCCACCACATTGGCAGCTTGCTCCCACCTGAAGAGGGCCAGCCAATGTTCCGACAAGTCTACTTCCTGGACTCACACACCAAGGAGCTGGCTGCCAGGAACCACAGCAGCCTGAAACCACACATCCTTGAGATGCTCACAAAGTGGTTTCACGAGAATAACCATCTGGTCCGTGAACTCAAGACTGCAAGAGATGTACTTGCAGAAGGAGGCAACTCTGAAGAGCACCAGATCATCAGAGAGAACAAGCGACCCCAAGGAAAGCACACACACCACTACAACGCCCAGTCTGCACCAGAAGTCACCATTCTAATGGACAATGAGCCAATAGAACCCAGAGACATTGTCCTAAGACTTCGCGATAGGGCATCAGTGAGCTGCACGTATCTTATGATACACTCCAGCATCCCATAGTGTTCCCATATGGAACAGATGGCTACAGCATCCATCTGGTGGCCAGGACTGCTACTGGACAGAATGGATGAAAACTCACACAGCTGCAGTACTACAGCTACCACATCATGGTGAGAGAGGGCAACCACACACTGCAGATGCGCCGACTCTTTCAGCAGTTTCTGGTCGATGTCTACTACAAGATCAAGACAGAGCGACTGGGCTTTATCCGCCGGGAGCAAAAGAACTTGCTTGCTGATAACTACGCCAACCTCCGTGACAGCCTCATGAGCACTGATGACGAACGCGGTGACAACGACAAAGAAATGTGAAATGTGTCCAAATTAAATGTGATATATAAATGTGAGAAATATTAAGCACCACAATTTACTTCTTTCGTATTGCTATTTTTCCCTCTGGGCAATGCTGGATACTCCAGCTAGTAATATGATATGTTATAAGTTTAATAATGGCACAACTCTGTGAAAAAATGACAAAACGCCCTGAAACTCGAACTTGTACTGTATCTTATCATAATAAAGCCACGTAGCAAGTTTCAGTTGAATATGTTAAAGGGTATGGGAAAAAAGCTGGAAGAACCACAGATGGGACGGACAGATGGACAGACGAATGGATGGAGAGTAAATCTTCAGTCCCCTCCAATAAAACCCGTAGGGGACTAATTAGGTGTGTGTGTGCGTGCGTGCGTGCGTGCGTGCATACGTCTGATGATTATAGAATCGAAAACGGCTTGGCCAATCTCTACCAATTTTAGCAAACATACTAGGGGTCCCCACAGTCAGGTCATGCACATTAAATAGTCCCCCCCCCACACCCCCTTCGGGGTTCACGAGTAGGGGAGGGGAAGTAAATACTCCATAAATGTGTGCTGTGCAATGAAATCCGATGGTGGTGGGGCAGGAGACTGTATTACAAATCAGTTGTGGAGATGACTTTCAATTTTACACTGTGTGTGTGTGTGTGTGTGTGTGTGTGTGTGTGTGTGTGTGTGTGTGTGTGTATATATATATATATATATATATATACATACCTGACATAGTAAAAGTGCTCTGCTGACCCCTGCTAAAGGGAAGGGGTATTACTCTCCTGTAGGGATGAGCGGGTGTTTTGTCGTTTTTTATTTATTATTAGAGTTGTTTGTGCTTGAAAAGAGAAACAAATAAAGTAAAAATTTTCCTTCGTATCTCAGAAAGTTAATTCTAAACTAGATGAATAGAGTTATTGTATGCATTTAAAATTTAATTACGACAAAGGCAAAATAGTTTCGCTTTCATTAAATGGCTATCGGATATACCTGTTATGGATGGGCGATCGGATGGAAAGGAATTCTATAGGACGGTAGAGCCATAGAACCACAAATGAGTGACAAAAGCAACAAATGAAGACGACAACAACAATCCAGTGATGGTTGTGCTTGAAGTTTCGCACGCCGGTATACCGTGACGTTATTTCGAATGGCGAACTTTTTGAGGAAAGTCCACTTTGGACAGAACTGAACGAAATAAATGAAGGAGTTTCAACTCAACTCAGATAACATGAGCAGAATTGTAAGACATTGTTAATTACACCTGTGCTGACATCAGATTACATCCCCAATGCTCGTCTGTGTATGTAACACAAAAGGTTTTAAGGGTCAGACCTGGAAAACTTCACTATTTGGAAGTGTTTACTCACAAACCCACTTGAGGAAGCGCATTAACGTTTAAAGCTTTCCTTCCATGGATGGTGTTGCATCTTCTCACCTGTAAACTGTTTCTGCAGAATTGCATGGCTGTTGGGGAGAGGACATTCCTACGTCTCCTACATTGTGGTCAGACGACCTTTCATCACCAACTCTTGTCGCTTTCACTAACCCTGCCATCCACGGCCCTCACATGCAGGTGAGCCGTTAGCACTGCGTTTTGTAGAATGCTTAACGTTGCTACATTTATCCGTTAAACACACAGCTAATCATTTAGGGCTGAATGAAGTCTCTGTTTGCATTTGTCTTGTACTAATTAGATAATTTGTGCTGCTCATCCGACATGGGCCCTTCATTGCTGTCAGCTTTAGTAATCCAAGGAAAACTTTTTCATTGCTGGAGCATCTCTGACGATTCTCTTTTCTCTCTTTTCATGCAATATTAAATCCTCTACCCCCACCTTGCAGGGAGATACCGATGTGTTTATGCAATGTGACTGCGAGACTATCTCACCAAACCATCATGCTGAAACGTGCTTCAGTACAGAGGCACCCGGTGCTAGTCGAGACACGCTCAAGGAACCCAACAACACGACAAGGAAAACGGAGGATAAAGAAGTTGAGAAAGAAACAGACTCTACGACGAAGACCCATGAGAAATTGTTAAACACTGAAGACAAGTCACGGCAGTCGTCTTCACGGTCAAATGCACAACATATCAGAACTGGAGGCTTGGTGAGCCGAGCAGACGAGACCACGAACCAAGAGGCCAATTTGGTCACAGACCTTAGAACAGCATACTGCTCATCAGAGTTTGAACTCGACCACACGCCTGGTACTGAGGACGCGATGTGACGGAGGCTCTCGTGGGTACGGCCTGTGGCGTTGCCCTCTGTGCCTCTCTGCTCTACAACCTTCATGCAAAAGTTTGGGATCACTCACAGGGTCACGATTACGGGACAATTTTCTGCGTAGGCATCGCTTGTGCAGCGACCTAAGCTGTGGGCGTTTGCCACGAGGACTTTGCTTCCATTACGATGCTGTAAATATGATGCATCATATCGTTATGATATTCACCCACGAAGCTGCTACTGTAAATATTTTAAATAACCAGCGAAAAAAAAAAATCTGCCGAGAAAGCATGTAGCGTCGTGGGACTCGTATATGCAACGGGGAACCACTGGAGGTGTATGATGAGGATGGTGTTGAGAACGGCACTTTACAACATGCAAGGATGAAAGGTAGAACTGCAGCGGACACGCAAGGACTCCGGAAGGACATGATGAAGTTGAACATTTTAGATATTAAGTCAAAAAAAATGTGACACTGCGAGTCCAACGCTTTGATCATTTTTCCCTCTGGCAGGCAGATGATTTGCTCATGATACAAGTCAGTCTATCACAATCACCTCGATGTTCAACGAGCAACTCTTTACAATTTTAACCAATTGATTCGGATGTTAACGAGGAAGTGGGAGAATGGTTGGCAATGCAAATAGTTTCCGATAGCACATCACATATGCTGAAACCGAAAGGACTTTGCAAGGCCAAAGTATCCAGGAAATATCAATAGAGGAATTGAAATGTTCTCTTTGTGATTATTTGCTACAAATTGACACAACATCAGAGGCTGGCGTAACTTTGTCATTTTTACAACTTGCAATTTTGCAAACTGTGCCCTCAATTATGGAACAAGGTTACCCGATGACCGGTGCATATATCACCTGAGTGTGTTAAATGCCGGGCTTGGTCAATGCCGGCAGTCGAAGCCAGACGTGCTCCATCTTACCTGGCACAAGAATACCCAGTTAGCCAATGTGACTGATGCCGCAATTGGAGTTGGATATTCGAAACTGGAGGGCCGTGGATCAGGTGTGTTTATAATTTGTCAAAAAAAATGGTTTTCGAAAATGAACAACAAAAACACGATAGTGAATGCGGTGCATGGAAGGCGCTGAGATGAATGCATTTGGAGCAGTGGTGGAGGCCTTTCTAGTTTTATTCTTTGGTCCGACAGGATGGTGTGGAGGTAGTTCGCTTACCTATGAGCTGTCTAGTCGAGGTTGGCTTCCTGAGCGGACTACAAGCTCTCGTATCGGTGTTTCACAGATAGGGAGTTGCATCATGAAGTGTGCCGTGCCGAAGAGGGATGTTAAGCCAGGTGTTCTACCTGCTCACATTAGTCGATGAATGTTGGAGATATCACGGTGTCTTGCGAAGAGTAGACTTGTTATCACCGGCACCCCCATGATGAGTTACAACTTCCTGCGGCTAAGCAGCTCCGGTCGAACGTCAGGTCTGGCCATCCAGTTCGTGAAAGATTTGAGTCAACCTACCTCCTGTAGCCCCCCCCCCCCAATACATGGTGGAACATTTGGGGCCATTAAAAAAGTATACTGTAGTCTAGCGATGGAAGGTTTTGGCATTCTCTTTACCCTGTGATGGGTTTGCTTTTTCTGATACAGAAAGGATGTGACGATTTCAGAAGAACAATACACTTAAGTTTTTCTGATAAGGATGTGACCTCACCTGTCCCATGACCTTGAAGGTCATCACAGTGCCATGATGATTGCTGTTTGTATGGACCTTCTGAAAACACGGTATCTCAATCAAAGTCTATTCACGGCTTTCTTTGTATGGTACGGTAGCCGTCGTACAACATAGTACAAAAGTTTCCCAATGAGCACTCCATTGTTTCAAGCTCAGTGAACCTGACTGAAAGAGCTTCGACTTGGGTCTAGCTAAATGGTGATTGAGCAATGTCATCCGAGTCCTGAGCTGCCGTTCTGGAATAGTTTGTGCTCGACGTTTAAACAGCTGAGACTCAATTGCACTTGGTGAGCAACTACCAAAGATACCAGACTACTCCCTCCCTCTCCCCACCATCCAATTATTGTAGTTAGACGATTGACTGTACCTATGCAGTGGTTGAAAATTGTAGTGCAAGAGTTGAGGCCAAGGTTGACCCCATGTGAAATGCCTATGGAATGTCCAAATAGAGCGTAAGAAGAACCCACTCAAGACCTTAGTAATGTGACCTGGCCTATCTTGTTTGATAAAATGTAACTGGTAACCTTGACACAGGAGGTTTGGTTAAGGTGACATTAATGCCGTTGCTTGGCAGACTAAAAAAAACCAGAATTTAATGAAAATGCCTTCAAACTCCTCAATAACACCTGGACTTTGGAATTGGTTGAGGACAACAAGGTCGCTGATACGTGTGTACAGTACATTGTATGTCTGTACCACATATGGGACCACCTTGAGAGGGAACACAGGAAGGGCTGGAAACGTGAAGTCTCACGGATTTAGGCAAAGGATCGGTTGGAGAAGGTCAGATTGTAAGTAGTTACTGATATTGACCACCTGCTATGTCTGATGTTCTTTGGCACTCTTCTAAGGCTTTGGCCTGGTGCTTTGGCCATCATCGGTTTTTGAGGTGGCGTGTTCGTGCAAAGAGAGTGGCGTGAAGATCTATCGTACTGTGAGATCTCATGTTTGAAAGTACTTTATTGTGACTATACATGGAGTGATTATTTGTTTATTTTTTTTTTTTAATTGGAAATGTTGTTTTTCTCCACTGTGTATGAAACGACCCGCTTGCTTTGCACAAAGCGCTCGGGGTTTTAATTCTGCTTCCACGTAGTTACTATATGTATGTGGCAAGAAGTTTTGTTTTTTACCAAAATAACTGACTCGATGTGTAATCAGCCTCACCCTGATTGTGTGTTTCGCTCACAATTGTCCAACACGGTGTGCAATGAAATTGGAATTGCACCTGTTAGAGGATTCAATGTCATCGGCACAAGGTGCAGCTGCATATGGCAGCGTCCCTCCTTCATAACATCTGTGGTTTGCTGTTCGAATGTACGGTTTGGACTTGACAAAAGTGTTTACACATTGCCGTTGATTATTTGTTCCTGATTATTTAATTTGCACTTTTCCCACGAAACCCCCCTGGCGGATGTATCCTGTAGTTGCGGCTTTAATTGGCCACATCGCGTGGTGTGATGTTGTCGTGAGATCCTGAGTGCTGTGCTCCTATCGTTGTGCTTTGTTCAAAAATGACAGATTTTCACGTAGAGGAGGAACACAAAAGTGATGGTTAAATTATATTTTTGCACAAACCTATTGCATTAAATTGCATCATCTTGAATTTGTTTCTTTGCTGTACGCCGTGCGTGCCGGAATATGTACATCGTCCGATTCCATCTCGTCTTAGCACGTTCGTGTAGCAAGTGATGAACTGCATTTTAATACGGCGTTATCAAGGAAAAGATATCTAGTGGCTGATGTTGAAGTTCTAGAAAGTTTTTAGTCTTCCTTTGACTTTTTAACTGAACATGTATGCGTATGTGTGCTCGTGCATGTGCATGTGTTCGTTAATGTCGATCACTCATTTTCAGATCCACTGTAATGTGAAACCCTGCATTGTTAAATACTCCGGATTGTTAAACCACACACGCAAAGCAAACAGTGAGGTTTAGCAATTGGCTCACTTCTGTCTGTCGGTCTCTCGACAAATGTCAGTTTATGATTGAGGAACAAGTTAATTTCAATTGAATGTTATCATTTGAACCCAAGTTGTAAAACAAACCTGCACTTTAACAATACGTTGCTCTCAATTTGGCCCGATCGCACATGCGCAGAGAAGAGTGAGATAATATTTTTTTACTCTGTCTGCCTGCCTCGCAGTCAAACAAAATTGAAAATCATTCCAAACAGGAAACTTTCTGTTTTTAAGGATGTCATAAAGGACACAAACAAGAGGCACGAAGAACTAATGTAACGTGTTAAATAAGGTGGTGTAAAAGACGTTGCGTCAATGGCAGTAAACTTCTGCAATGTTTTTTTTCGACGACCTTTGAAATCTCTATTTTATTTCAATTGAATTATATTTTTCTATTTGACAGAATTCTATGTTTTTGTATTATTAATGTTATTTACAAGATTGAGGGCTCATTGGAGAGTGATGTGATGGGGAGGGTATGATGAAGTTACAGCTGGGAAACAGTTGGACACAATAGGCAAAAAGAGAGAGAGAGAGAGAGACAGAGAGACAGACAGAGAAGAAAAAAGGAAACATTGCAACCTGCAAGTTGGAGGGTTGGTTAAGAAGGATTAATGGGGATAATAAAGATTGCGGGTAAGGATGTAGGATGTCCTGTGTGAAGTTCTGCTGCTCTTCCATGAGC
Organism: Eptatretus burgeri; assembly: GCF_056783735.1. Lineage (NCBI taxonomy): Eukaryota > Metazoa > Chordata > Myxini > Myxiniformes > Myxinidae > Eptatretus > Eptatretus burgeri. The sequence continues at coordinate 50,778,350 of NC_140977.1, read as the reverse complement.
TTCAACACCTGTATAAAATACTGGCAAACAAATAAACTGGTTTCTTTTTTTGACAGTAAAATAATAGGTATTCCATATTTGAATGGATCAAAAATGGTAATTAAAATGGAAACTAGAAAGCATCTCAAAATGAAAAGCTCATCTGCGCAAAGCCCTAAATGCAAAAAACATCAATGGAATGGATACCAGAGTTGGTGTCGAAGCAACCCAATGCTCGCCTGTTTATACATTTATCGTTTTTAAAAGACTAGTCTAATAATATATTTTATAAAGCATTGCAGTGAAGTCTGATCCAAATAATTTTAAAGCAATATATGTATTTGTATATTGTAATCAGTCAAAAAAATAGTGTGGTAGATAAAAACATGAGAAAGGAAATAACTTGCACCAAAAACTTTAACATTTTCACACTGACGCTCACACTGGGGGTATCGCTATAGCTCTCTGTTCTTCGAACAGGTGAGCTAACCAGAAAGTTGGTCTCAAAGCCACCCAATGCTCGCCTGTTTATACATTTATCGTTTTTAAAAGACTAGTCTAATAATATTTTTTATAAAGCATTGCAGTGAAGTCTGATCCAAATAATTTTAAAGCAACATATGTATTTGTATATTGTAATCAGTAACAAGAGCGCAAGTGAGCACAATATACGCCCGAACAAGAAGGTATATACAGAATTGTGCTACTACATGGAAAACAGCATCCTGGTTGCCATGGCAACCACTTTAGATGACGATCGTGTGTCTCGATACACCGTCTCCACAGTCTGTACCTATGTACCAAATATGAAACATGAAAGTTGAAAACTTTGAGAGTTAGAGTGCGAACAGGAATGGACGGACGGACGGACGACACATAATACGCCCCGATATATATATATATATATATATATATATATATATATATATATATATATATATATATATATATATATATATATATATATATATATATATATATATTGGGTGTATAAAAAATAGTGTGGTAGATAAAAACATTAGAAAGGAAAAAATAACTTGCACCAAAAACGTTAACATTTTCACGCTCACGCTGGGGGTAACGCTATAGCTCTCTGTTCTTCGAACAGGCGAGCTAACCAGAAAGTTGGTCTCAAAGCCACCCAATGCTCGCCTGTTTATACATTTATCGTTTTTAAAAGACTAGTCTAATAATATTTTTTATAAAGCATTGCAGTGAAGTCTGATCCAAATAATTTTAAAGCAATATATGTCTTTGTATATTGTAATCAGTAACAAGAGCGCAAGTGAGCACAATATACGCCCGAACAAGAAGGTATATACAGAATTGTGCTACTACATGGAAAACAGCATCCTGGTTGCCATGGCAACCACTTTAGATGACGATCGTGTGTCTCGATACACCGTCTCCACAGTCTGTACCTATGTACCAAATATGAAACATGAAAGTTGAAAACTTTGAGAGTTAGAGCGCGAACAGGAATGGACGGACGGACGGACGACACATAATACGCCCCGATATATATATATATATATATATATATATATATATATATATATATATATATATATATATATATATATATATATATATATATATATATATATATATATATATACACATCGGGGCGTATTATGTGTCGTCCGTCCGTCCGTCCATTCCTGTTCGCGCTCTAACTATATATATATATATATATATATATATATATATATATAGCCTGGTGTGTTGGCGCAGTGGTTAGGGCAGCGGCTTGGGATCCAAAAGGTCCTGAGTTCAAGCCCCATTGAGCCACTGAATTAATACACCAGGGGGTTAACTCAGCCTGTCATCCTTCCGAGGTCGGCGAAATGAGTACCAGTGTACTGGGCCGGTGTATACCCCGGTTAAAATAGGTATGCCATATCCCTGTGTCGTAAGAGGCGACCAGGGTTGCGTCAGGAAGGGCATCCGGCGTAAAACCTGTGCCAAATCACTATGCGGATCATACGGATGATCCGCTGTGGCGACCCCTAACGGGAGCAGCCGAAAGAAGAAGAAGAAGAAGAAGATATATATATATATATATATATATATATATATATATATATATATATATATATATATATATATATATATATATTGGGCGTATAAAAAATAGTGTGGTAGATAAAAACATTAGAAAGGAAAAAATAACTTGCACCAAAAACGTTAACATTTTCACGCTCACGCTGGGGGTAACGCTATAGCTCTCTGTTCTTCGAACAGGCGAGCTAAAATGGAGACTCATGGTTCGGTGTATTTCTAATTTTGGCATTTATAAACACCTCTTTGAAATCAGTGCTCATCCAATGGATGGATGAGGCGAAACACAATAACACTCTCGGTTCCCCACCTTTTTGGTGGCATGAAGAATAGATCTGTGTAATATGAAAGCTAAATCTTGAACCGTTTTTGAAATATCATGTACTCAAGCCAAGTTACCAAGATGGTTGCCATGGCAACATAATTCAGCCAATCACAGCCGAAATCCAGTCAGGTTGAAATAATGTCATGGGGATTAGATATCTGAAAGCTAAATGTTCAACAGTTTTTAATATCGCGTGCACAAAAAGTCCGTGGACAGATGACTGGTTGGTCGGATGGAGTTCATTTTAATGTCCCCCACCTCCGACATTGTTGGACGGCGAGGAACAACTAGAAAGCATCTCAAAATGAAAAGCCCATCCACATCCGCTTTGTAATCAAAATAAACTTGACGAAAACAACAGTTTAAAAAAAAAATGTACATTTTATTAATTTGTGTTCTCTATATTCTCATAATAAAGGTTTGTTGAAGATTTGATGACAAAAGTTCAATTGGTAAGAACGTTACGGACAGAACAGACACACTAAAGCTGAATGGTAAGTAAATAAAGAAACACAGAAGCATTTTTTAAAAACAGGATCACTGGGCCTTGGCCTAATGTTGTAACGCAAATTTGGTAGCATTCTGACTGGTGGGTTGGAGAAGAAGATTTTTGAAGGAATTTACACAATTTTCCCAAAAATTTACATTTTGACACACTTCTGGTCACGTGATCAGAATGACCTCTGTAATTTAACATCACGACCCTGTCCAAATGTTGTAACCCAAATTTGGTGGCATTTTGACTGGTGGGTCTGGAGAAGAACATTTTTGAAGGAATTTACACGATTTTCCCAAAAATTGTAGGCAATTTTGACACACTTCTGGTCACGTGATCAGAATGGCCTCTGTAATTTAACATCACGACCCTGTCCAAATGTTGTAAACCAAATTTGGTAGCATTCTGACTGGTGGGTTTGGAAAAGAAGATTTTTGAAGGAATTTACACAATTTTCCCAAAAATTTACATTTTGACACACTTTGGTCAGATGATTGGCATGACCTCCGCAATTTAACATCAGGCCCCTGTCCTATTGTTGTAGCCCAAATTTGGTAGCATTTTGACTGGTGGGTCTGGAGAAGAACATTTTTTAAGGAATTTACACGATTTTCCCAAAAATTGTCGGCAATTTTGACACACTTCTGGTCACGTGATCAGAATGGCCTCTGTAATTTAACATCACGACCCTGTCCAAATGTTGTAAACCAAATTTGGTAGCATTCTGACTGGTGGGTTTGGAGAAGAAGATTTTTGAAGGAATTTACACAATTTTCCCAAAAATTTACATTTTGACACACTTTGGTCAGATGATTGGCATGACCTCCGCAATTTAACATCAGGACCCTGGCCTAATGTTGTAAACCAAATTTGGTAGCATTCTGACTGGTGGGTTTGGAGAAGAAGATTTTTGAAGGAATTTACACAATTTTCCCAAAAATTTACATTTTGACACACTTTGGTCAGATGATTGGCATGACCTCCGCAATTTAACATCAGGACCCTGGCCTAATGTTGTAAACCAAATTTGGTAGCATTCTGACTGGTGGGTTTGGAAAAGAAGATTTTTGAAGGAATTTACACAATTTTCCCAAAAATTTACATTTTGACACACTTTGGTCAGATGATTGGCATGACCTCCGCAATTTAACATCAGGCCCCTGTCCTATTGTTGTAACCCAAATTTGGTAGCATTATGACTGGTGCGTCTGGAGAAGAACATTTTTGAAGGAATTTACACGATTTTCCCAAAAATTGTCGGCAATTTTGACACACTTCTGGTCACGTGATCAGAATGGCCTCTGTAATTTAACATCACGACCCTGTCCAAATGTTGTAAACCAAATTTGGTAGCTTTCTGACTGGTGGGTCTGGAGAAGAAGATTTTTGAAGGAATTTCTTAAGTCCGCCATTTTGACCTACTTAAAGTCACGTGACGGACAGACTGACAGACTATGAACCGAACAAGCTTTGTAATTCCCATTGCTAGTCAAGAGCAGAACATCCCTGCCAAATTTCAGCCAGATCAGCCCCACGGTCAATATCGGAGAAGTCAAAATATATGGATGGACAGTGCCAATGACAGCACCTTATCTGGAATTCCATTTCCAGATGAGCTAAAAACGGAGCGTCTCATGCTTGACATGCTGCAGTGGGGCTAATAAAGGCTATTTGTAGTCACTATCAGGTCAGGTTAGATATGGGAGCATGCGCCAGAGCAGCGCGTTGCTGCAGCATACATGATGCACCAAAGTAGTCACTATGACTTTGCCCTTTCACATTTTTAGCTTATCTGGAATTGGAATTTGGAATTACAGATAAGGTGTTGTCATTGTGCACCATCCGTCCATCCATCTCCTATTTTGACTTCTCCGGCCAAACCGTTGGGCCGAACCGACTGAAATTTGGCAGCAAGTTTCTGCTCCTGACTGATAATGGGGATTGCAAAACTTGCTCCAGTCATGTCACTTTAAGGAGGTGAAAATGGCGGACTTAAGAAATTCCGTCAAAAAATCTTCTTCTCCAGACCCACCACTCAGAATGCTACCAAATTTAGGTTGCAAAATCAGGCCAGGGTAAGGATTTCATTTGTGGAGGTCATGCCGATCACATGACTGAAAGTGTGTCAAAATGGTCAGGTCAGGTCAGGTATGGGAGCATGTGCCAGAACAGCGCGTCGCTGCGTCCACTTTCCGCCGGTACTCCAGGGGCCTCCGTCTGGCCATCCCCCAGGCAGATGCCAGGCCCATCCCCATCTCCTTGAGATGATGGTCAACCTGCTGCAACCATGAGGCACGTGGTCGGCCCACTGGCCTCCTCCACTCATGAGACTCCCTCGCTGAGAGAATCTGGTGAGCAGGATCAGCGTCAGGAAAACGAGCCACATGTCCATACAGCCGCAGCTGACGCTCACGGACTATGCAGGTAACAAATCTCATCCGAGTCTCTCTCAGCAACCGCTCGTTGGACACAAAATCCGACCAGCGATAGCCAAGGATTCTCCGAAGAGACCTGGTACCAAAGGAATTAAGTCTCCGTCTCAGATCCTTGGTCAAAGTCCAAGTCTCGCACCCATAGAGCAAGACTGGAAGTACCAAGGACCTGAAGACTCGGACTTTCGTCCTCCCGCACAGGTACCGGCAGCGCCATTACCCCATGATCCAGTGAATCCATGACTCCCCAGGCCCGACCCAGACGTCTATTGACCTCCGGCTCACAACCTGCGGAGACATGAATATCACTGCCAAGGTAAGTGAATCTATCCACGACCTCAACATCCTCACCACAAACAGACACAGACAGGACAGCAGCATCCAAGATGTCACCGAAAGCCTGGATCTTTGTTTTGACCCAAGAAATCCGTAATCCCAACGGCTCCGACTCCTCATTCAGCACCTCGAGGGCCCCCAAGAGGATGTCTAAAGTCTCCGCAAAGATGACTGCATCATCTGCAAAATCAAGGTCCGAGATCTTGACATTGCCAAACGATGCACCGCAACTTGATCTCTCCGACATCCTCCCAAAAATCCAGTCCATACAAGTGCTGAAAAGTGTGGGGCAAGTACACATCCCTGACGAACTCCAGTAACAACTGGAAATAAGTCAGAGGCGGTACCACCACACTTCACAGCACTCTCAGTACCAGAGTAGAGTTCAGACATCAGATCGATCAGTTTCGGTGGCACCCCACGAAGACCAAGAATCCTCCAGAGGACATCCCCGATTCACTGAATCGAACGCTTTACAGAGATCAACATAGGCTGCAAGCAGCCCCTGCCGAAACTCTCGTCTGCGTTCCAGTGAGGACACGAAGAGCAAGGATACGGTCAATCGTTGACCTCTTTGGCGTAAAGCCTGACTGCTCTGGACGCTGGTGCTCAAGCAGATGGTGGCGAACCCTATCCAAGAATTATCCGAGCAAAGACCTTGCCCGGCACTGAGAGCAGCGTCACCCTCGGTAGTTGTTGCAGTCTTGGCGATCACCCTTCCCTTTCCAGAGAGGGACAACAAGGCCCCTCTTCCAGTCAGTTGGGATGATGCCTGTGTTCCAGGCAGAGCACAAAACTGCATGCAACGACGCGAGTGCAGCATTTCCACCAGCCTTGAGAAGTTCAGCATGGATGCCACAGATCCCTGGAGCTTTGCCCCGTTTCAACTGGTTCACCACAGCTCGTGTTTCCACAAGCGATGGTGGACCACAGTTGATTCGAGGGTCAGCAACAGGGATTGTAACACCCTTGACGTCCAACTCGACAGCTGGGGGATCAGCCTGGTACAACCGCTCAAAGTAACCGGCCCAGCGGGCCTTCACTTCAGACTCCTCTGTCAAGAGCCTACCACTCTCTGCTCGAACTGCAGTGCTCCGAGGGATGGGCTTGGATGAACGTAATGCGCGAATTCCCTGTAAACGGGACGAGAATCACCTGTCCACAGGTGATGCTCTACCCTCACAGATTCCTCGCACATAGGCCTCCTTGTCCACCCTCAGTGCACGTACAGTTTTACGCCTCAGCTCCCTGAACAGCTCAGCTCTGCCATTCAGCCTGGCCCTGCGACTCTGGTCAATGGTATCCAGTGTCCCTTGAGAGACAAAAATTCTTTCTTTGCCCTGCGGTGAACTCCAAGGCATCCACCGGCAACATCAAGGACGGTGGTCTTGAAGGCGCTCCACAACTCTTCAGGACCCCAAAGCACCCAGACCCCCAAGTGTCCACTCAGCCTGTTCGCAAACTCCTCAGCTACTCTCTCATCCCTGAGCTTGGCAACATCCAGCCTAGGCTGGGATGGTACCATTCTCCAGGATTTAAGGTGCAGCTTTAGAGTTGCTACAACAAGCCTGTGGTCAGTATTGAGGAACTGAGCACTCCGGTAGACCCTGCAGTTCTGGATCATCCTCCAACGACCGTCAATGAGGACATGGTCAATCTCCTTTGCCACACCGCCAGCGTTGGAATACCAAGTCCAGCGATGAGCTTGTGGGCGCTGAAACCATGAACCAGCCACCCTAAGTCCATGACTTCTTGCAAAGTCAAGGGAACTTAGTGCTATTCTGGTTCATAGTTCCTGACCCATGGGGACCAACACACACCTCATAACCATCCCTATCAGTTCCAGTCGATGCATTGAAATCCCCAAGACTAGAAGTGTATCTCGTCTGGGGCACTGATCAACCACAGACTCGAGTGTGGCGTAGAATGCATCCTTCACGGTAAGATCACTCGCCTCAGTCGGAGCATAAATAGAGACCAGGGAAATGACACCTAAGGAGTGACGAATCCTTAATCTCATAATACGCTCGTTGACCGGTGTTACCTCAATTATCATTGGGGTCAGCTTATTGGACGCAGCTACAGCAACTCCTTGGGTATGGTAACCATCAGAGCGACCAGACCAATAGTAGGTGTAACCACCCACCATTATCTCGCCGCAATCCGGTCTCCGAACCTCAGAGAGAGCTGCAATCCCGATGTCCAAACGCTTGAGCTCAGATGATAACAGAGACAGGTGATCATCCTCTCTTAGGGATAGGACATTCCAGGCACCCACCCGAAGGGACCGCCTCAGGTTAACCCAAGGAGACCGCCGTCTGGTGGATCTACACCTCAGCACCACTCCGACACACTCTCCCGCAATCTGACCCAGGGATGTTACCCCGTGGTTTCCCTCCTATCAAAGATTGGGGGTCCCGAAGGCTTTGCCCCAATCCCATCATCCGGTGAGCTGCCCTGCGAAGGGAAGCTGCACAGGAGGTACTCCCACGGAGTGGGTTTTCAGATTTTTTTGCGTTTTTGCGTTTTGCGGAATGAAGCGTTTTACGGTGGCTGGAGTGCAAATCCTGCCACCAACCTCCTAATAAGAAGTAACCCAACTGCAGGAGGACGTCCGCAGACACAGTTGGGCACTAGATATGGATGGCCGTTGGCTCACAAGGAGCTCCTCCGCCCTTTGACAGGTTTTGTTTTTAATCCTGCTGGGTGTCCATATCCAAACACCCTCCTCACCAGAAAACCTGGTGGGGGAGACGGTTTAGTCGCCGACAACCCGACCATGGAACAGGTTAGTACAGGTTTACATGGTACCTGTAGCAGGTCACAGATCGAACCTGACCTGTCAAAATGGTGGCTTGTAAATTTTTTGGAAAATTGTGTAAATTCCTTCAAAAATCTTCTTTTGCAAACACACCAGTCAGAATGCTACCAAATTAGGGTTACAACATGAGGCCAGGGTCCAGGTAAGCTACAGGTCCGGTGGTAGTATTTTTAGCTCACCTGGAACGTAGTTCCGGGGAGCTTTATGGGATGGCACGTCATCCGTCTGTCAGTCTGTCCGTCCTTCCGTCCATCCACAAACATTTGCAACTTCCTCTCTGAAACTACACACATGATTTCGATGACATTTCACTACAACCTTCATCACCCAGTTTGGACCAATGTTTATTCATGGCGTTAAAAAAAAATCGCGTCCTAAGGGGATCAATGGGAGTTGCTCCCCCAAATAGGTATTTGCTTTCTTCTCAGAAACTACAACACAATTCTGATGAAACTTGACTACAACCTTCATTGCCCTTGATGTACCAAAGATTGTTCACGACATTAAAAAATTCGGGATCTTAAGGGTGTGTACGGGGGTGGGGGGGTGAGGGGGGAGTTCTCCCCAAAATATGTATTAGCTTTTTTTTCTCCGAAATTACACACAGAATTTCAATGAAACTTGACCACAACCTTCATCACCCGGTATGTACCAAAGTTTGTTCTGTATGGACCAAACGGCCAAAGCCACTCCCATATTGATTGATGAAGCACTTTCAGAGAATAATTTTAAAGGTTTTCGCTTTGATGCAATATGGCTGTCAGACCATGTGACATAAGACATCATTCTTTCCAACTTTATTTCCCATGGGGAGTCGATCACGTATTGAAAGTTTCACATTGTTCAGATAAGACTTATTTTTTTATATCCAATATGGCTGCCAGACCAGTGACTGATGACGTCATCATTATCAAACTTATTTTTCCCCATGGGGAGTCGATCATATAATTTGAAGTTTCACATAAATCGGTAAAGTGGTTTCAGTGAAAATGTCCAAAGTTTTTCCTTTAATCTAATGTGGCTGTCAAACCATGTGATCTATAACATCATACTTACCAAACGTTATTGTAGTTGCCGACAATCATATATTTAAAGTTTCACATCGATCGCTAAAGCTGTTTCAGGGAAACAATTTTTTTAAGGTTTTTGCCTCAATCCAATATGACTGCCAGACTGCGTGACCTATGATTTCATACTTATCATACTTTATTCCCTGTGGCGAGTCGATCATATATTTTAAGTTTCACATCGATGAATTAAGCGGTTCAAGACAAGGAATTTTTCTAAGGTTTTGGTCAATGCAATATGGCTGCCAAACCATGCGACTGATGATGTTTTTGTGATCAAACTTTTATCTCCATGTGCAGTCGATGACATACTTAAAGGTTCACATCGATTTGTTGAATTGTTTCAGAGAAGAAGGTCTTTTTTAAGTTTCAGCTTCATTCCAACATGGCTGCCAGATCACGTGACCGATGACATTTCGATTTTCAAATCGATGACATTTCCCAACCGTTGACATTTCCGCTTGTGGCAAACCTCAAATCCCGACCTGTAACAGTGTTAATTAAAAGGGGAAAACGCCCCTGGGGCATCCTGTTTGCAATAGAACAGCAAAACCAAGTCACTTGCAAACTAAATAGTGTAATACATCCAATATGTGAAATAATGTGAAAACAAACAGAGAGAGAGAGAGAGGAGAGAGAGGAGAGAGAGGAGAGAGAGGAGAGAGAGGAGAGAGAGGAGAGAGAGGAGAGAGAGGGAGAGAGAGGAGAGAGAGGAGAGAGAGGGAGAGAGAGGAGAGAGAGAGAGAGAGGAGAGAGAGGAGAGAGAGGAGAGAGAGAGGAGAGAGGAGAGAGAGGGGAGAGAGAGGAGAGAGAGGAGAGAGAGGAGAGAGAGGAGAGAGAGGAGAGAGAGGAGAGAGAGGAGAGAGAGGAGAGAGAGGAGAGAGAGAGAGAGAGAGAGAGAGAGTACCAATTAGTGACGATTGAGAATGTGGATCCAAATAAACCAAAGTTTGTAACAGTAAAAAGTTTGCTTTTGCAATCGACGATTGAAAGCATTTTTGCTTGGTAATGGCCCCGTACGCTGCATTCTTTTCCTCTCATGCTGCCTTCCTTTCCCCTACCCTCATGTTGCCTTCCCTTTACCTCCCCTCATGCTGCCTTCCTTTCCCCTACCCTCACATTGCCTTCCCTTTACCTCCCCTCCTGCTGCCTTCTTTTCCCTCCCCTCATGTTGCCTTCCCTTTACCTCCCCTCATGCTGCCTTCCTTTCCCCTACCCTCACATTGCCTTCCCTTTACCTCCCCTCATGCTGCCTTCCTTTCCCCTACCCTCACCTTCCCTTCCCTTCACCTCCCCTCATACTGCCTTCCTTTCCCCTACCCTCATGTTGCCTTCCCTTTACCTCCCCATCATGCTGCCTTCCTTTCCTCTACCTTCATGTTGCCTTCCCTTCACCTCCCCTCACGTTGCCTTCCCTTCACTTCCCCTCATGCTGCCTTCCCTTCTCCTCCTCTCATGCTGCATTTTTATCTCTGACCTTGACACTATCTTCCCTACCCATACCCTCATGCTGCCTTCCCTTTACCTCCCCTCATGCTGCCTTCCTTTCTTCTACCCTCACGTTGCCTTCCCTTCCCCTCCCCTCACGCTGCATTTCTATCTCTGACCCTGACACTATTTTCCCAACCCATACCCTCATGCTGCCTTCCCATCCCCAATCCTCACAATACCTTCCCTTCCCCTCTTCTCATGCAGCCTTCTCCTCCTCACGATGCTGTTCCTTCCCCTCACACTGCCTTGCCTTCCCCCACCCCTCTTCTCCTTCCCCCCTCCTTGCCCCCTTCCCCCCTCCCTCCCTTCCCTCCTCCCCCCCTTCCCCCCCCGCCCCCTTCCCTCCTCTCTCGTTAACATCCCCCTCCACACATACATGTCCCTCTACAGAGGAGATCCCACTCCTCACACACACTTTCACCCTCCACACATCCTCGCTCCCCATCCTCAATCTCCCCTCCTCTCTCTCCCATCCCTCTCTCTCCACTTACCCCCCTCTTTCCTCTCCCCTCCTTCTTCCCTCCTTCTCCCCTCCCTCCTCTTTCTCCCCCACCCTCTCTCTCCTCATCCTCTCTCTTTCCCCCCATTTCTCTCCCACTCCTCTCTCGCTCTCTTTCTCTACCCCCCCCAATCCCCCATCTCTTTGTATTCCCATCAGAGAAGTGATGGGTGTATTTGCCAGTCTATAATAATAAATGTGAAGTGTGTGTGTGCGTGTGTATTTTTGCGTATGTTTGTGTGTCCTCCATCAGCCCAAATCCATGAAACCTTGCAGCTTAAAACTTTGCATGCATACTAAGGGAACCGTTGTGACAATTTGGTGTTTGGGTAAAATGAAAACACCCCTTTTTATGATAATTAACAGCCTTATTTAATTATATCCTTTATCATGCGCATCCTTGGACACCTCACTCTCCCTCTGTGGGGTCTTAGTTCACCATATTTGGTCTGCTCAACAATGGCTTGACTTTGACCAGGCCGCAATGATTTCTTCACGATAAAGTATTTTTTTTGACTTTCCGCACTCATATCATCAAATGCCTGTTCATCAGAGCTATAAATCGCTGGATATAATGCAATGCTTATAAACGCCCGGAGACGCCAGCGTTCATGGCTTGATTTCATTTCCGCCATGTCATAACCTCGACTCTCTTAAACTAAGCTGAATTACAAAATTTAAAAAACTCCAGAATTGAACTTAGCAGCATATCCGACTGCTTAAAAAAGTGTTCATTTGGCCAATTCGGACATAGTTTGATATTTCGTGTGTCTCTGGGAAGTATTTAATACGATGGATCGGCGATCGCTAATCGTTTCCAAAGCCAGGCATAATTATTATCAACCATTTTGTTGAAGTGCTTCATTGGGTGCTTAAGCCACTTGGTGAGTGCTGTACAAGATTGACATTGCATTGAATACTGCATATCTCAAGGAAACACAAGGAAATTAGACACATGAGGAGGCCATTCAGCCCATCATGCCTGTGCCACATCAACACCACACCAATTTATCAACACCAAATCAAAATAAGAAAAATGCAAAAGAAAGTTTTCATTATTTTAATATAAATCGACTTCGACAAAGTTCAGGGACCGCTCACCTATGTTGGGCCCGCATTGTTATGCGATGCATCGTGTGGCAGCTTGCTGAAAATGTGAAATTATATTTTACACCATGTTTCTCCTTTTTGTGTGATCTTCTTTCATAATACCACCCATCACTTCGGCATAGGTAAATACCAAAAAAAGTTAAACGTTTTGTTATTAAAAGTTTCTTCAAACGTTTCGTTGGACTGATTGATAAAGCCACTTGGCGCACTCTCGCACTCTTCAAGCTTTGATGATGATATCGTGGTTCAATACCGGAGTTAGGAAAGCAAAATAAACAAGAAAAAAAGCGACCAGAGATTGCAGATCCTCGCCAAGACTTCTTTTGAGTGGTGTATTTTTATAGGTTTTAGGGTAACTCCAATATGGCTGCCAAACCATGTGACCTATAGTATCATGTGTGTGAACCTTTTGTTCTTCATGGACAAGCGGCCATACGTGTAAAATTTCGCCACTATTTGTTCAGCCACTTCAGAGAAGATTTTTTTTTTTTTAACAATATGGATGCTGAATCACGTAACTGATGATGTCATGACTTTTTTTTTGGGACCATTTTATGGACCATTTTTATCCTTAGATGACCCTCAAAATTTTTCATACTGATCAGATGTGGCGTTCTACATATGCAATTATGACGTTATTACGAAGGTACGTACGACTTCATAAAATATCGAGCTCATTCCCCATGAGGAGTACTTGCTATGTTCCAAGTTTCAATTTTTCCCTTGATACAGTTTCAGAAATAGAGAAGTCCAAAGTTTTTTCCGTTTTTCCAATATGGCTGCCACACCACGTAACCTATGGTGTCATAATTATCATTAAAGCATTCTACATGAGTAGACGCACCAATGGTGGAAATTTCGACTCAATCCGACAAGCGGTTGCAGAGAAAAACACGAAAATTTTGTGTGGACTAACAGACAGACGGACAAACAAAAACAAACAAACTGACAAACGGACCCAATTGCAATTCCCTCTCCTCGGGCGAGGGTAATTAGATCATGACAATGAGTAAAAAATGTTTTAAGTTGTTACAAAGTAATGAATCCCCACATCATGGCAGGACAGCCGAAAGGTATGCACGCTCGCTCAAAGCCGTCTAACCTGGATTTAAATCCCGACCCAGCTATAAACTGTCATCCGGGTGTGTCACTAGCAGAGTGATTGATCAGTGTGTGTGCTGCTTCTCGGATGGACGTTAAACTGGACGTCACATCTGTTGGAATCCCCCCTCTCCCCTCCCCCTCTCTCCTCTATCACCTCTCTCCCACCCCATCCCTCTCTCCCAACCCTATCCTTTCCATCCTACCCATCTCCCTCCCACCCCTATCTATCTCTCTCTCTCTCTCTCTCTCTCTCTCTGTCTCTCTCTCTGTCTGTCTCTCTCTCTCTCTCTCTCTCTCTCTCTCTCTCTCTCTCTCTCTCTCTCTCTCTCTCTCTCTCTCTCTCTCTCTCTCTCTCTCTCTCTCTCTCTCTCTCTCTCTCTCTCTCTCTCTCTCTCTCTCTCTCTCTCTCTCTCTCTCTCTCTCTCTCTCTCTCTCTCTCTCTCTCTCTCCCACCCCATCTCTCTCTCCCAACTCTACCCTTTCCATCCTACCCATTTCCTTCCCACCCCTACCCCCTCTTTCTCTCACCCCCCTGCTGACCCACCCCTCCCCCTCTCTCCTCTGTCACCCTTCTCTCACCCCTCTCACCCCTCTCACCTCTCTCACCTCTCCCCCCCCCCCCCCTGCTGACCCACCCCTCCCCCTCTATTGAGGAGACTATTAAGGACTGACAGTTTAGTTTTGAATTTAAAACTGCTTCCCCATAGGGCATAGGGTATCATTTACGAATCAGATTTGGAGTGAGCCTACCGGAGGGGTGCAACTGTCGCTGCATGTGTGAGCATGCATGTAGGCAGGTTTTTGCCAGGTAGATAGTGTGGGTTTTAAATACTCCCGCCTGGTTTTATATAGAACCCGGCAGTTAAAAAAGAAAATGTTGCTGTTGGGGCGCATCGATCACCCTTCCGTTGCCCTCCACTCCAGCTATCTTCCTTCCACCTACCCTCACGCTTCCCCCTCCTCTCTCCATCCACCCCCCATGGATATATACTGGCAGTCTCCATGTGCTGTGTTGAAGTGCTGTTTTAACGTACTCCATTTTGTTCAATCCTGACTACCCCCCCCCCAATTCTCCACAAGTCCTACTGCCAAACGCAAGTTGAGAACCCCTCCCCTCAAGCTTCCCTCCTCCCCAACCCCTCCCCCCACCCCACTCCCCCCTTCCTCTCTCCCCATTCCTCCTCGCTCTCCTAAGTCACCCACCCCTTCTCCCTCCCTCCTCTCCTCTCCTCTCCCTCCTCTCTCCTTCCTCTTTCCTTCCTCTCTCCTTCCTCTCTCCTTCCTCTCTCCTTCCTCTCTCCTTCCTCTCTCCTTCCTCTCTCCTACCTCTCTCCCTCCTCTCTCCCAACTCTCTCCATTTCCCCTCCCTCCCTCCACTCCCCTCCCTCCCTCCTCTCTCCACTCTCTCACCCTCCCTCTTTCCCCTCTCCCTCCCCCCTCGTGTCAGGTCAGGTTCGATCTGTGACCTGCTACAGGTACCATATAAACCTGTACTAACCTGTTCCATGGTCGGGTTGTCGGCGACTAAACCGTCTCCCCCACCAGGTTTTCTGGTGAGGAGGGTGTTTGGATATGGACACCCAGCAGGATTAAAAACAAAACCTGTCAAAGGGCGGAGGAGCTCCTTGTGAGCCAACGGCCATCCATATCTAGTGCCCAACTGTGTCTACAGACGTCCTCCTGCAGTTGGGTTACTTTTTTATTAGGAGGTTGGTGGCAGGATTTGCACTCCGGCCACCGTAAAACCCTTCATTCCACAAAACACACAAACGCAAAAAAATCTGAAAACCCATTCCGTGGGAGTACCTCCTGCGCAGCTTCCCTTCGCAGGGCAGCTCACCGGATGACGGGATTGGGGCAAAGCCTTCAGGACCCCCAATCTTTGATAGGAGGGAAACCACGGGGTAACATCCCTGGGTCAGATTGCGGGAGAGTGTGTCGGAGTGGTGCTGAGGTGTCGTCCACCAGACGGCGGTCTCCTTGGATTAACCTGAGGCGGTCCCTTCGGGTGGGTGCCTGGAATGTCCTATCCCGAAGAGAGGATGATCACCTGTCTCTGTTATCATCTGAGCTCTAGCGTTTGGACATCGGGATTGCAGCTCTCTCTGAGGTTCGGAGACCGGATTGCGGCGAGATAATGGTGGGTGGTTACACCTACTATTGGTCTGGTCGCTCTGATGGTTACCATACCCAAGGAGTTGCTGGAGCTGTGTCCAATAAGCTGACCCCAATGATAATTGAGGTAACACCGGTCAACGAGCGTATTATGAGATTAAGGATTCGCCACTCCTTAGGTGTCATTTCCCTGGTCGCTGTTTATGCTCCGACTGAGGTGAGTGATCTTACCGTGAAGGATGCATTCTACGCCACACTCGAGTCTGTGGTTGATCAGTGCCCCAGACGAGATACACTTCTAGTCTTGGGGGATTTCAATGCATCGACTGGAACTGACAGGGATGGTTATGAGGTGTGTGTTGGTCCCCATGGGTCAGGAACTATGAACCACAATAGCACCAAGTTCCTTTACTTTGCAAGAAGTCATGGACTTAGGGTGGCTGGTTCATGGTTTCAGCGCCCACAAGCTCATCGCTGGACTTGGTATTCCAACGCTGGCAGTGTGACAAAGGAGATTGACCATGTCCTCATTGACAGTCGTTGGAGGATGATCCAGAACTGCAGGGTCTACCAGAGTGCTCAGGTCCTCAATACTGACCACAGGCTTGTTGTAGCAACTCTAAAGCTGCACCTTAAATCCTGGAGAATGGTACCATCCCAGCCTAGGCTGGATGTTGGCAAGCTCAAGGATGAGAGAGTAGCTGAGGAGTTTGCGAACGGGCTGAGTGGACACTTGGGGGGTCTGGCTGCTTTGGGGGGTCCTGAAGAGTTGTGGAGTGCCTTCAAGACCACCATCCTTGATGTTGACGGTGGATGTCTTGGAACTCACCGCAGGGCAAAGAAGAATTTTGTCTCTCAAGGGACACTGGATACCATTGACCAGAGTCGCAGGGCCAGGCTAAATGGCAGAGCTGAGCTGTTCAGGGAGCTGAGGCGTAAAATTGTACATGCACTAAGGGTGGACAAGGAGGCCTATGTGCGAGGAATCTGTGAGGGGGTAGAACATCACCTGTGGACAGGTGATTCTCGTCCCGCTTACAGGGGAATTCGCGCATTGCGTTCATCCAAGCCCATTGCTCGGAGCACTGCAGTTAGAGCAGAGAGTGGTAGGCGCTTGACAGAGAAGTCTGAAATGAAGGCCCGCTGGGCCGGTTACTTTGAGCGGTTGTACCAGGCTGATCCCCCAACTGTCGAGTTGGACGTCAAGGGTGTTACAATCCCTGTTGCTGACCCTCGAATCAACTGTGGTCCACCTTCGCTTGTGGAAACACGGGCTGCGGTGAACCGGTTGAAACAGGGTAAAGCTCCATGGATCTGTGGCATCCATGCCGAACTTCTCAAGGCTGGTGGAAATGCTGCACTCGTGTCATTGCATGCAGTTTTGTGCTCTGCCTGGAACACAGGCATCATCCCAACTGACTGGAAGAGGGGCCTTGTTGTCCCTCTCTGGAAAGGGAAGGGTGATCGCCAAGACTGCAACAACTACCGAGGGGTGACGCTGCTCTCAGTGCTGGGCAAGGTCTTTGCTCGGATAATTCTCGATAGGGTTCGCCACCATCTGCTTGAGCACCAGCGTCCAGAGCAGTCAGGCTTTACACCAAAGAGGTCAACGATTGACCGTATCCTTGCACTTCGTGTCCTCACCGAACGCAGACAAGAGTTTCGGCAGGGGCTGCTTGCAGCCTATGTTGATCTCTGTAAAGCGTTCGATTCAGTGAATCAGGATGTACTCTGCAGGATTCTTGGTCTTCGTGGGGTGCCACCAAAACTGATCGATCTGATGTCTGAACTCTACTCTGGTGCTGAGAGTGCTGTGAAGTGTGGTGGTACCATCTCTGACTTATTTCCAGTTTTTACTGGAGTTCGTCAGGGGTGTGTACTGGCCCCCACACTTTTCAGCACTTGTATGGACTGGATTTTAGGGAGGATGTCGGAGAGATTAAGCTGCGGTGCATCGTTTGGCAATGTGAAGATCTCGGAACTTAATTTCGCAGATGATGCAGTCATCTTTGCGGAGACTTTAGATATCCTTTTGGGGGCCCTCGAGGTGCTGAATGAGGAGTCGGAGCTGCTGGGATTATGGGTTTCTTGGGTCAAAACTAAGATCCAGGCTTTCAGTGACATCTTGGATGCTGCTGTCCTGTCTGTGTCTGTTTGTGGTGAGGATGTTGAGGTCGTGGAGAGATTCACTTACCTTGGCAGTGATATTCATGTCTCTGCTGGCTGAGTCAGAGGTCAATAGACGTCTGGGTCGGGCCTGGGGAGTCATGGATTCACTGGATCATGGGGTGTGGCGCTGCTGGTACCTGTGTGGGAGGACGAAAGTCCGAGTCCTCAGGTCCTTGGTACTTCCAGTCTTGCTCTCTGGATGCGAAACTTGGACTCTGACCAAGGATCTGAGACGGAGACTTAATTCCTTTGGTACCAGGTCTCTTCGGAGAATCCTTGGCTATCGCTGGTCGGATTTTGTGTCCAACGAGCGGTTGCTGAGAGAGACTCGGATGAGATTTGTTACCTGCATAGTCTGTGAGCGTCAGTTGCGGCTGTATGGACATGTGGCTCGTTTTCCTGACGCTGATCCTGCTCACCAGATTCTCTCAGCGAGGGAGTCTCATGAGTGGAGGAAGCCAGTGGGCCGACCACGTGCCTCGTGGTTGCAGCAGGTTGACCATCATCTCAAGGAGATGGGGATGGGCCTGGCATCTGCCTGGGGGATGGCCAGACGGAGGCCCCTGGAGTACCGGCGGAAAGTGGATGCAGCGACGCGCTGTTCTGGCACATGCTCCCATACCTGACCTGACCTCCCCCCTCCCTCCCCCACTCCCCCTCCCTTCTCTCCTCTCAGCTCCTCCTCCCCCTCCTTTCTCTCCACTCCCACCATTCTCTCCCCCTCCCGCCCTACTCTCCCCCTTCCCCCTCCCTTCTCTCCCCCTTCCCCCTCCCTTCTCTCCCCCTTCCCCTCCCTTCTCTCCCCCTTCCCCCTCCCTTCTCTCCCCCTTCCCCCTCCCTTCTCTCCCCCTCCCTCCCTTCTCTCTTCCTCCCTCCCTTCTCTCCTCCTCCCTCCCTTCTATCCCCCTCCCCCATCCATTCTCTCTCCTCCTCCCCCCTTCCATCTCTCCTCCTCCCGTCCTTCTCTCAAGTGAAGGTACACTCATGTGTATCGTGGGGCAGATAATAGCAGTTTTTGAGAGGAATCGTGCAAATGATGATAGAAGCATCAAATTTGGCACATTTGTTCTCCAGGGGATTCTAATCAAATCTGCCTGATTGGCCATTAGAAAATCCAAATTTTGAAAAATTTCAACAAAAAAAAAAACTTCAAAAAAGTCAAGATCACGAATCAATGTTGGATGCTGGCTGGCTGAGATTGGTGAATGTTTCAGAAACATCATCAAAGACGTTCCAAGTCTGCCATGCAGTTTTCTTCCCTTCACCGCCGAAGGCAGACACGACGTCACATCCAGTGAACGCATGGAAGTATGGGATCCCTCCAGCTTTCTCAGGCCCCATTGCAGAAACTACCTCATGGACTGGAATCCATCGTGCCTTGGCTCCTTGACCAAAGGCAATCCACATGTTCTCAAGACCTCCTTCCTGTAAGGATGGCAGTACAGATATTGCTATGACTAGTACGTCCGTGTCATTAGCCTTAATGATAATGGACTTGCTACCATCCGTCGTTGCATCCCTGGCGTGTACAAATATTCGAGTGTCAGCTTCTTCATGACAACATGGAGACACAGCATCCAGTGACTTCCTTGTGTTGCTAATGGCATCTTCTCCTTTTGTCACAATGACTGTGCTTGTCGTCTGTGCTTCACACATCTTTTCCGCAAGGAAGTGAAACAGCTCGGTCTTGTTGCTGTCATCTCGAAGAAAGCTTCTCCAGTTACTTGGGGTCTTACTGGTTCCTGTCACTCTTCTTCTGATTCCTTGCCCCCTTTTCGACCTTGCCTCGGACTTCAGACTTGACTTCTTGTACACATCAAACACTACGTCCACCCTCTCGTACCTGGCACCTTAGGATTCCACCTTTGGGATGATGTCTTCTTTGGCATAGTCATCAAATATCTTTAAAGTGCGTGGAGGGAGGGCATTGATAAGTGCTGAGCCATCGATGATGACTGCATCTCCCCTTGGTTCTCTGTCTAGGATGTTCACTTGCTCTTCAAGAATTTCAGCCAGCTGTGACTTCAAATTTTTTTGAAGTTTTTTTTTTTCTTCAAATTTTTCAAAATTTGGATTTTCAAATGGCCAATCGGGCAGATTTGATCAGAAAGCCCTGCAGAACAGAAATGCCAAATCTGATGCTTGTATCGTAATTTGCACGATTTTTCTACTATCTACTACACTAGTAATCGTATGCCACGTACAATCTCCTTCATGTACAACTTCGTTCATGAGGAAACTTGTTAATTAATATTTGTACAATGTTTATAAATCGTAGGCAAGCTCATGATGATGTATTAAAATCATTTCTCAATATCCAGTGCTCTCCCAAAAATCTGTGCTGTGGACTTCAACTCAAGGGAAAGGTGTGTGTGTGTGTGTGTGTGTGTGTGTGTGTGTGTGTGTGTGTGTGTGTGTGTGTGTGTGTGTGTGTGTGTGTGTGTGTGTGTGTGTGCGTGTGCGTGCGATTAAAAAAATATACATATTTTTTAAAGAATTAAATCGAATTTAAATTTTTTAAGTGATTCTCGAACATTTAGGGATGGGGGCTAAAAACGATATCTCGCACGATAATTCAAAATTCTGTGGATGGATTATGATAATACTTAGTGGATGAGTTGGTGCATGACAAGGACGAACTGATTCGTTTTTGCTTCAGGTCCGGATCCAGATCCGGCCTCTCGGTGGGATAGAAAACGTAAACTATTCAACGTAGTGAGGGTGTGCGCTCCACCGAGTGCGGTTGTAGTTACCTTCGCCACTGAAGGTGGGCGGAGGTTATGTCGTCACCCCTATCTGTCTGTCTGTTTGTTTGTTTGTGTGCAGGATATCTCAAAAAGTTAGATGGATTCGGACGAAACTTGGTGGACAGGTTGACTGGTTGACAAGGACGAAACGATTTCATTTTGGTGAAGATCCGGATCCGAGAACTTTTTAACAGAGAATACTAGAAACCCTAACACCTTGGGATTGCTGCTACCTGGACACGTCACCTGGTATTGCTGCTACCTGGTATTGCTGCTACCTGGACACGTCACCTGGTATTGCTGCTACCTGGACACGTCACCTGGTATTGCTGCTACCTGGACACGTCACCTGGTATTGCTGCTACCTGGACACGTCACCTGGTATTGCTGCTACCTGGTATTGCTGCTACCTGGACACGTCACCTGGTATTGCTGCTACCTGGACACGTCACCCGGTATTGCTGCTACCTGGTATTGCTGCTACCTGGACACGTCACCTGGTATTGCTGCTACCTGGACACGTCACCTGGTTTTGCTGCTTTTCCACACCACATTACACTGAATTTGTCGTGAGCTGGATCATTTCTGATGATGCCAATCATTCCATTTTAGAGCTTGCACGTTCTGTTCACCCGATCAGTAGCTTGATATGTGGGTACCTGGTTCTATTGATAAGAACTTCTGTTCGCTACAAAGTTTCCTTCCCTTTAACCGCATCATGGCAATGATCAGCTATTATTGCATGTAATCCTGTAATGAATAAACATGAGGATCTCATGACAAGGTAGTAATATTTCACTGTGAACATCTGTAATACATTTCTGGAACACAAATAATTCTGCTGAGAGAAATCAATATTTAAATACCTTTAATTACCCATTAATCAGGTAACAAAACATGGTTTTGAGAAAAACAAGGATTTGTTTTGTAATTTCTTACTATTTGTATTTTAAAAAGAACAATTAATTATAAACCAGCCAATGATACCTAAATAAGAGTTGTATCTTCTCCAATTTGATCAATATGAAAGTATACAGTCATGTTACTCATTCAATATCACAGATACATGTTTTACCATATTTGGTCATAAATGTACTTCATTCCTAATTTGGGCATACTTACATCTGGCATCCACCTGGAACTCGAATAGGAAGTACCGGAATACAAGTTGTCCGAGACCAAATGCTGAGTTTTAACAAAAAACCCTGACAAGCCAGTAGGCGACATGGCTGCTCGCTCAAGATGGAAAGCTGGCCGACGCGACTCGCCGATATTGATGTACATGCTATCAATCAATTTAGCACAATAAATATGATTATCACAGCCCTCTTAGTTTGCGCCCAGAAACCCGCCTTGTGAAATTTCAGGCATGTTTCCAAAGAGACTCTAACAAATGGCAGCCCTGGTAATTCCATTTATCTATTCGCTAAAGATTTTATTTTTTTATATGATGCTGTAAGACATTCTCCTTGGGCACAAAAAAACAGGTCCCTTGGAGGTCCAGTTTCGGAGGTATTGATTTTTGTTGTACTGTCCACAATAAGTGTACGATGTACAATAAAGTATTTTAGCTGTTGCTAAGCAACGGAGGTGTGCATAGCAACCATTCATTTTTGTGTCCATGCTAGCCACATTGTACACATTTCATCCAAGTTTCATCAAAATCAGACTCTTTCTCTTAGAGATATTCGCAATTAACCGTTTCTGAAATGTTCGACATGTACTCGCCCAAAACCTATCTCCTCCTACAAATATTTTTGTTAGGGCTGCAAATTGGCATGAAGGGAGCTAGATAGATTGTGCACAGAACTCTAAGCTTCGATTTTTCGATTTTTCGATTTTTTTTTTGATTTTTTTCGATTTTTTTGACCAATTTAAAGGGCCGTTGGTATGCCGTTGCTAGGGCCCGGGGTCCCATATTCGAAAGCACACGATTCCCAGAAATATTGGTCCTACCTACCAAATTTCATTGGAATCGGTTGAGTGGTTTAGCCCCTAGGCTTGACCAAAGTTTCGCGGACAGACAGACAGATGGAAATGTCCAGAATAAGGGTGCTCTCAGAGCAGCCAATAAAAGTGAGTATATACACTATAAGAGAAGTGTGTTAGTGTGTGTTTGTTTTTGTTTGTGTGTGTTTGTATGGGTGTGTTTTTGTTTTTGTTTGTGTGTTGGGTCGTCAATCTAGTCTACCCTTATTATCAGTATTTCCGTCGATATATTTGGATGTCTGTCTGTCTGTATATATGTCTGTTCAGTCCAGTGCTCCGTTAATACAATGGTGATTTTGATGAAACTTGGTTGGTAGGTTCATACCATGACCTAGTTGTGTGCAAATGAGAACCGTTGCTATGGACCCATCCGCTGCCTAGCAACGGACCTTTGAAATTTTCAAAAAAAAATCTCAAAAATTTATTTTTTCGAAAATCAAAAATCGGACCACGAGCGACTGTGGGCAGTACATTCAGCCATATTGTCAAAAATTTCCAGCCGGATCCTATGAAAACTGTCGGATTAGATAGACTTTGAATGAACCCTGGTCGAAAACAAAAAAAACGAAGTTCGTTATATCTCAGAGACTATGAGTCAGATATACATGAAACTGGTATGGTAGGTTCATGGTATGTCCTAGTTATGTGTGAGAAAGAACTGTTACTATGGACCCCTCCGTTACCTAGCAACGGCCGAAAAACCTCTAAATGTGGGGGTATTTTAACGAAAAAACAATCTGCAGCATTAACCCTTGAAGCTGGAATCATGAATTTTCTTGTGCTTAATCCTCAGGTCATTCCCCCATCGAACGGGCCCATCATGTCAGGTTCTATTGGGTAGTCGACTACCCATGTCCGCCTACCGGCTTGTTTGTGTGTTTGGGTGTGTTTATTTGTTTTTGCTTGTTTGTTTGTTTGTTTGCATGTATGTATGAGTGTATGTGTGTGTTTGTTTTTGTTTGTATGTATGAGTGTGTATGTGTATTTGTTTTTGTTTGGGTGTATCAATATGTGTGTGTTTGTTTTTATTTGGGTGTGTTTGTTTTTGTTTGTTTGCATGCCTGAATTTGTGTGTTTGATTGTTTTTATTTGGGTGTGTTTGCATTTGTTTGCTTGTATGTATGAGTGGGTGTGTTTGATTTTGCTTGGATGTGTCTATGAGTGTGTTTTTGTGTTTGTTTTTGTATATGTGTGCTTGTTTTTTGTGCATTTGTTTGTTTTTGTGTGTGTGATAGAATTGTTAGGAACAATTGTGTGTGTGTGTGTGTGACCATTTTTGTCAGAGATGGCCCAACAGATCTTCGATAAACTTTCAGAGGTTCATCATTGAATGCCTGGTTGTGTTTTTTAGGCGAAGATAAAAATAAAAATTTTGAAAAAAAGTTCGTTTTTTGGGATTTTTTTGTTTTTTTTAAACTGTCCTATCGTACCGAAGCCTTTGCAGCGATGTGAAAGGTAATATTAAATGATTCCCGACCCCATTCCTGAGTGGGCATCCACAAAAAAAATACAAAAAAAAACAACAAATTGATTTCTTCAAAATGCCAACAGGGTTAGAAAAGTATCAGGTGAGGTCAGGTACCCGCCGGACAATGTCGGCACAACATTTACCGCTGTTAAAGCGATTCAAACTTCAGAGAAAATGGTTATTAACCATAAATGTGCGGAACAAGTAACGGGATTTGTACCCTCTTTGTCCAAAAAATTATTACCCATCATCACTCGATGTTTTGCTCATCTTATGGAGAAATACTGCAGTGTTTAATAGAAGAGGGTGTGAATCGATTTTGTTGTGTCTGACTCGGTTGGTCAGAACGTCCCGCTATCTCCTTTATTTCACATCACTGTTGGAACCGTTGGTCCATTGGTCTTCACCGCCCTTGTACCATACCCGCCGAATGTACTGCTGGAGCATTAGCTTGCCTTTCACCAATCCCAGATGTGCTTGGGTCAGGGTGGGGTTGGGCTTGATTATACGTTCGGTATTATGATTGCCAAATGATCCTACTATTATTACTGTTGTTAATATCATTAATATTAATTAATATATATATATACTTTAATTGTTACAATGTTATCATTGTTTTTGTTGTATATTTTGTAATTTGAATGTCATGTCATGTGGTGGAAGCACCTATTGAGCTGCTCTATACACCTTAGCATGGCATGCTTTTACAACATGGGAATTCTTCAGGGTTAGTTGTAGTTAATTAGCCGAATCAACTCAGGAGATCATGACAATCATTTTGGTGTATGACATTCCACATCAGAACACTCCGGTAGAACTCCACAATAAACATGACACACACACACACACACACACACACACACACACACACACACACACACACACACACACACACACACACACACACACACATTTACCGTAGATACGGCCAATATGGAATAGGCAAAGCCAAGAAGTGAACGTAGAATTCTTCTTACATTCGCTTCTTAAATATATATCAAATTAAACAGTCTTTTTGCTATGAAAAAATAAATATTACCTCAACATTACCTTCACAACGACAACTACACCGCCTAGAACAGGATCTCATCTGAAAAAAATATATTACCTCAACATTACCTTCACAGCGACAACTACACCGCCTAGAACAGGATCTCATCTAAAAAAAAAAAATATTACCTCAACATTACCTTCACAACGACAACTACACCGCCTAGAACAGGATCTCATCTAAAAAAATGAATATTACCTCAACATTACCTTCACAATGACAACTACCCACCAAGAACAGGATCTCATCAAAAAAAAATATTACCTCAACATTACCTTTACAACGACAACTACACCGCCTAGAACAGGATCTCATCTAAAACAATTGATATTACCTCAACATTACCTTCACAACGACAATTACACCGCCTAGAATATGATCTCATCTAAAAAAATAAATACGAGAAGTGAACGTAGAATTCTTCTAACATTCGCTTCTGACTTTACCTATAACTTGTTCACAACTGTATACGCAATTTCCGGTTACTTCGGCCTGGATTCGGGATCAGCGATCAAATAATGTCAATCACGATTAAAAATTATTTTTTGATGATGTGGGAGATATCTTTATTAAAATCAGTGGAGGAAATATACAGCATGTCTGATATTATTTGGGTCTTTCATGTCTCCGACGATGCCTTTATCTCCCGGCATGCATCATTCCCCATGACAAAAACCGGAAGCAAAAAAAAACCGGAAGCAAAAAAAAACCGGAAGCAAAAAAAAAAACCGGAAGCAAAAAGGTCAGAGGCAACGACACGGATTCGAAATTGCCATGGTATTGTGTTGTTGTTGTTTCCTATTCTCTCATGTGCATGCGTTAAGTATGAAGCTCACTACGTTCGCTATTAAAGTGACCATTTGTTTTTCTCGGCAAAATATTTAGGTAAATGACATGGAGAAATAATTTTATTTTTTATATACTGGTTTTGGCCGTTTGCCAGATTGTATACTTATTACATACTTAACATTCCGTGATGCTTTGGGCTGTCATGTATTGTTGCAGTTCTGGAAACCGCATCCCTCAAACACCAATGGCATCCAACATACAGTGGTCCCCAGACAATTTTTTCATTCATATACGTACAGACAGTCCCTTCCATACTTGTCTAATGGGACAAACGGGACAAGTGCGTTGTGTGAGTCTCATAGTTAGGTCTGATTATATCTTTGAACTAATTCCGATTATTTTTCTCTATTCCTGAGGTAAATCCAAGCAATGGGTCCTTGCAAGGGCCAGCAGGCGCTGCACTCGGACGCCATCTGTAAAAACCGTGGCCGCGTGCCCTTCGCTGTGAGAAGGGGTCCTCACAAAGGTCAGCAGGCATGACCCTTGGACACCCACCTGTAGAAAACCGTGGCCACACCCTTTGCTGTGAGAATGGGTCCACGGGAAGGCCAGCCATGGAAAAAACAACACACCAAATGCGAACAACTTACAGTAGGCACGCGGCGCACTCTTTTCAACGCATTTCGGAGTCTAATAATGATATCTATCTTCTTCTTCATTCCTAATCTCCATCTAATAATTACATATACTAGTAGCTGGCCGTACGTGCAAACCAAAATAAATAAATAAAACTTTCAGACAACCACACAGGCCGTTCCTTCGCTCTCGTAAACGCCGACTGGATTGGGGCATTGTGTTTATCTATAAATGCGCATAAGAAATGGAGAAATTATTAGAATACAGTGAGTCATCACTATCTGGAAGTAGTGCGTGCCCGTACGGAATGTTCACATCATTCCACGAATTATCGCTTGCATTGAAGTAACAACTGCTGTGATACTTACACACACAGAGTTAATTAAAATCAAAATCAAAATTAAACTCAAGTTTACCTCCCTGTCTTTGCTTGCCATGACATTCGCTGCCATTGACCATTGCCACTCCTACGCCACGGTAACTAAGGCGCCCTTTCCCCATCGGCCACGTCTACACAGCAATGTGTCCTGTCATTGGTTTGGTAAATAAATGGCCGCAGCAACGTGTCTTGTCATTGGTTTGGTAAATAAATGGCCATAACTTGGGAACCACTTGTCCGATTAACATCAAACCTTGAAAAGGCACATACTCAGGTCCCCAGCAATATACCTGGCAAGTTTCAATTAGATCAGACCAGTGGTTGTCGAGAAACATCTGTCACACACACACACACACACACACACACACACACACACACACACACACAGATTGCTGGAATTATAAATAGACATATCCTCTTTTTCAATCCAAAGCTTCATCTAATAATTATATCCAATATTTTCCTTCGATTCATGACACAGATCGGGGCTGGCGCCACGCACACCACCACTTTAAATGACCGCATGCTCAATGGCGGCGGACCCACGTGCAGCCCTGGGGTAATTTATTATCACACATAGAGCAGGGCACGAATAACCCACATCTTGTTCGGGTCTGCACATGTGTTTACCATGGCATCTTATCGTTGGTCTTCGCTGACCACCGCGGCCACGGGTGACTCCCGCGGACGGCGAACGTCCTCTCACCTCTCCACCCGGCGAGGCTGCAGCCAGGCAGAGGTGCGCTGTACGGCTCAGGCCGCATGGCTTACAGACAGGCAGCGCATTGACCGGCGCTGACCACCGGTCGCCGTGGACGCCCGGGAGTTCAGTGCAGGGTTATTCGTATCACGGTGCTTGGAGCGAGATGATTCCGCAGCTTGGAACCATCTGGCCGAAAGTAAAGTGGAGCCGCTTCCGGCCATCACGGCTAGGCCGTGTGCTGGCCAGTGCCTAACCAGAGCACCCGATTCGGATGACAACACATCGCTTCGGGCGTCGCCCCTGCCCCGCACCACAGGATCTATAAAAGGACGGGTTGCGGGGCTTTCGAGCGTTCCTCATCTGCTGACTCCACCTTCCTTCACTGCCTCATCACTGGCTCCACCCACCCAACTGATCCTGTCCGCCTTTCTCCACCCACTGGCTTCTGACTCCGCCAAAAGTCCTTCCTTGACACCTGTCGGTCGCACCCCATTTTCTGGATCGACGCTTAGCGGCACGAAGTGCCACGAAGCGGGAGATGACGCACCAGCTGTGAGGGAGGTATCGCCCAGCGGAGCATCCCTCCAAAAGGTATTGTTGGCGCCGTGGGTTAATCGTGCAGATACTGTTAGCCTCATCTTCTCTCCTCTTTCTTCTCAATAACTCTTCTTTATCGGTGTGTGCGTGCGTGCGTGCGTGTGTGTGTGTGTGTGTGTGTGTGTGTGTGTGTGTGTGTGTGTGTGTGTGTGTGTGTGTGTGTGTGTGTGTGTGTGTGTGTGTGTGTGTGTGTGTGCGTGCTTGTGTGTGTCATGGTGCCTGTCCTCATTTTAGTTAAGAGTGTGGAAGAATTATATCGGGATTACTCTGCCCTGTGTCTGCTTTAGTAAGTTGGTTGTATTATTGTCGCACCACACTTTTCTTCCTAACTCTGCTTACATGCAACAATAAACTACATTCACTCTACCACATATCTTTCCTCGTCTGCCTGTTAATAAATTATTCGTAGAAATGTTCCCAGCTCGTTTTTGTCTTTTCTTTCATTGATCCAGCTTGGTCCGTATCCTAATCTAGCCGGGACTTTATTCCCAACGATCCGTTCCTTTTAGCCAGTACGTCCTTGGCAGTGTCGCTCAGCTGCATCTGATCCGATAAAGTGATCCGGTTCGGACAAGGGGTACCGAGGGCGTGTTCCCCGGTAATTTGATCACGTGATTATTTTTTAGGTCACCGGATAAACTAGATGGAGGACCCTAAGTCACGTGGTTGAGTTATTGGCGTTCACGGTCGGTTATCCACCCGCCGAGTCATGGAGTTATCCATGTGCGACGACCTGCAATTCCGGGGAGTCTGGTGGGAACCCGAGATAGCTTCCCCCCCAGGTGGTCTTCTCACCCGACCCCAGGCCCCGCAACAGTATGTTTTCTGTTCTTTGCAACACGAGGTGCACCGGTTTCTGGTTCACACACTTCACTGTATTTGTTTTAAATTCACCGTCTCCTTATTATTCTGTATATTTATGCACAAATGTTTGTTTTAGAAAAAAAATATATATTATTTTGCACTATCATTCAAAAATGTTACCTGGGGACCCAAAGATCCTGTTTGCCCAGAGGGCCCAGAATACCGTCAGTCCACCTCTGGAGGTGCTGCACCAGTGAGTATGTGCTGTTCATTCTCGTTACACGTAGATATTAACGTTAATATTGGTTCAGTGTGCTCGCGTTCAGGTCACCACTCATCAGAGATCCTGTCTCCACAAGAAAAGTTAGTTTTGTCATTTTCTCATCGTGAATTTGACCTTCCCGCCACATTCTGATGAGGTCATTAATAATTGCGTGACGTTGAATTCATTTAAAATGATCACTTTGAGATTATTATGGAGGATGCCATTGATGATTAGCTTGTCGCAGTATTAAAAGTTGCAATTAGCTGAGGGGAAACAAAATGAGTATTTTGATTGTGGAGTTTCCAATATTGCTCACGTGTTTCGCAGACGTACGTACGTACGTCATCGCAGACGTACGTACGTCCGTCATCGCAGACGTACGTACGTCATCACGTTGAAAGTGAGTGAGACGCAATCGGACGCTTCCCGTCGAAGAGAAACATGCGGAAACGGGTGAGCGGGCAACGCACCAAGAGATGTTCCACTTAATTACACGGAAAAGTCCATTGGCAACTTGTTGGGAAACTTTCGCCTCTGCAGTAAAACGGCGATAGTATTTGCCATGACGTAATGTTCCGCAAAATGGACGCGGTGACGTCACGTCGGCAAAAAAAACGTCAGCGCGCTTGATCGCGCTTGATCGCATTTTCGTGACGCCGACCCACAGCCAATGGCACGTTCGCGTTGAGTGACGTCACTCGCCGCCGGACCTCACGAGCTCCACGGCGGAAAAGGAAGAAAGTAAAGATCTGAGGAAGAGTTCGAGTCGCGCGCAGCGCTTCTTCACGTTTCCCGAGCACTTTTTTTTGTTTTCCTCCTTCGTTTTGTCTTTTGGTTATTACCTCACGTGCGCCGTGGTTACCATTGACCGTCGTTGTTGCGATCGTTGCACACCCCGTCCGTACGTTCAAGCGAAGCAGGTTGGTTGGCGTGAGGGCCTCGGGCCGCTTAAATGAAATTGCCATGGATACACGTTCCTTCACCCGTTTATAAAATTAATTTATATATATATTTTTTTTGTTTGTGTGTGCGCTTTCCTGTTTGTCGCCCTCGCCCTTTACACATCGATCTTCGACAAGGAGGACGGCCCGCGTCGGGCCGGTCGCTGGCCGGGAGGGAGGTATCGATAAAGAAGAAGAAGAAGAAGAAGTAGAAGTGCGTCAGTTATGGAGGCGATCGCGAAATACGACTTCAACGCCACTGCGGACGACGAGCTCAGCTTCAAACGAGATGATGTTCTCAAGGTGAGCCGGTGGGGCTTTCATGGCAACTACTGACCGGCTTCTCTAGTTTGTTTTTTTTAATGCCACCTTACGGTCCCTCCGTGCGTGTGTGCGTGCGTGCGTGCGTGTCAATGAGTTCTGTAACTCCCGGGAGGAGGAAGTTCGCCAGACGTTGATAAATTTAAATTGAAGAATGTGCTTTGCTCTGTTAAAAAGACGGCAATTGATGAGGGGGATCTCGACGGAACGGCCCACTTCGATGGAAATTGTAAACACCGGCGCTGACTACTCCGCCATGATTGACATCAAGCGAACGAATGCGAGTCTGCCAACATCTGAGCACTTGCACGTCGAGGTCAGGGGGTGAGGTGAGCAGAGTGAGACGCAAGTTGTCGTAGAGATACCGAATGGATTCATTGTGGGAAGATTCATGGAGTTCCGTCCGTCGGGACGTTAAGCCGTTCGTCCGCTGTGCCGGCACTTAAAATGCGCTCGAGACTCCTTCGTACTTTTCAACACGTGCATGCCATTGCGTGCCCCCGGGTACTGTTGAACCTTCGAGCGGCTTCATTGATCTCGCCGGTGTCGAGATGAATGGATTCATTTGTCGTCGAATTGACAGCTTCCTGTCGAGGAGGATGAGGAGGAGGACGAGACGACAGACAGCACGTGCCGTCCACTGGTCACGTGCGCTTCCTGATTAGCTTCCACATATAGGATTAGGAAACCATGAGGTTTTTAAATATCGTCGTTCTGCTTTGTTCAATTCGTTATCTGTTTGCAGCTGCAAACTTGCTGTTATTGCATTGAGTAGTTTTGCTGTTTGTTTCCTCTTTTCTCTTTCTGTCTGAAGCCCCCCCCCCCTTCAGTACCATGTCGTTTTTGCTGACACTGACAGAACATGCTGTCCTTGGGTCTGTGTTCCCCCTTTAACGATGCTGTACAAATACGGCTTTGCTTTCACCACGTACTCCAGGGCGAGTTAAGTTGCTTCTTTGTAGCCATATTGTTGTAGGTTGTGCTTACATGTGCTTTATCCATTGCAACTATACACTTGGCAAATGCAGACCGTGTGACCGTCCTGGAAGGTAGAAGTACGAGTTCCGACGTTGAGGATCCCTTTGAAATTTGTCTGATGGGTCAGTCCAATTTCTTGCGCTCGGTCTACTTTATCGAGTGATCGTGCCGTGTGACTCTTCGTGTGTGTGTGCTCGTGGTGTTTGTGGAGATTGGCTGTGCAATTGTGGTGCTTTGCCATGTGGAGTCTTTTAAAGAAAAAGGAAAAAAAACAAGTTTTAGGCTCCATTTTTATGCCTCTGCCGACGAAGTTGCCGGAGGCATTCTGCTTTCGGGTTGTCCGTCCGTCCGTGATCGATTTTTCGTTGCCGCGATAACTTAAGAACGGCTGAATGTCGAAGTCAACCTTTGTACAAGGATGTATAATGATGCATAGATGAACTGATTAGATTTTGGAGTCAAGAGGTCATGTTGGGTTAATAATGGTCCGTTACCCTGCTAACTTGTGAACCAGTCATTGGATTTTGTCCAAACTTGACACGAGTACGTTTGATGATGTAAAGATGAACTGATTAGATTTTTGGCATCAAGAGGTCAGAGGTCATGTCAGGTAAAAATGTGATACTTGAGAACAGTTGGAGGGATTTTAATCAAACTTTGCTCAAGTATTATCATGATGTAATTTATCATGTTCAAGTATTATAATGGACAGACGCATATTGGTGGATGTCGAAGAGTTTAAAAAAAAAAAAAAAAACGTTTTCTTATTTCTGATCCAAGGATTTACAAGTAATTAAGGTGCAGGAGGAAGTCATTCAGCCCATAATGCCTGCACCACACCAATACCAGATTTAATAGATCTGTCGATACACCTTCCCTTCGTGTGCAGCCTTTTGGCTGCTACACTGGTACTCATTTTGCCGACCTCGGAAGGATGACGGGCTAAGTCAAGCCACCACCCTAACCGCTGAGCCAACACCAGGTTTATAATCGTTTGAATCGTTTGAAATTGTGAACTGGTCCTCGGCTGTATTCGAATAGAAAGTTGTTAGATTGAGAGCTGCTCAGAGGTTAATCATAAAGTCACACCCAAAAGGTTTCATTTTTTTTGTTGTTGTTTTTTTTTTCTTAATCGTGTTACATCACCTTGATATCCAACAAAATCCAATTCTTGAGTTCTGCATTTCCGGTGTTCGGAAGGGGCAAACTCTTAAAAAGACCCTCAAAACCTTTTTTTTTTTCAGAAATATTTGCACCCGAGGCTCATTATTATTTTTGTGACATCGACATTGGATACGTAAGAAATGTAAACCGATGACATTTGCATGCAAAGAGGACCCTTATAAGGTTTTGAAAAGGGTCTTAATCAGAAATTTGCACCCGAGAATTTTTTTTGTTGCAAACTGCTTATTCTAATGGTATGAAACAAAAATTCAGTCGACTAAACTTTCTGATCCGGCACTTTCGGATAAGAAGGCACCTTAGACTCAAATATGAAGATGATAAGCACCTCGATGCTCGTACTCAGCAAAAAGCTGACAGAAGTACAGAGTTTGGAATGCTAATGCCAGCATTGGATGCAAGTGTTTGCAGCGATGAAAGTTGCTGCATTTGATGAAGCCGGATGCAAACGCATCAGACCCTACGAGCATCTCTGGACTGCCGGAGTCGGCCACGAGCTTCTCGGTCGTGCAGAACAAATATAGGAGACCGGCATGAGAAAATTCCGCGAATTCGCGGAATTCCGCGAATTTATTCACCCAGGAACGTTCCTGAGTTAAGCACATATCCGTTGAGAAAAAAATAGGGGGTATGGGGGGGGGGTTAAGTCAATTGTTGGGAGTGATTTCACTGACGTCATTGCCAGATTCATTAACATAACATTCGGACCACCTCGCCGCATTACTCCTGAAACTGTCACAGCAGCATTAATCGAGCTAGAGGCGTGGTGTTCTGAGTGTGCAAGGCCAAGGTCGCTTCTAAAACATGGCCGCATTCAGTAGCATACCTGCCAACCCTACCGATTTGCGTGGTAGCCTACCGATTTTCTATAGCTCCCAACGCCTTCCGATTTTATTAGTCAGACATACCGCATTTGGAAATTATTATTGGAAAAAAAATAGTTGTGTTTTTTCAGTTTTGCGTTCGTTTCTCACTTCCAAGATCGTATTACACGCGGCTGCTTCTACATTCTACAAAACTCGTGCCTGACCTTGATTTCTTATCTCGTCAGCGATTGGTTATTGCTTCCAAACTAAGCATGACCAATCAAATGGGACGACAGGAAACAGCGGGCATTCATTTCCAGACAATGTGCCATTGGCATTTTCCATTCATGATCAAAGACTGAAGTTAACAGAGAGTAGTCATGGCTTCAGTGCACGACAACAATGCAAACACCAGAAAAGAAAACGACCACCCCCACGCTATGTCAACGAGTTTAAGCCAAGTTGGACAACAGAGTTCAAGTGTATCAAGGCTTCGCGTGAGGTAAACTGTAAATATGTTATGAAATCAGAGTGGCCAGTCATTTCATTCATAAAGATGTATCAGTGAGTTGATGTAAACTCTTGTGTACACGTATGGGCACATACATGTGGAGCTTGGACAGTCAGTAATTTATGGAAACGTGACTGATGATCATGATGTCTTAGAAAAATAAAGATTGGTGAGTAATCAACCATGTTAAGTTTTCTCTTTTTCACTCTAAAAATGTGTTGATTTATTTCAGCTAACTGTGGTCTCAAAATGCAGGAGATTGCACCATTTTGCTTCATTTTTTTGAAAAATTTTCCAGGGGGGGGGGCATGTCCCCGGACCCCCGAGGGACGCGTGCGACGCCAGCCTACCGCTTTTCCTTCAAAAAAGGTTGGCAGGTATGCAGTAGCCGCAGGCTGTCCCGGGATTGTGATGCTTGTTTGGCTGCACTAATTGACAAGACTTGCAAGAATTCCTGGAAGTGGGAATGGCTGGAGCGTATGCCATGTGGTACGGTGGCTTGTGGGGCTTTCATTCAAAAGATAGCCCAGCCAGGAAAGGCTGTATGCACATGGTGCCCAAAGGAGATTGTTTATGAAGGACGTGGGTACAAGTCATTGGAATCCCATGCGGAGAGCAAGAAGCATCGTGATATTCAGAGAATCCGGGCATCCAATTAGTCTTCCTGGTAAATATAGCCTTGGGCTTTATACATGTACACAGTAGACATCTATGCTGTCAATGTAGTGTAGTGTGGTGTGGTGCACTTTCACTACAGTAATAAATTATGTTAATTGGCAAGCAAGCCACAACTCAGAATTGGGTCAATCTTGTTTACCACCAATATCACCTGGCAATGACTAATAGTCTGAGGCTCAGTGTAATCACTGTACCGGTCACTGTATTCACTTTCTGAAGCACGTATTATAAATGGTGATTGGCTTTTCTTTTTTACTCTGCATTGGCTTTGGGTTTTGCTTTTTCTCCAGGTGTTTCCTCACCTTCTGCTACCTCTTGCACTGCTGCTTCTACTGCCCCATCCCCTGTACACCAATGCCTGCTGTACCAATAGGTGACAGGTATCCAATGCTCAAGCCATGGTCCTTGCCTTCCTCGCACAGCATTCCCTACCATTCAGCCTTGCCCCTGATCTGATAAGCCTGGCCAAAGCACTCAACCTGGATGCAAAGGCCCTTGGTCAGCTCACAATGGACAGAACATCTGCTTCCTACAAGCTTAGGTTTGGACTAGGACATACCATACATCACCAATTGATATCAGCACTGCAGAGGGAATACTTCTCTCTGAACATTGATGAGTCAACAAGCACAAACCATCAGAGGGTCTTGTGTGTCCTGGCCAGTTACTGCAGCCCACTGCATAAGCAGGTCATAGTGCAGCATCTGGAGTCCCTTGTTGTGATCAAAGTGGACAGTGCCTCGTAGCACCAGGAACTGGTTGACTTGTTAAAGAAGTATGAGCTACCCTGGAAGAACTGCATATCCATCCTCATGGACTCCTGCTCAGTCATGCGGGGATCCAAGTCAGGAGTCGAAGTTTGCATCAGGGAAAACAATGCCCCACACATGTTGGACTTAGATGGGGACTCCTGTCACCATGCTCACAATGCGTCCAAGAAGCTGAGCGACCCATTCGACAACTTCGCAGAACGCATGCTCTCTGACATCGACAATGACTTCAAGTGGTCACCTGACTTAAAGCACTTCTTGCAGGAAATCTGTGGGCTGATTGGTGTCAGGTATACCATGCCAGAGCGGTATGTCAGTCACAGGTGGCTCTCTGTGTATGATGTCAGTGTTGACACTCTGCGGCTGTGGGATGCCTTTGTTGTCTTCTACTTTGGCTTCCTCTCTCAAGTTGATCGCACACACTACTTGTCACGGGATGTGGAGGTCTACCATCGCAGCACGTAGACACAAAAGCCAAGGAGAGAATACGCCAGATCCATGATGTTCTGAAGAAGAAGAATATGACCAAAGATTGCAAGGCACGAAAGGAGCGTATACTGCAGCGAGTCTTCCACAAGAAGAAATTGATGACACTGATATTGATGTTCTATATATCAGTGTTCCCGCTGCTGAAGAAGTACGTCCTCCTGTTTGAGATGAAGGCCCCACTGATCCACAAGCTCAATGACCAGCAGGTGGACCTTGTCCGAGAGTTCATGGCCTGCTTTGTCAAACCTGAGAAGCTGCCATCCTCAGGCAAGAGACTTCAGACCCTCGACCTGGATGAGAAAGCCAACCTGCTACAAGTGAAGAAGATGTTTCTTGGAGTTGGTGTGTCTGAGATTGTCAACACTGCCCTTAGTGGAGATAGAGAAGTGCATGACTTCTTGCAGTGTGGAGAAGGCCTATGTGACATGTGGAAAGTACCTCCAGAAGAAAATGCCCCTGCATAATGCTGTCCTCAGAAGTGCCTCAGCAATTGATCCACTCAGCAGAGGGCACACTGTCAGCCAGGAGCAGCTCCTGAAGTTGCCACGCCTGGTGACAAATGTCCTTGCAGCAGAGGAATGTGATGCCTTTGAACTGGAGGTTCGGAGTTTCCAGATCGACTCTAGCCTGCCACCAGCTCAGGAAGATGAGTCTGCTCGCATCGACGACTGGTGGACCAAGGTCTTTGAAGGTGGAAAGTACCCCCTTCTCTCAAGAATGGTGAAGGCTCTGCTTTCCTGTTTCCATGGGCCACAATTTGAGAGTGTCTTCAAACTCATGGGAGATGTCTTGGATGTCAGATCACACTGACTAAACATGGAGACCTACAGCGCAGTGATGGGTGTCAAGTACAATCTTCGATCATCAGGAAAAACTGCAGTGGAGTACTACAGTAGGACTGACAAACTGCACAGTCCCATAGACCTAGACCTGTGCAAGAACATGAGGGGAGCCTACAAAACCTACAAGGCAGAACTGGCAGACAGGAGGGACAAAGAAGAAGAAAGAAGGCGAGAAGTGGGTGCAGTTGCTCTCAGTAAGTTGACCAAGCGCAAGACCAAAGAACTGGCTGAGAAGGCTGCAAACAAGGCAAGACTTTCCCACCAACCTGCAAGCAAGAAAAAGCACAACCTGAACCAAAAGACAAAGAAGTGAACAATGTTCAGTGGTTAGGTGCCTGTCGACATTATCGACTCAAGAACTCAACAACTAGTTGATGTAACAGTGTTACCAATTGTGAACTTATTATGCAAAGTTTTAGTGCAACTTGTTATCAATAATTATGCAAACTTATTATGCAACTTGGTATCAATTATTGTCAACTTTGTTTAATTTGCTATAAAGACAATGAAAGAATACTACCCTACAGATTGATTCATGATTTGTACAATGAATTTTGACAACAATTTACATTACAACACTGATTAATAATTTGCAAGATGAATTTCATGTCTTCAATGATTGTCTTCAGTGCTTTTACCCTGCTAACAAGGACAACACTATACACAATCCTCTTAAAAGGGACCAGGAAATGCAGTAGAATGCACGTGAGAACACCTGGAACCTTTAGCGTTCTCGGGCCTGGGCGGCCCCCGAACCCCGGCCTAAAAAATTTTCCGCCTCGGCCCATCGTTTTTTTTCGGCTAATTTTTTTTTAGACTCACTCTCATGCCTGAGGAGAACTTGGAATATTCCGAATGGAATGAAGTGGTATTCCGGTCACTCAGTGGCTTGAACCTTCAGAGCTCTTTGAGTCGCATCAAGAGCGTACATTACGATCCCCAATTGTTGACTGCATTCTTCTTCTGCACATCTGTTAGTGGATTACAACGTTTCTACCACCATGTCATTGTTTGTTGGTGATCTGTATTTTTTAGCCAGTAGAAAACAACCTGTTTTGGTAGATGATCAACGAAGAATCTTGCATTGAAGCTGACCCACATTGGGATATTCTCTATATCAAGCGCATGTGCAGCCAGCCAGAGTAGATCTTGGTTTCTCGCTCAACCGGACAAGTCGGGCAAATCTCTGAACTTGATGTCTAGGAAATCAAATTTGTCCATTCCAGGTTTCTTTCAGTGTGGGATGAGAGGCGCATTCTCAACCGCTAGTCATCACATGCCCTTTTTGCGACTACTTGGACTGACTGGTAAAGGCGGAGGCTCTTCCGTCGCACGATTTCCTGGCATATGTTCATCAGCCGATTTTGTCTTCTTCCTGGTAGGTTATTCCCATCGTACCATGCAGGGTTTGATTCAGTTCATCGTATTTATCAAAAGTGTTGGCTTTTGTACTCGAAGAGTGCTCAAAAAAAAATGTTGGTTGTTTCCTGCCAATGGCTTTACTTCAAGGTCCTCACAAATTGCAACATATCAATCAGAGGTGCTCTGGTCTAGAGCTACCAGTTACATATTTTTCAACGTACTGGCATATTTCTTCAAAGGCAACGGTTCAATTATTCAGGTATTGTAAACAAGTTTCTCCAAAAGTCGTTCGGCAGCTTTGTTCTTAGAGCGACAACTATGGTGTTTCTTAGCTTCCTTTGCTCTCAAATGTACCGCAGTGATTTTCACTAGTACGTTGGATAACTTAAATGTCTTCACAATCTCCCGTATTCTATATTCAGCTTGTTTTGTTTCAATATCTTCAGGGAACTGTTTGGTCCCATCGTGTCGCTGCTTAGCATACCTCTCACAAAATATGCTTTCGGTCGGAAAGATCTCCACATTTGATGGTCTTGTAGACGGTGACAAAACGCTACTCAACTGGTTGGACCGAACTGGCTGCTGAGGAGTGAATGGGAATAGCAGTGAAATTCTTGTGGCACTTACTATAGCGACCATGATGTGCCGATGGGTGCTCCGGTAAAGCTGCA
Organism: Eptatretus burgeri; assembly: GCF_056783735.1. Classification (NCBI taxonomy): domain Eukaryota; kingdom Metazoa; phylum Chordata; class Myxini; order Myxiniformes; family Myxinidae; genus Eptatretus; species Eptatretus burgeri. Next base: position 50,739,366 of record NC_140977.1, on the reverse strand, counting down.
ATGATACTAGGAAATACAACACAGGTGGAGGCCATTCAGCCCATCATGCCAGCGTGAACACCACACGAATCCATCCACACAAGATGCAAGGAAGAAAATGCAAAAATGTGGTTTTCATTAATGAAATAATAAAAAAAATGTTTTTTTTTGTTTGTTTTTTTGTACTTTTTTGTTGTTGTAGACTTGTATGTATATATGGATACAAACAAACACAACATAATAGTGATCGAAGCTTATCGTGCTGCACTCTTCAGGGTAAAAATCGCAGCAAGTGAAGGCGTGTGCTTTATACGTAGGTCTCGATAAGGTAGACGCTGATTGGTTCAACCGTAATGACGTCACGGTTAATCCGAATGCCCATCAGTCGGCTCATCATCTTCACCTCGAGCTCCCATTGTCTGGAGCAGAGTTCGTCGATGATTGATGTTTGTAACCACATCCTGGAGAGAGACCCACCTCACAAACCAGCAATGTTGTTTATGAGTTTAAGTGCCGATGTGAAGCTCGGTACGTGGGCCGCACAACACTAAGATTGGCTGATCGGATCAAACAACACGTCCCCTTGGCGATTCGAAGAAAGATTGTGAGGGTTAGAACACAACCAGTGCGAGCATGTAGAAATATGCAGCAACCACCGGCCACTGTACCTGCTTCATCTGCCATTGCACAGCACCTGGTTGCCAACCCTATCTGTGCAGACCAGTACAATGCAGATATGTTCAGGATAATGAGCCGAGGTCGGAGCTCGTTTTATTTACGTATGTTGGAAGCAACCTACATCCTTACCACCGATCCAATATTATGTCGTCAAAAGGAATTTGTATGATCTCTGTCTCTTTCAGCATGGAAAGATCAAGGGAAGTATGGTAACAAATGGTGAATGTACCTTTGGGGAAACCCATCCCCCCCTCCCTCCAGGATGTGGTTGCAAACGTCAATCATCGACGAACTCTGCTCCAGCCAATGCGAGCTCGAGGTGAAGATGATGAGCCGACCAATGGGCGTTCGGATTAACCGTGACGTCATTACGGTTGAACCAATCAGCGTCTACCTTATTGAGACCTGCGTATAAAGCACACACCTTCACGTTCTTCTTCACTTGCTGCAATTTTTACCCTGAAGAGTGCAGCACGAAAAGCTTCGGTCACTATTATGTCGTGTTTGTTTGTATCCATATTAAAGTTCTGTAGTACCAAACATCTGTATCTGTATATGTATATATATATATATATATATATATATATATATATATATATATATATATATATATATATATATATATATATTGTTGGGTGGTCACGAGACTACCCTTATTCTCAGTTTTTCCGTCTGTATGTAATGGACAGCTCTGGAGGCCAGAGGAGTCAACCGATTTTGATGAAACTTGACAGGTAGGTTCATACCAGGATCTAGTTCTATGCTTTTGAGCACTGTTGCTGTGGACTCCACCGTTGCCTAGCAATGGGACTTTGGAATATGTGAAAAATCCTAAAAAAATTATTTTTTCGAAAATCAAAAATCGGCTTCCATGCTTTTATGCGCACTATAATCAACCTCTTTGTCAAAAAATTTCAGCCCGATCTGTCAAAAACTGTATTACTAGTATGCAATTATGTAGCGACCACCCATCTCGCCTACCGGCTTGTTGGGTGGTCGCTAGAGTACCCTTATTTTCACTTTTTCCATCTGTATGTACGTTTGTATGTTTGTTTGTATGTTTGTTTTTATGTAATGGACAGCTCTGGAGGCCAGAGGAGTCAACCGATTTTGATGAAACTTGACAGGTAGGTTCATGCCAGGATCTAGTTCTATGCTTTTGAGCACCATTGCTATGGACACCACCGTTGTCTAGCAACGGGACTTTGAAATTTTTGAAAAATCCTAAAAAATCAATTTTTTGGAAAATTAAAAATCGGCTTCCAGGCTTTTATGCGCACTATAATCAACCTCTTTGTCAAAAATGTTCAGCCCGATCCGTCAAAAACTGTATGACTAGTATGCAATTACGTAGTGACCATCCATGTCGCCTACCAGCGTGTGTGTGTGTGTGTGTGTATGTATATATATATATAATATTATTTTCTTCCCCTCATAGGAGGGGGCGAGGGCTTGGCTAAAACACACATCAACCACACAACCCCCCTTGACAAGACCCCCACCAGCCACACTCCATACACATGCACACAATCACCCATCAATGCTAAAACTACCGAAAAGTCTTATCAGCATCTCCATACCCCTCTATCCCCATAACTTCCAGGTACCTATCTAATTCTAATTTAAACTTATCTACTTTTTCTGCTGCCACTACCTTTCCAGGAAGACCATTCCATGCATTAACTACTCTCTGAGTAAAAGTCCCCTGTTTTGCTACCGTCTTAACTCTCCTCTTCTTTACTGTCATGCTATGGCCCCTGGTCCTATTGTTACGAATTGGGAAGCTTACTGCACTCAACATTCAGGTCCCCATAACTCAGTTATTTCGATAAGTAAATGTGGATAGATAGCTCCCTTTCCCCTATATCTAAATGGGAATTAAGTGTGCATGCGCTGTGAAGTTATTTTATGGATAGGATTTTTACACTTGTAACAACTACAACAACACCTTCGCTCCATCCTGACACTCTGCTCGCGGCATTGTCCGCGTTCTTCATGAGCACGAAGCGGTTCGTTCTGGCCTGGCGCCAAATAAGGGTATGCGTCATTTTTCAGCCAATGGGCACAGAGCGAGCTCCAAGAGAAGCAGAGCCTCTTTGGGGGGCGGGGGATCGAGACACCCCCCCCCCGACCAATCATGAAGAGATGACCGATTTCCCCCGACGAATGAGGGGTATGGAGAGGTGAGACACGTCCTCCTCCCCCCCCCCGCACCCAACGCCAGAGAGGGAAGAAATAGACGGGACGGCGCGGTCATCTGGTTTCTGGTCTCACCTCGTCGCTGGCTTCTGGTGTCTTCTCGTCGCTGGCTTCTGGTCTCTTCTCGTCGCTGGCTTCTGGTCTCTTCTCGTCGCTGGCTTCTGGTCTCTTCTCGTCGCTGGCTTCTGGTCTCTTCTCGTCGCTGGCTTCTGGTCTCTTCTCGTCGCTGGCTTCTGGTCTCTTCTCGTCGCTGGCTTCTGGTCTCTTCTCGTCGCTGGCTTCTGGTCTCTTCTCGTCGCTGGCTTCTGGTCTCTTCTCGTCGCTGGCTTCTGGTCTCTTCTCGTCGCTGGCTTCTGGTCTCTTCTCGTCGCTGGCTTCTGGTCTCTTCTCGTCGCTGGCTTCTGGTCTCTTCTCGTCGCTGGCTTCTGGTCTCGTCTTGTCGCTGGCTTCTGGTCTCGTCTCGTCGCTGGCTTCTGGTCTCGTCTCGTCGTGTGCCGGAGGAGCGTGCTGGAGCCCGACGCTCCCCTCCGTATCCGGTGCTTGCAGCGGCATCGAGTTTCGGGTTCAAGTCCCGCCGAGCCGGATCGTCAAGGGCCGCACGAGGCGGGAAGGTCCAAGATAGCTCTGGTTTCCAGCTCATCTTCCCTCGATGGGAACCTTCAATAAAGACCATTGGGGTCCATCTTCTTTTGGGTATTTGTGTGTGTGCGTGTGTGTGTTCTTGGGCCCCGTCTTCAAGTAGAATTGTTTAAGTGCCTTGTACATTGACTGCATTTCTTATAGTCGGATAACTCTGCTCTTTGTGTGTTCCCTTCCCCCCCATTATAAATAAATCCCCTGTTAAATGTTTCAGCTCGTTTCTGTGTTTCTTTCATTGGTTTAGCACGATGCGTGTTGGGAAATTGGGAAGCGGAAAATTGTGCATTTGGACCGACGGACCGCGGTAACCTTCCGCTCGGGTTACGCACGGTTCGAGCACGCTAACGGCTCGTTCCGCTCGAGCTCCGCCGAGGGTGGAATTCCCCGGTAGTTTGGACGACGTGGGTATTTAGGTAAATTGAAATTGGCAATCGACCCTATCCCACGTGGTCGACCTATTGGCGATCTACAGTCTGATAAGGGACCCATCGGCTCCGGATTTATCCGGGGTGACAACCTATAAATTGCGGGTGTTCGGTGGAGCCGACTCTACTGCTCCACATAGCGGTTGTGCTCGCCATCAAAACTCGGCCCCACAACACTATCACTGTCTACTCTTGAATAATTCATCTGCACTTATTTTATCCCTACCTTTCATTATCTTAAACACAAAGGTCATCGACGTATCAGTCACCCACAGACTATCGATATTTCGATGTATCGATTCGGAAGCATTGAGAATGTTCAACCACTTGTAGTCTGTGAACAGTTTTAGATTTTTGATTTTGGATGCACACACATATGAATAATGCATTCTGTTGTTTTGACAATACGTGTCGGTGGTGCCTTCATAGCTGATGGTTCCGATATGGGATGGTTGCGTAGCAAGTGGTTCGATGGTGGATGAGTCCAGGTTATTTGGAAGAATGGATATCTCCGAACCCGGCGTGTCTAAAATCATGTACATTGCATGTTTATGGAGTACATACAAGGCAATGGTTGACTTCAAAACCTACTTATGCATCATCAAATAAAATGTGCATTTTGGTGTCTGTCTGTCTTTGTTTTTTCTTTTTTTAGATCTTCGTGGAGGATCTCTAAGTCTTACTCATGTTGTTGTTCTTGTGGACTTTTTTTGTTTCGCAGCCTACAGTTTTCATCGAAACGTCCTGAAACTTGGCGTAGATATGTAGAAATACTCTGCGCAGACAGTAACCATCTCCGATTTTGAAAATTCCTCCTAGAAAAAAAGTTATGACGTCAAAATATCTCCGCTAATGGAAATCGCCTAAAAAATTATCTCCGTAACTAGGCAAGCTTTTTGAATTCTGTTTGCGGGAATCGAACAGGGCATGAGCAGAGATGAATTATCTCACATATGATACATCACTATGACGTCATATCAATCTTTATGATGTCATTCCTATTTTTTGACATTTTTTGTTTCACAACCCAGAGTTTTCATCGGATCTTCGTGAAACTTGCCATGTATATGCAGAAAGCCCATGCGCAGACTGGAACCATCTCTGATTTTGGAAATTCTTCCTAGAAAAAAAATTGACGTCATAATATCGCGCTAATGGAAATCGCCTATACCATTATCTCCGAAACTAGGCAAGCTGTTTCAATTTTGTTTGCGAGAGTCAAGCCGGGCATTAGCACAGATAATTTATTGCAAACCTGATACATCACAATGACGTCACATTCGTTTTTATGACTTCATCATTAAGAGGACGAGGATCTTGGCTCATTCAAGCTTGTTTTTTTATTTGACCGAGATGTATTCGGTCGTTACTTAATCCAACTCAACCAAACTTGCCAGGAGGACTAAAGGTCACTCGATGGAGGTTGTAGCGACTTGATTTGCCCTCCTCCCCAAGAGGGCTTTCCGCCTTCGGAAAAATCCATGTAAAGATGGCTAATCATGGTATTCTTCCAAGGTTGCTTCTAATAACAACAGTAATTGATGTTTTTAAACTTCGATTTTGAAAATAAATAAATAAAGAACAACACCAATGATGATTAATAATGTTATTACGGAGGAGGAGGAGGAGGAGATTGGGACCATACTCTGTGCAGAGCGTTGGTGCTGCTTAAGGCCCTGTGACACCTTGACGTTTTAGCCAGCGTATGGCAAGGTATCAAAATGTATGTAAAACGCTGGCGTACGCTGAACTATTGATGTTTTTTAAAAAGTTTTTGGCGTATTCATAACGAGTTGGACGTATGCATCACGTATTAGTAACGTACACAGAACGTTTCGATAACATATAGATAACTTATATCAAGGAATGCTGAGCGTGTTGTCGGCGTTCACAACCTATGCCCAACGATAGTCTAACTTATGCATAGCGCGGCAGCGTATCGCCGATGATCACGTGGCGTAGGCTATTAATAGGCTGCGGCTCGACGATTCAAATCATAACTGCACTAGACATCGAAGTGTCAAGCCGCTGTCACACCTTGACGTTTTAGCCAGCGTATGCCGACGTATGAAAACTTTGCCGAATACGCTGGCACATGTCGAATACGTTATGGGTAAGTTTTGTATACGTTAAGAGCATGCTGAAGCACGCTGGCATACGTCGTAGTACGCTGAGTATGTCGACAAATTTTCAGCATGTTGAAAATTTTTCGACATATGCCAGCATATGACGCACGTTCCGCATATGCTGGCCATAAGTTGTAGGCACGTTACGCGATCGTTGACACACGTGGACACACGTTACTTGTAAGTTACTCATAAGTCGAAACACGTCAAGGTAATGTTTAGCGTCAGTGTTCCAGACTCCCTGGTGGTTTTTTTTTTTGGTTTTTTTTTCTTCGGTATGACGGTGATGTTGACACTTCGATTTCTAGTGCGGTTATGATTTAAATCGTTGAGCGGGAGCCTATTAATTATATTATAACCGCAGGAGAAATCGAAGTGTCAACATCACCGTCATACCGAAGAAAAGAAGAAAAAAAAAAACAGGGAGTCTGGAACACTGATGCTAAACATTACCTCGACGTGTTTCAACTTATGAGTAACTTACAAGTAACGTGTGTCAACGATCGCGTAACGTGCCTACAACTTATGGCCAACGTTTGCGGAAGTGTGAGTCATACGCTGGCATGCGTCGAAAAATTTCAACCATGGAAAATTTGTCTGACAGCTCGGCGTACTACGATGCATGCCAGCGTACTACGACGTATGCCAGCGTACTACGACGTATGCCAGCGTACTACGACATATGCCAGCGTGCTCATAACGTATACAAAACTTACCCATAACGTATACAAAACTTACCCATAACGTATTCGACGTGTGCCGTCGTTTTAGACAAATTTTTCATACGTCGGCATACGCTGGCTAAATCGTCAAGGTGTGACAGGGCCTTTAAGCAGTCTCCTTGCCTTTTGGGCACAATCCTGGACGGGTCGCTACTCTGACACAGTATACCAGCATGCTGGTACTCATTTTGCTGACCTCGGAAGGATGACAGGCCGAGTTAACCCCACCTGGTATTATTACAGAATGATAATATTAATGATGTCCCTCCCCTCTCCCCAAGGGATTTTTTTTCCTCTTTGGGTGCCGTGTCAATGTATATAAATGGTGTAACATGGGGCAAACCTTCCAGAAGTAAAAAAAATAAAATAAACTACAAACACATATGATTACCTTTTTTAAACAGTCGCGACTAGCGTTTAACACGAAACTGAAAGACATCTGGAGGAATCCCGACATCCTTGAGGCATTCTGTGCTTATCACGTTCACCACAGACTAACGGACGCGAGCCTAGATCGACTATACTAATCTATACACCTGAGAGAGGATTGCATGACCCTTCCTGTCGCTCCTGTCGGGTGTGGGAGTACTAGTTACATAAAATTACCATAATTACCTTCGCAAAGTTCGTTTGACGAAGGTATTGTATTGACCCCTGTGTATTTATTCATTGGTAAATATGTGTGCGGACAACATTGCGCAAAAACTGCTGGACCGATTTGCATGAAATTTTCAGAGATGATGTGCAGTTACTCAAGGACGCCAGGCGAAGCTTTTGGGAGCGATCGGATCAAAGGTCAAGGTCACAGAAAGGTCAAAATCGTTTTTTTGCGATTAAAGTGTCAATTTTGTTCCGATTTACATCAAATTAAGTCCAAAATGTTCAGTATTCAAATCCCGATCCACTGATATAGCGTATGGTATAGTGTTTGCAACCCTAGTTAGTCTGTGGAAGTCAAAGGTCAAGGGGGTCACCACAATGGAGTTTTTGATTGGGAAGCGTTGTGGACAACATTACACAAAAACCACTTCGCAGATTGTCATGAAATTTTGTGGATGTGTTTGGCATCACGAGAGGACAAATCGATTAGATTTTGGGAGCGATCAGATCAAAGGTTAAGGTCAAGGTCACAAAAAGGTCAAAATCGTTTTTTTGCGATTAAATTGTCAATTTTGTTTTGATTTACAGCAAATTAACTCGAAAATGTTCAAAATTAAATTCCCCATCCTCTAATATGACACATGGTATAGTACTTTTGTCACCCAAGGCAGCAGTTGGGGGTCAAAGGTCAAGGGGGTCACACATATTCACATTTATATCGGAAAGCGTTGTGGACAACTTAACGCAAAAAAACAAAACGCAGAGAGGCTTTAATTGTTTTGGATTTGTTTGGCATCATGAAAGGACAAATCCATTAGATTTTGGGAGCGATCAGATTAAAGGTCAAGGTCACAAAAAGGTCAACATCGTTTTTTCATGATGAAAACGGTTAATATGTTTCCGATTTACATCAAATTAACTCCAAATTGTTCAGTGTTCAATTCCCCATCTTCTGAAATGACACAAGCTATAGTACTATTGTCACCCTAGGTAGCGGTTGTGGGTCAAAGGTCATGGGGGTCACGAAATGCCTATTTGTATTGAGATGCGTTGTGGACAACTTATTACAAAGGTAACTAGTGGCTGCGGCGAAGGTATGTGCTCTACGAGTGCCCGTTCCAGTTAGAATTGTAATAACATCGGTACTTCAGATCGAATGTATGTAGACGTTGAAGCAATTGTGTGTGTTCAGGAAACACAAGTACATCTTAACCCTAGAGAGAGAGAAAAAAATGTCCTTGCCTCCAATTAACAAGGGGTTGAATCCATTGAAGTGTTACTGTTATCGATTTTGTTCAATTGACGAAACTCAGCTCCTTGGTACTTCTCTCATCCGCCCCTTCTGTGTTGGGCCATACGTTCAGATGGAGTGGTACATTGGCTCTTGTGGACCCTTCGAGCCTCAGGAGCCTTCTTATCCAAAAGTGCTGGATGTGAAAGTTTCTTGCATTGCATTTTTGTGTCATACCATTAGAACAGGGCAGTTTGCAACAACAACAAATTATTGGGTGCGAATTACTGATTAGACCCTATTTGTACCCTTTTAGGGTCCTCCTTGTCTGCAACTTGCCAACATCGAAACTTCTTTCGCACCGAATGATTATTCACACGTATCTTTCTGATGTGTTTGAAGTGGAGATTTGCTCGGGCTCAGCTGTTTTGATCGAATCTTTTTCAGAGACCCCTTTTCGAACCATTTAGAGCCTAAGGGGCGTTCTTATCCGAAAGTACTTCATCTGAAATTTTCTTTCATGCATTTTTGTTTCATGGCGATTGATTGTAGCTTTTTGTTGCAAAAAATTTTTCTCAGGTACAAATTTCTGATTAAGACTCTTCTTTAAACCCTTATAAGGGTCCTTCTTGTGTGCAAAATGCCGACGATCTTCGTTTCTTATGCGTGTTTTGTATTTAGTATCCAATGTGGTGGAGGTAATAAAATAATAATCAGCCTTTGGGCGCAAGTATTTCCAAAAAAGGGTTTTAAGGGTCTGCTCCTGAACGCTGGAAATGCGGAACTCAAGAAATGGTTTTTGTTTGTCAAGGTGATGCAACACAATGAAGGATATCAACCTTTTGGGCGTGACATTACGATTAACCTCTGACCAGCTCTCTGTTTATATGTGGAGAAGGTGTACGCTGGTCCCTTGAGAACATGGGTGTGACACTCCAAAGGAAGGGATGAGGGACAAAATATCAGGAGCAATGAGGGATGTTGGGAGGATTGTAAGGTAGGAAAGGACCTATGGGATGGACAAGATGAATGCAGAAGCAAACACTCAAGAAGGAAATACTGGAAATTGGGGAAAAGTGCGTTTGGAGGGGGTTTGGGGGAGAGGGTTAACGGGGGTAGAAAATATAATGGTTTTGCATTGGGGACAATCTGATATAGTGGTGAACAGCTGTCTTGAAGACCTGTAGGGGAGAATGAAATTGAAGAGAATGTGGAAGTTGGTTCCACAGACAGGAACCAAAAAATGAGGAATGAATGAGTGGAGGTGAGCAGTGATTCTGGATTTTGGGAGTTTCACCAAAAGGGGGTGCTTTCAGACAGCATGTGTTTGTGTTGAGGTGTGGGGGGGGGGGGGACAGAAAGCAGGCTGGCAAGACCAGAAATGAGGCGAAAGAAGACAGAGACCAGCAACCTGTCTGCGATGGCGAAGTGATAGGCCCATCGACTCGACTTCATCGTGGGAGATTCCAATAATATTGAAGGCCTTGACTTCCACAGCATAAAGCTGAGCAAGATGTGAGGCATGGAAGCCAGCCCAGAGAGGGAGAGGAGTATTCCATCAAACTGTGGATGAAAGCTTTAGAAAGCACCTGTAAAATGTGGATGATGCATAGCACTGATGCATAGGAGTTCAGGTGTGCTAAGGAAGGACTTTGCATGACCCAGGGCGCCCAGTTGGCAGCTGGCTTTGCACGACAACTTAGAAACGTGGGTGGTTTGCCCAAGAAAGATAATGGCTGATCGTGAGATTCAAACGTTTGAGTCATTGAACTTTCTCAAGAGGAACTTGTTGAAGAGGATTGTGTTGGCAGCATCACCAATGTATAAGAAAAATATTGCAGGAAACCCAGAATGGAGTTTGTCCTATGACTCATTGTGGTTGTTTATCCTCATATCTATTACCACCCTTGCATCAGGATATCACTGTGACTGTGGCACTACATTCTTCCTTTTTCCTCTTTTGTTTTGCTTTATCTAGCTATGCCAGATATGTACACCTTTTCTGCTTAATTTACAGGATTCATTTTGCTGGCTGTAGAGTGTTGACAGATTGAAGTGGGGAACGAGGGGAGTGTGTAGTGCTGGAAAGGAGAAAGCGAGTGGCATGGTACGGGACCAAATGGTACAGGAGAGGTGACTGGAGAATAATGAGTAATCTGTTATCTATTATTCCCTTCCATTTTCTTTGAAGTAAATAGTGAGGTTTTTATGTTCAAACTCGTGGATATTGTTACGGATTTTGGAAACCTTGTGCACACAAGCAGCCAGAGTCCCCGTAGTTCAGGCATTTCGATAAGTATGTGTTAATAGTTAGAATCCTTCCTTCTGTCTAATGCAGTGGTTTTCAAACTTTTTTTTAGTGGTGACCCAATTTCAGAACCTCTCGACATCGCGCGACCCAAAAGATTCAAGACCCAATTCATAATATATAAGATAAGATTTCATATGACACAAGAACATTTACTGTTTACTTTATTCACCATCGTCATGTTTTCATAGACGAGTAAACGGAGAATAGCTGACAGTATCCAAATAGTACAGTTGAATGTTTCAGAAGTTTAGTCCGAATGACATTTAGATATATCAGTGAGAAGGATGAGCCTGTTTTTCAGAAACCAACTTCTCTATTCATGGAAAAGTAGATTACAATGCCAGGATAATATCATGCTCCATTTCTAGGCGATTTCTGTACTTTGTTTTAATCACCACCATGGTGGAGAACGACTGCTCACAAAAGTATGATTAAGGATATGGCATGAGAACCTTAATGGCGTGCCATGACAGGGTCGGGTACGACGGCAGCATTTTGCACCAGAATGTCGGCGGAAGAGCCTGCGCTCCTGAATCGTGCTGGAGCTGTACAAGCTCTTCCTGTGCTGTATCATCTTCATCAGCAATCGAGTCCAGTGGAGCCGTGAAAGGGTCCCGAACCACAGAGAAGGACTGCACATCCAGCTCAGGGAAATAGTGCTCAAACTGTTCAATTAGCGACCGAAGGTGACAGGCTATCTCCCCAGAAAGACTGTCGAGCTCAGTATCATCGTACAGGCAGGTCGTTAGATGCTCCACCAGACGGGGGTAAAAGGCTGAAGCGCTTAACAGCTGCTTTGTCTGCCAGTAATTTTAGAGTCACCAGAAATCCGCTCATTTTGTCGTGAAAAATCATGAGGTTGGCGTCTTTGCCTTGGAGGGAGCAGTTGAGGACATTGAGACTTTCAACGATGTCAACGAGATAGCACAGTTCTGACAGCCAAGAGTCCGACTCGAGCAACACTACCCATGCCGTTTTCCCTTGTGTGCGTAGAAACTCCTTCAGTTCATCTTTGAGTTCGTAAACGCGCAGAAGAAGGTTTACTCGAGATAACCATCTGAGTTGAGTGTAGAATAGTAAATTATTATGGTCGGCGTCCATCTCCTGGCAGAGTAGCCTGAATAACCTAGTGTTGAGGGCGCTCGATTTGATGTGATTCACCATTTTTACGACTTCTGAGAGCACGCTCTGGAAGGTTTCTGGCAAAGTACGAGAGGCGAGCGCTTCTCGATGAATCATGCAGTGTACCATGGAGGTCTGAGGAGCCACCTCAAGCAATTTAGCCTTGAATCCAGAACGCACTCCTAACATTGCTGGCGCGCTGTCTGTTGTAGAACCGAGCAACTTTCCGAAGTCCAGATCAAGGTCATGATAAAACTGCTCTACTTTCCCAAAATTGTCCTCATCTTTGGTGGTGGCCTCCAATGGCTTGATGAGCGGTGGCTCATCGACAAAGTTATCAGCCTTTATGAAGCGGACCCAGATGATGAGTTGCGCATACGATGCGATATCAGTGGACTCGTCCAACTGTATGGCGTGTCACGGCAATTCATTGATCTTCTGTACGACCTGAGCCGTTACGTCCAGACTCATATCTTCAATTCTGCGTTGGATGGTGTTGTCAGAGAGGGGTATAACTGCCAGTTTCTTCGCCGCTTCCTCCCCAACCATCAGAGATACCATGTCCTTTGCACATGGCAGCACGAGGTCTTCTGCAATGGAGTGAGGCTTTTTAGTCTTGGCAACATGGAGTGACACTCGATAGGAGGCCTCTAATGCCCGAGAATTGGTCTGATGGCATGTACCCTCTCTGTCAAGATGCGTATTCTTGAGTGCAAGAAGTTTCCGTTCAAAGAACGCTCTCTCTCCTTATCCTGATAAGGCGCATGTTTTGTAGTCAAATGCCTCTGCAACTTATTGTGTTTCATAGACTCCGTAGAAAGAACTTCGAAACAAATCACACACTGAGGCCTTTGTGCCCCACTTTTATCCACCACGTAGTAAAATCCAAGGTCCAGAAATTTATCCTGGTAAGAACGTTCTTGAGATTTGCTGGTGGCCGGTGCTGCCATCACAAATAAGGTCTCGAGTCGTATGTGGAGACGTGAATAGACGTTAATGATAGAGTCAGAGTCTGATTCTGAGAGGCTGTGGATCAAACCACTAATTTCCCGCCAAAATGAACCGCCCTTCAGTGAGCCCGCGCATCAGCTGGATCCTATTCCAAGCGTCATGTTGAGCCGGTTCCCATACTTTGAACGAACCGTTTATATTACATCCCGTAAAAGCGAACACCGATCGAAAATAGACAATTTTTTTTCGCTGCAAGCGGACGCCCGCGACCCTACGAAATTTGCTCGGCGACCCCGCTTAGGGTCGCGCCCCTGGGTTTGAAAAACGAAGATCTAATGGGAATTGCATGTGTGCGCTACGAGTTATTTTTTAGCTCGGTTTTTCCTCATCAACAACAACTACTACTACATCCACTACAACAACGCCACCATCCCACACTCGACCTGTCGCCATTGCCCACGTGTTTTCAGCTGAAGGCGTGGGCGGAGCCTCCAACGCCTTAGATCGAGGCTCTGTCCCAAGGAAGGGCATGGACCGTTTCCTCCAGCCAATAAGCGATGAGCGAGCATGACACGCACGCCCCAGCCAATCGGGAGGTGACCACGAGTCATCCGACAACCCCTCATCCAATCAGGAGGCAAGTGGGAGGAGAAAAGACCCCTCCCACCTCAGAAGAGTCGAGTGGTTGTCTGGATCAGTGTTGGGGAGACAAGGGTGCGTTCTGCAGCATCATGGCGATTGCGGTCTGCGGTCTTGGTGGCGAGTGTGGCTTGGTCCCGTTCGTGGGTCGTGGGTTCGAGTCGGTGAAACCGCTCAAGGTGGGGAGGGACCCTCTCTACCGAAAATAGACCCACGAGGTCGTGTGTGTGTGTGTGTGTGTGTGTGTGTGTGTGTGTGTGTGTGTGTGTGTGTGTGTGTGTGTGTGTGTGTGTGTGTGTGTGTGTGTGTGTGTGTGTGTGTGTGTGTGTGTGTGTGTGTGTGTGTGTGTGTGTGTCACTGTCCTGGAAGTAGAATTGTTAAGTGCTTTTTCCTTGCTCATTGTACATTGCCTACCTTTTATTCGTGATATCTCTGCTCTGTGTGCTCCCCTCCCCGATTATTATTGTAAAATAATCCCCCCCCGTGTTAAATGTACCAGCTCGTTTTCTGTGCTTTCCTCCATTGGTCTAGCATGGTGCGTGTTGCGAATTGGTAGGGCCGTTTGTGCCGTGGATTGTTCATTCGGACCGGCGCAGCTCTAGTAACTCCGCTCGGTTACGCCGGATCCGAGTCGTTACCTGCGACTCGGTCCGGACAGAGTCGGTCGAGGGTGTGGTTTTCCCCTGTAGTTGGACGACGTGGGTACTTAGGTATATTGAAATTAGGCAATTAACCCTACCCCACGCCGTCGAAGTATTGGCGACCAAGGTCCGCTAAGCGACCCGTGACCTTCGGACTTATCCGAGTCACGACCTAAATTCCGGATGTTCGGTGGGAGACGACTCCACTGCTCCACCTAGTGGTCGTTTATCGCCACCAACCCCCCGGCCCATAAAAATATATCTGTGGAAGCTCTTAAACAACAACAACAACCAAGAACAATGAGGTTTGGGGGGGTTGAGAGCGGGGATGTATGATAAAATTTGTGATTTCCACACGTACCCTTGATCGTTGGCTCCTTTACTGTAATTGTTTGTTATCAGGTTTCGGGCGTTGGAGGTCATCAGTTTTATATTCTCGGGGAACATTTTGATTCGTTTGGGCTGCTTTGAATCACAGTGGTGCTTTCTCCCCCCCAATTTTTTTTTGTCCATTGCTATCCATCATCCCCACTCGGTGATCATTCCCAGGCAAAAATATTCATTCCCAGGCATTCCCATTCCTTTCCTGTAGTAATTTTCTGCAGACTACTGTAGTAGGACCTGTTACCAACTGTAGTCCAAGAGAATACACCTTTCATATACTATAGTTCTAACTGTAGCATTTTTACCTGGGTGGACACGTGTGGTGCGTACTATTCAGGGGTGTGAATGGTGTGGGGGATGTCGTAATGAACATGTGTGCCTGGTACGGGCACTGCACATTGCCTTTGGTGCGGTTGCTCTGTCCATGTAGCTATGGAGCACCTTGTTGATGAGCTGGTTTCTCAGTAAAGGGGAACTATTCGTCAGAACTTTTGTCTGTGGTAAGTAAATATTATTGTTCCGCTTATTTGTTTTTAATCGTGTGTGTGTGTGTGTGTGTGCGTGTGTGCGTGTGTGCGTGCATGCGTGCGTGCGTGCGTGCGTGTGCGCGCACATATATGGGTTTCAGCAAGTGGAATTGAGTCCTCCCAGGGTGGGCTCAAAGTATCCACCTTCATTTCATAAAGGGGTCACGATTCAGGGACCAAGCTGTGATGTTTTCTGTTTTGAAAGTTTTGTGCCGAGGGCTCTCTTCAGGATCATTACTGAGCCCAGGACGCTTTGCAACTGTAGCTCGTTTGTCGTGATATTCCCAGGGATGGTTTATAATATCTCTGTGAGGTTCTTCTTCATCATCATTCCCAGGAGGTTCTTCGTCATCACTGGTACAACTTTCACATTCTTCAGCTTTCAGGATCTTTTTACTTCATGCTTGAGATCTTGATATTCGGTCATTTTCTTGATTTCTACATCGTTGGTCCCAAATCACTGGTATGAACACCTCAATTATCAATGCCTTCTTCTATTTAAAAAAAAATGTACCCAAGTATGATATCTGGTCGCAAAGCTTTATTTTCGATGTTCTTGCCCAATGGGATCATAAGGTCGTACGTGAGCTGTACTTTAATGTTTTCAGTGATTGCTTTTGGTTCATTTTCCCACAAATTTTCTGGAACTGGAATATCAAAGTTTTTGAAGATGTGCCAGCGGATTACTTTACAAACTCTGTTGTGTCGTTGTGTGTACAGCTGTTCTGACATTTATTTTTTTTGTGTGTGTGTGTGTTTGGTCATTAAGTGTCACATTATCATTCTCTTTGCTAACCCCACCTCCACCCCTAACCTGTCGTTTTTTTTCCTCCTCTCCCCCAACCTTTTCTCTCACTCTGTCCCTTCCTCGCTCCCCCCTCCTCATAAACTGCAGCACTCTGCTCCCACACCTCTGTCTCTCTGTCTGCCTGTCTGTCTCTGTCTCTGTCTCTCTCACACGCACACCTTCCTCCCACAGTGAATAGCAACGTTTGGTGAGGTGTCGCTCTCCCCACCTCCCCCCCTAACTACCCCATCCTCATCCTCTCTGCCTCCCCTTCCCCCTCTCACCTTGCACCTGCCTCCTCTCTCTACCTCCCTCTTTTTTCCCCACCACTCCCCCCCCCTCCCCCACTTTATTGACCCATCAGCGAAGCGACGGATTGTATTTGCTGGAATAATAATATATTCGGGCAGTTTACCAAGTTGCAATTGGGCGCATGCAGGGCGAGACGCCAATCTGTGTGCTTTGTTAAGCACACAGATGTTAAACCTGGTGTCCTGTTGGTGGACATTAAATATCCCAGCTGTGTTGTTTGTGGAGTCGGCGATTTATTGCCAGCACCTTGACACAAATTTGTGTGTGTGTGTGTGTGTGTGTGTGTGTGTGTGTGTGTGTGTGTGTGTGTGTGTGTGTGTGTGTGTGTGTGTGTGTGTGTGTGTGTGTGTGTGTGTGTGTGTGTGTGTGTGTGTGTGTGTGTTGCGGGGGGGGGGGGCGCACTGCATCAGAGGCACAGCTGCAGCTCAGCAATGATTCAAGTTGTGGGCTACTTTTTGACCTGCACTCGTGGTGGTGAACCTTTCTGTATGCGTGCGATTACCATGGTTAATTATTGTGAGTGCACATCCCGAGAGGTGTCACCTGACAGTGCATGCCATTGCTCCTGTAGGAATGTTAATAATTGGCTCAAGGGGGAACGTGTGAGTGATTAATGGGCCTCGTTCCCTCAAGAGGCAATATTGAGTTCCATGATGAAAAACGAACAGTGCGAGTTCAATTTCTGTACACCGCAGGTTGCATATTTGTACAGATGGAGGTGTTTCTTTGTTAATCATGTGGGAAGTGTGTTTTGTTTATTTTTTTCCCCGAAGGAATATATGTATTAGTGAACTTGACTATGTACTGCTTGAGGTCATGTACACTCGTGAGCATCCGGTCTTTTTGTCTTCATTGCGCACTCGCTTTGAAATGTATGACTTGATGCTCTTCATATTAAGGTATGTGAAATGCTGTGCTGTTTATTACTTACGAAATCTAAAGATTTCGAAAGTATATTGATGACTTCTGTCTTCTTTGTTTGTTTGTTTGTTTGTGTGTTTGTTTGTGTGTTTGTTACTTAAGAAATCTAAAGATTTCGTGAGTATATTGATGACTTCCGTTACTGTTTGTTACTTACGAAATCTAAAGATTCGTCAGTATATTGATGACTTCCGTTTCTTTTTGTTTGTTTGTAGGCACGATAACTCGAACGGAAGAAGCTACCAATGTCAAATTACACCACGTGATTCAGGAGGGTGATGGCTCGTGCTGATTAGATTTTGGTCAAAATCGGTCAAAGGTCAAGGTCACAGTGAGGTCAAACATAATTCCGTAAATTCATGTGGAGAAATGGAGTATTTTTGCTTCGCTCGACGTTACGAGTTCGTTTTAACTTCGATTTTAATTTTGTCTTCGGTTTTTGCGATCGCTTCGGACGCTTAAAACTCGGTTGTGGAAATTCTGGTAAAAATCGGATGTTTTGCAGACGTTTTAAGATTGTATAAAAAAATATTTCACTCGACGCGTCACGGGTCGTCCCATGATGCAGTGCGCTCAAGCAGACGCGTTGAGTTACGTTAAGGTATAATATAATTGCGTGGAGAAATGGAGATTTTTGCTTCGGTCGACGTTACGATTTTTGATTGTTTAATACAGAATCATCGTAGAAACTTCTGGTTTGCGTCGCTACCTTCTCGAGAGACAGCTTTTATTGGACAAGGTCAGAGGTCAAGTTGACGATTTCGGAAGTACCAGTCTATGACTGCTTGTTTGTTTGTTTGTTTGTTTGTTTGTTTGTAGGCACGATAACTCGAGAACAGAAGAAGCTACCAATGTCAAATTGCACCAGGTGATTCAGAAGGGTGCTGGCAAGTGCTGATTAGATTTTGGTCGAAATCGGTCAAAGGTCAAGGTCACAGTGAGGTCAAATATCCAATTTTTGATGGTTTGGTACAGGTAACTCGAACGGAAGAAGCTGCCAATGTCAAATTACACCACGTGATTCAGGAGGGTGATGGCTAGTGCTAATTATATTTTGGTCAAAATCTGTCAAAGGTCAAGGTCACAGTGAGGTCAAACATCCAAAAAATGATAACTCGAGAACGGAAGAAGCTCCCAATGTCAAATTGCACCACGTGATTCAGGAGGGTGGTGGCTAGCACTGATTAGATTTTGGTCAAAATTGGTCAAAGGTCAAGGTCACGGTGAGGTCAAACATCCAAAACATTCGATTTTTGATGGTTTGGTACAGAATCATCGTAGAAACTTCTGGTTTGCGTCGCTACCTTCTCGAGAGACAGCTTTTATGAGACAAGGTCAGAGGTCAAGTTGACGATTTCATAAGTACCAGTCTATGACTGCTTGTTTGTTTGTAGGCACGATAACTCGAGAATGGAAGAAGCTCCCAATGTCGTATTACACCACGTGATTCAGGAGGGTGATGGCTAGTGCTGATTAGATTTTGGTCAAAATCGGTCAAAGGTCAAGGTCACAGTGAGGTCAAACATAATTCCGTAAATTCATGTGGAAAAATGGAGTATTTTGCTTCGCTCGACGTTACGAGTTCGTTTTAACTTCGATTTTAATTTTGTCTTCGGTTTTTGCGATCGCTTAGGATGCTTAAAACTCGGTTGTCGAAATTCTGGTAAAAAATCGGATGTTTTGGAGACGTTTTAAGATTGTATAAAAAAATATTTCACTCGACGCGTCACGGGTCGTCCCATGATGCAGTGCGCTCGAGCAGACGCGTGGTTGAGTGACGTTAGGGTTTTGCGTGGAGAAATGGAGATTTTTTGCTTCGCTCGACGTTACGAGTTCGTTTTAACTTCGATTTTAATTTTGTCTTTGGTTTTTGTGATCGCTTCGGACGCATAAAACTCGGTTGTCGAAATTCTGGAACAGCGATGAATAACTGATATATATATATATATATATATATATATATATATATATATATATATATATATATATATATATATATATATATATATAATAAGTCTTTTATCAGATTCTTCTGAAAAGTAATACACCTATTATCTGGCATATCCTGCTGTTACTGAATCACTTTTTTAAAAATAAAAACAAAAAAATGGAATTTTTATAAGAAATCTAGTTTTTGTCTGGGACTCATAATCTGCAAACCACAGTGTAAAATCGTAGACCACAATGAATTCAGAATTCAAGCTCCCCTTCGGCTTCTGACTGATTCATGCTTTTATCAGACAAGGTCAGAGGTCAAGTTGACGATTTCGTAAGTACCAGTCTATGACTGCTTGTTACTTACGAAATCTAAAGATTTCGTAAGTATATTGATGACTTCCGTTTCTGTTTGTTTGTTTGTAGGCACGATAACTCGAGAACGGAAGAAGCTACCAATGGCAAATTACACCGCGTGATTCAGAAGGGTGATGGCAAGTGCTGATTAGATTTTGGTCGAAATCGGTGAAAGGTCAAGGTCACAGTGAGGTCAAATATCCGATTTTTGATGGTTTGGTAAAGATAACTCGAGAACGGAAAAAGCTACCAATGTCAAATTACACCACGTGATTCAGGAGGGTGATGGCTAGTGCTGATTAGATTTTGGTCAAAATCGTTCAAAGGTCAAGGTCACAGTGAGGTCAAACATTCGATTTTTGATGGTTTGGTACAGAATCATCGTAGAAACTTCGGGTTTGCGTCGCTACCTTCTCGAGAGACGGCTTTTATTCGACAAGGTCAGAGGTCAAGTTGACGATTTCGTAAGTACCAGTCTATGACTGCTTGTTTGTTTGTTTGTTTGTTTGTTTGTAGGCACGATAACTCGAGAACGGAAAAAGCTACCAATGTCAAATTACACCACGTGATTCAGGAGGGTGATGGCTAGCGCTGATTATGTTTTGGTCAAAATCTGTCAAAGGTCAAGGTCATAGTGAGGTCAAACATTCGATTTTTGATGGTTTGCTGCAGAATCATCGTAGAAACTTCTGGTTTGCTTCGCTGCCTTCTCAAGAGACAGATTTTATTAGACAAGGTCAGAGGTCAAGTTGACGATTTCGTAAGTACCAGTCTATGACTGCTGGTTACTTACGAAATCTTTAGATTTCGTAAGTATATTGATGACTTCCGTTTCTGTTTGTTTGTTTGTATGTTTGTTTGTTTGTTTGTTTGTTTGTAGGCACGATAACTCGAGAACTGACGAAGCTACCAATGTCAAATTACACCACGTGATTCACGAGGGTGATGGCAAGTGCTGATTAGATTTTGGTCGAAATCGGTCAAGGTCACAGTGAGGTCAAATATCCGATTTTTGATGGTTTGGTGCAGATAACTCGAGAACGGAAGAAGCTACCAATGTCAAATTACACCAAGTGATTCAGGAGTGTGATAGCTTGTGCTGATTAAATTTTGGTAAAAATCGGTCGAAGGTCAAGGTCACAGTGAGGTCAAATATTCGATTTTTGATGGTTTGGTACAGATTACTCAAGAACGGAAGAAGCTACCAATGTCAAACTAGACCACGTGATTCAGGAGGGTGATGGCTAGCGCTGATTAGATTTTGGTCAAAATCTGTCAAAGGTCAAGGTTAGTGAGGTCAAACATCAAAAAAAATTATAACTCGCGAACGGAAGAAGCTCCCAATGTCAAATTACACCACGTGATTCAGGAGGGTGATGGCTTGCGCTGATTAGATTTTCATCAAAATCGGTCAAAGGTCAAGGTCACAGTGAGGTCAAACATTCAAGTTTTGATGGTTTGCTGCAGAATCATCGTAGAAACTTCTGGTTTGCTTCGCTGCCTTCTCAAGAGACAGCTTTTATTAGACAAGGTCAGAGGTCGAGTTGACGATTTCGTAAGTACCAGTCTATGACTGCATGTTTGTTTGTTTGTTTGTTTGTAGGAACGTTAACTCGAGAACAGAAGAAGCTACCAATGTCAAATTACACCACGTGATTCAGGAGGGTGATGGCTAGTGCTGATTAGATTTTGGTCAAAATCGGTCAAAATCGGTCAAAGGTCAAGGTCACAGTGAGGTCAAATATTCGATTTTTGATGGTTTGGTACAGATAACTCAAGAACGGAAGAAGCTACCAATGTCAAATTACACCACGTGATTCAGGACGGTGATGGCTAGTGCTGATTACATTTTTGTCAAAATCGGTCAAAGGTCAAGGTCACAGTGGGGTCAAAAATTCAATTTTTGATGGTTTGGTACAGAATCATGGTCGAAACTTCTGGTTTGCGTCGCTGCCTTCTCCAGAGACAGCTCTTATTAGACAAAGTCAGAGGTCAAGTTGATGATTTCGTAAGTACCAGTCTATGACTGCTTGTTTGTTTGTGAACAGTATTACGGAAAAACTCCTCGACGGATTTCGACGAAACTTGGTGGGGGGGGGGGGGTTAGCTATCGTCCAAGGATCATGCCATTAGATTTTGGACTTTGTCCCCCCCCCAAAAAAAATTGTTGGAGAAAAAAAACTTTTTTTTTTGCATTTCTACATGTTTTAAGTGATTTCCAAACCCCCCCCCCAAAAAAAAAATTTTTGCAACTTTTTTTTCAACAAAATTTGGATTTTTTTTTTTTTTTTTTTTGCATTTCTACATGTTTTAAGTGATTTCCAACCCCTCCCCCCCTCAAAAAAAAGTTGGAGAAAAGAACTATAACTCTGTCAGCACTGCTGACATCATATTTAATAAATAAGATATAAGGTTCACTTGAGTGACCCAGCAGTATTGGCGGCGGAGGTTTTGCACTCTCCCGAGTGCTCCCCCTCGAGTTGTTGGATGTACTCATACTAAATATTAAATGTGAAGTAAATATTGAGTATTTTTACCTCTGCCACCAAAGGTGGATGGAGGTTATGTTTTCACCCCTGTCTGTCTGTGTGTCTGTCTTTTTTTTTTTGTATGTGTTTGTTTGTGAACAAAATATCTCAAAAAGTTGCGGATAGATTTGGACGAAATTTGGAGGAGAGCTTGGGTATGTGATGAGGACGAAATGATTTGACTTTGGTGAAGATCCAAATCTGGATCTGGATCCGAGAGTTTTTGAAGTGCTTTTTCACCTTTGAGAAGATCGGGTTCAAAAACGATAAACAGCAGGATATATCTCAAAAAGTTGTGGAAGGATTCGGACGAAATGTGGTGGACGGGTTGGGTATGTCACGAGTAAGAATTTATTCGATTTTGGCGAAGATCCGAATCCAAGAATTTTTAAAGCGATTCTTCACCATTGAATGATATAGCTAAAAGGTCATACAGCACGACATCTCAACAAGTTATGGATGGATTGGGACGAAACTTGGTGGGTGAGTTGGTTAGGTGACGAGAACAAGCCGGTTTGATTTAAGTTCAGGTCCGAATCCACATCCGGCCTATCAGTGGGGTACAAAACGTAATGTAATCAGCCTGGTGGAAGGATCTGCTCCACCGAGTGCCTCTCTAGTCTTTTTTAAAAATATTCGAACTCGTGGATATACCTGTGATGGAAAGGCATGAGGAGGAGGAGGAGGAGGAGGAGGAGGAGAAGAAGAAGAAGAAGAAGAACAGCCCTGCAATGGTTTTGCTTGCAGCAGATGAATTGGAATGGTGTAACTGAGAAAAGGTGTACTTTGGACTGGGCTGAACACAAACATTTATAGTAAATGTAGATACCCTGAGCATTGTAAGACTTGATTACGCTGATCAGTGGGGTTTCGTGACGATTCATGAAGCGGTGAAACAGGACACAGGAACAGACACTGCCATTTGATTTCTGTGCACTCATTTGAGGGGAACCACAAACCATTTCTGCGTCGTGTTAGATGAAGGGAGAATGATGACACTGGGTTTTCATTGGAAGTCGTGTGCCACCATCTACCGCTGGCTCCTTGCCTCGCGTTTCCTTTTTCATGGAATATCGCGACATGTTTTGCGCTCTTATTTAATTTGGTTGAGGCAGCAAACTTGGTCGAACAACAAAACTCGATTGTAAGAGGCATACGTGGTTGAAGTTGTATGATTTGTTCTGTTCTTGCACTTCCTGGACCCGATGACGAGAAACAAGAACAGACTGTGAAGGGACAACAATGTCCTTGCACTGTAATATTTTTCAACCTAAGTGCAGACCTTGAAATGATTCTCATGAACTGTTCTTGTTTTAGTTTTTCTTACGGACCCTGTTTCTTGGGGCAAGATGAAGGAAGCCGATGTACTTCAGTCGGAAGTCACTTCTATCGTTACCGTAATTAATTCAGACGTAGATGTATCGAGGATGGAGCATAATTCTGAAGACTCGTGGATGGTTGTGGAGTGTGGGTTCGACGATGAAAGCGAATCAAAACTTTGATCTTAAAATTAGGTTTTGGGAATCGAACAACAGGTGCAGATATCTTCAAAAAAATGCTTGCAGTCATGAAAGACGAGAGCAACTCCTTTTATTGAATGACTCGGCATTGATTTGGCATGAGGTCATTGTTGAGAATGTTCTGAGTCTGCCTCAGATATCATTGCTCCCATGCCTTTTGAAAAAAAAACAGGATTGGGAGGGGAGGGTGGGTGATGTCATCTGCTTTGTCTGTCTGTCTTTGTCCGTCTGTCACACTACCTCCCAAACATGGTAGTTATAATCACGACGTGGCACGAAGGTGCAAGAGCAGTCTCATTTTTGGCTCTGCCCCTGAGGATGGGGTCAAAATGTCAGGTCAAGTGAGATATGGGAACATGCGCCACAGCAGTGCATCATTGCATCCACTTTGTGCTAGTACTCCAGGGGCCTCAGTCTGGCCATCCCCCAGGCGGATGCCTGGCCCATCGCCATCTCCTTGAGATGTGGATCAACCTGCTGCAACCACGAGGCACGTGGTCGGCCCATTGGCCTCCTCCACTCAAGACGCTCCCTCGCTGAGAGAATCTGGTGAGCAGGATCAGCGTCAGGAAAACGAGCCACATGTCCATACAGCCGCAGCTGATGCTCACGGACGATGCAGGTAACAAATCTCATTTGAGTCTCTCTCAGCAACCGCTCGTTGGACACAAAGTCCGACCAGTGATAGCCAAGGATTCTCTGAAGAGACCTGGTACCAAAGGTATTAAGTCTCCATCTCAGATCCCTGGTCAGAGTCCAAGTCTCACATCCGTAGTGCAAGACTGGAAGCACCAAGGACCTGAAGACTCAGACTTTCGTCCTCCCGCACAGGTACCGGCAGCGCCACACCCTGTGATCCAGTGAATCCATGACTCCCCAGGCCTGACCCAGACGTCTATTGAACTCTGGCTCACAGCCAGCAGAGACATGAATATCACTGCCAAGGTGAGTGAATCTCCCTGTGACCTCAACATCCTCACCACAAACAGGTACAGACAAGATAGCAGCATCCAAGATGTCATTGAAAGCCTGGGTCTTTGTTTTGACCCAGGAAACCTGTAATCCCGGTGGCTCCAACTCCTCAATCAGCACCTTGAGGGCCCCCAAAAGGATATCCAGAGTCTCTGCAAAGATGACTGCATCATCTGCGAAACTGATGTCAGAGATCTTGACATTCCTAAACCATGCACTGCAGCTTGATCTCTCCAACATCCTCCCCAGAATCCAGTCCAGACAAGTGCTGAAAAGTGTGGGGACCAGTACACACCCCTGATGAACTCCAGTAACAAGTGGAAATATGTTGGAGAAGGTATCACCACATCTCACATCACTAGCACTCTCAGTCCCAGAGTATAGTTCATATATAAGATTTCTCGGTTTTGGTGGCACCACATAAAGACCAAGAATCCTCCAGAGGGCATCCCGATTCACTGACTTGAACGCTTTGCAGAGATCAACATAGCCTGCAAGCAGCCCCTGCCGAAACTCCCGTCTGCATTCGGTGAGGACCCGAAGGGCAAGGATACGGTCAATCGTTGACCTCTTTGGTGTAAAGCCTAACTGCTCTGGGTGCTGGTGCTCAAGAAGATGGAGGAACACAATGCGCGAATTCCCCTGTAAGCAGGATGAGAATCACCTCACCACAGGTGATGATCTTCCCCCTCTCAGATTCCTCACACATCGGACTCCTTTTCTACCCTCGGCGCATGTACAGTTTTACGCCTCAACTCCCCAAACAGCTGTGCTCTGCCAATGAAGCCTTGCCCTTCTACTGGTCAATGGTATCCAGTGTCCCTTGAGAGACAAAATTCTTCTTCACCCTCCACTGAGTTCCATGAAATCCACGGGCAACATCAAGGATGGTGGTCTTGAAGGCATTCCACAACTCTTCAGGATTCCCCAAAGCACCTAGACCCTCCCCCCCCCCCCCCCAAATCCCCACTAAGCCTGTTCACAAACTCCTCAGCTACCCTCTCATCCTTGAGCTTTCCAACATCCAGCCAAGCCTGGATGGTACCATTCTTCCATATTTACGCTGCAACTTCAGAATTGCAACAAGCAAGCCTGTGGTCAGTATTGAGGAACCCAGCACTCTGGTAGACCCTGCAGTTCTGGATCATCCTCGAGTGTCCATCAACGAGCACGTGGTCACTCTCCTTTGCCACACCACCAGCGTTGGAATACCAAGTCCAGCAATGAGCCTGTGGGTGCTGAAACCATGAATTAGCGACCCTAAATCCATGATTTATTGCAATGTCAAGGAACTTGACATGCTATTCTGGTTCACAGTGCCAGACCCATGGGGACCAAAAATGTCTCATAACCATCCCTCTCAGTTCCAGTCGATGCATTGAAATCCCCCCAAGACTAGAAAAGTATCTCGCCTGGGGCGCTGATTCACCACAGACTCGAGCATGGTACAGAATGTGTCCTTCACGGTGAGATCACTCGCCCCAGTCGGAGCATACGCAGAGACCAGGGAAATGACACCCAAGAGTGACAAATCCTTCGTCTCATAATATGCTCATTGACTGGTGTTACTTCAATTATCATTGGAATCAGCTTCTTGGACGCAGCGACAGCAACTCCTTGGGCATGGTAACCATCAGCGTGACCAGACCAATAGTAGGTGTAACCACCCGCGATGATCTCTCCACTATCCGGTCTCCGAACCTCAGAGAGTGCTGCAATACCGATGTTCAAACACTTGAGCTCAGATGATAACAGAGAAAGGTGATCATCCTCTCTAAGGGATAGCACATTCCAGGCACCCACTCGAAGGGACCACTTCAGATTAACCCAAGGAGACCCCGTCTGGTGGAGGACACCTCAGCACCACCCCGACACATGCTACTGCAATGTGACTCGGGAAGGTTACCCCGTGGTTTTCCTCCTATCATCAAAGAGTGGGGGTCCCGAATGCTTTGCCCCAATCCCATCATCCGGTGAGCTGCCCTGCGGGCAGCCACACAGGAGATACTCCCACGAAGTGTGTTTTCAGATTTCTTTGTGTTTTGTGTTTTGCGGGGTGAAAGGTTTTACAGTGGCCAGAGTGCAAATCCTCTACCAACCTCCGAAATAAAAAAGTAACCCAACTGCAGGAGGACGTCCACAGACACAGTTGGGCACTAGATATGGATGGTTGTTGGATCACACGGACCTCCTCCACCCTTTGACAGGTTTTGTTTTTAATCCTGCTGGGTGTCCATTTCATACACCCTCCTCACCAGGAAATCTGGTGGGGGAGATGTTTTAGTCGCAAACAACTACACAGGCCGTTCCTTCGCTCTCGTAAATGACGACTGCATTGGAGCATTGTGTTTATCTATAAATTAACATATGAAATCGAGAAATTCTTTGAATACAGTAAGTCATCACTATCCGGAAGTCCGTACGTTATAACCCGTGATGGGGAACGCGGCTGAGGATCTCTTCCCCAATGGCCACGCCTACGCAGCAACGTGTTCTGTCATTGGTAACTAAATGGCACCCTTTCCCCATCGGCTCTGCCTACGCAGCAACGTGTCCTGTCATTGGTTTGGTAAATAAATGGCCATAACTTGGGAACCACTTGTCCGATTAATATCAAACTTTGACAAAGCACATACTCAGGTCCCCAGCAATATACCTGGCAAGTTTCAATTAGATTGGACCAGTGGTTATCGAGAAACAGTGGTCACAGACACACAGAGATTGCTGGAATTATAGATAGATAAAGCTTTGTATATGCAACCAACATTGGGGATGCATGAAATATGTAACTTTTGGGGGGGGGGGTGAGATTTGACACCTGATTCATGTCCTCGGCTAGGGGATGGGGATTTAAGGTTACAGGGGTTAAAACGGGGGGGGGGTGGGGGGGATTTTTTTTTTAACTCAAAGTTTGATATTGCGTCATTCCTGGTGGAACTTTCTGCCATCTTTAAACTTTGCTTTCAGTGAGAAGTGTGTGGATTTGCGATGGCGTATCATTGACTTCACTCTAGTTTGTTTTCCTCGTACCGTGCATACATGCCCACAGTATTGTACATCATTACGTCAACTTGTTTTGGTGAGATGTGTCCCCTGTTGATAATGTCGCGGGCTGGCGGGGTCGGGTGAAAAGAGCACTAGGTGGGGAAAGCTACGTCGATTCTCACGGATAATTCCGTTACGCGGCGGGTCGCTTAACCGACCGTGGACGCCAATAACTCAACCGCGTGACCTAGGGTCCTCCCGCCTCTGGAATCGGGTTACCTAATTAACCATGCGGTTTAACCACCGGGAAACCACGCCCTCGGTACGCCTTGTCCGAACCGGATCAATCTACCAACTACGGATCACCTTTCCGAATCTGATGCAGCTGAGCGGCACTGCCAAGGACGTACCGGCTTGAAGGAACGGATTGTTAGGAATAAAGACCCGGCTAAACTTAGATCCGAACCATGCTGGACCAATGTAGGAAAAGACAAAGGTGAGCTGGGAACATTTCTACAATTATTATTTATTTACAATAGGTGAGGAAAAGCATGTGACACAACAAAAGGTTTATTGGGGATGTAATGCAGGGAAAGATGAGAGAGGTGTGGTGTGCGACAATTATACAAGCAACTTACAAAAACAGACAGTGCAGAGTTGACGCGAGATTAATAAAGCAACAATCACAACAATAAATGATCTTATACAGGCTTACTTAACGGACAGGCGCCAACACTCTCAGACACACACTCAGACAAAGTAAACCCAATTGTGAAAATAACTTTTGCAGCCAGTGAGGGAGGGACTTGAGGTTATAGTTTCTCGGTACCTGAGCGTTTCGGTGGAGGGATGCTCCGTGGTGCGGCACTCGACAAAAGCTGTGCAGTTCGGTCCACAGCCGTACGTGTGGTAATCGTGTCTGCAGCAGGAGCTTGAGTGGAGGAGAGCGAAGTCCAAAATGGTGAGAGTTGAGCAGTAGCAGGACCTGACAAGAGGCTTGGTCGAGGTCGTGTCGGTGGGGACCAGTAGGCTGGCTGTAGAAGTGAGACGTAAGCAGAGCCAAGCAGCCGGAACACCTTCGCAACAACTCCTTCAATTCCCTTTCCCACTTCTCCTTCCAAGGCATCAAACAACAACAACAACCTTCACATCCAACAACTCCGACCGACTTATTCCTTTCCATCCACCCCAACTTTTCCCCAACTCTGAGGATTGCTCTGTACTTTATAGATCATGGAGCTCGGGGAGGAGCCATGGCCAAACCGATGTCATTGTCTGATCCGAGCATCCCGTTTGGACCGGGCCTTCATGTGGTCCACCTTTCTGGGTGGTGTTTTGGCCAGACGCTACTTTGGCCCGCCCACGCCGCGCGTGTCTGGGTTTGGGAAGGTGGATGCCGATGCGGCTTCCATAGCGAACGTCAGGATTTTTCCTCTGAAAACGAGTCGCTGGATAGACAGTGGTACGCTGTGGCCAGCGAAACGAGGGTAGCAAACGAGACGATTTCACCTCAGAAAATAAAAGGAGGGAATAAAATAAAAGGGGAATAATGATTTATTAATCCTAACTAATCGCCCATCACAACGCACTCCCTGCTGTCCCGCAAGACCAAAGGTAGCGATCTATCTGCATGTATATTAATAGAATAACTGACTCGGGCAACTGTATGTTCAGGGGTGCAAATTAACTGCGCTCGGTCGCCAATGGCGCCTAACTTTTGTGCTTGGCGGGTACACAATACTGCCTTACCTGCCCGGCTGGCAAATCACCTGTGATTCCTGTTATTTTGTACAATTTGTACTAGCTTCTCTACTAGTTTTCTCAACTAAAACTACTGTTTTTGTCTGTTTTCATCTCGTTCCAAATCACACGTGATTGCGCGAGATTTGACGGTTTGGCACGGTTTGGACGCATTTTCTCATGCCCAGGTTGGTTAAATGAGTGAGTTTGATGGGTGAGGTTAGGTGAATGAGTGAGTTTGATGAGGCTTTTGGGTTAATGAGTGAGTTAGATGAATGAGTGAGTTTGATGGGTGAGGTTGGGTGAATGAGTGAGTTTGATGGGTGAGGTTGGGTTAATGAGTGAGTTTATATGTGATGTTGGGTGGACGAGTAGTACCACCACCATTGTCCATCACCCACAACCCCCCCCTCCACCCCATCGTCCATTACCCATAACCCCCCCCCTCCACCCCATCGTCCATCACCCATAACCCCCCCCCTCCATCGTCCATCAGCCACAACCACCCCCACAACCACCCCTTCACCCACAAAAATGCCCCCCCCCCAGCACTACTCACAACCCCCTGCCACTCCATCCCCCACACAAAAAGGTCCCCATCACCCACAACCTCCTCCTCCCTGCATCATCTCCCCACCCCCACCCCACTCATCAAACTCACTCATCCATCCATCCAACTCGCTCATCCACCGAACCTCCTCCATCAAACTCACTCATTCTGCAAACCTCCTCCATTAAAATCACTCATCCAACCAACCTCACTCATCAAATTCACTCATCCAACCAACCTCATCCATCAAACTCACTCATCCAACCAACCTCACTCATCAAACTCACTCATCCAACCAACCTCACTCATCAAACTCACTCATGTGAGTATATTAAAAGTGTTTGATATCAAATTTGTGACTTTTGTCTTAATTTTATCAGGCCGGTAGAAATTCTGCTGGGCCGGTAACTTTTTCTAGTCACCGGCTCTGCTGGCCGGTGGATAAAAATGTTAAATTGCACCCTTGATGTTGTATGCATACGGTTCCAAGAACTGTAACAATAATATAGATGTTGCATGGTGTAGTCTCATACCCACACCCAAGTCGAGCAAAGTATCTTGAGGAAGTGTTTGTCAGAATATGAAAAATCTTGGAAGATATCGATTGATCGGTGAATTTTGGGCCGAAGTGATGAAAACTGGAGCTTTAAATTTGGTAATAAAAATTTAATCAAAACCAAACATGTCGATCGTGATGTTAAAATGGTTTAGGTAATTTGAATGTGTTCATAATACGACAAAAAAACAAGTTCAGTAATTTTTTTCAATACGTCTCCATTTTTTCCTTCCTGAGAGTTCATTGCCTATGCCACCCCCCCCCCACCCTCATTCTTCTCCATATTCCTCATTCGTCTGAGTCTCCCTCTATTTTATCCTTCAACCCTGTTGTGTCCCCCCCTCTCTCAACTGCTTATTTTGTTCTGTTATGTCCTGATTCATTTTATGTTCGAACTCTCGCGCAGGTTTCGACTGTATACAAAAATCAAAACAAAACCTTACTCTACTTACTGCTTCGATGATTGTTTTTTTGTCTTCTTCGATGATTGTCACTGCTGTTTCAGTTATACTCAGTTCATAGTTGTAAGACCATGGCCTGGAAGATGTTGGAATCGTTGGTCGCCATTTCTTTCTGCTGTTTAATCAAAAACGGAAGAAAGATTAGAACAGCACTTGGAAGAGCACACACTGCCGCCAGACTAAACAGTTTACGTTTTGTATCCCACTGATTGGACGAATCTGGATCCAGACTTTCACCTAAATCTAATCGTTTTTTTTTTTCTTGTCACATACCAAAATCATCCACCAAGTTTTGTCATAACTCGTTCACAACTTTACTTCCGATGAAGAGTTAAATATGTAAACAATTTCATGCTCGTGATTGTGCATAGACAGTATAATTGAAGTGCGTGCGTGTGTGTGTGTGCGTGTGCCTTCCCATGAGGAGCACACGTCATTAGAGAGAGTTATAACAAGACGAACAGAATTGAGCAACACGTGTTTTAGTCACTGTTGTACGTCTCCATAAGTGAACTGATCTGCTTTGGTTATTGCAAAGGTGGTCAAGCAGTCGATGAAGTTCATACCATATTGAAGGTTGTGGGTCACCCAAAGCAGTGTAATAGCTGGTTGCACTCCAGCAAGATGCCATTTTATGGAGATGGAGTTTCCTTCATATCCTGAAGAATATATAATTCACAGTGAGACTGTTAAAGATTTTTCAGTGTGAGTTGGACTTGGTGAAAATATTCATGAATTTTTATTGGTAGTGTCCAATCCGAGCTGGCAGGACGGCCGAGAGGTACGTATAATCACCTCAAAACCATCTCGCCTGGGTTTGGATCTCGACACTGCTATAAACTGTCATCCCGGTGTTTCACCGGCAGGGCAATTCATCAATGTGCGCCGTCCCTTGGATGGACGTTAAACTGGGCGTTCCGCCTGCCCGAATTAGTTGGTGGATGTTAAAGATTCCACGTTGTCCTTCGCGAAGAGGAGGCAAGCTATCGCCGGTATCCTGTCCAAATTACGAATTCCTGCCCTGACTACTGCTGAGAAGGCAATGGCAACACTCTGTACCAGAGTAGAGTACGGTACATCAGAATCAGAATTGCCCAATCCAATTTCACTTCAAAGGTGCTGAAGTTTTTAAGTGAAATTGTTTGAACAGAAAATTTTCATATTTGTTGGCATGACGGATACATAAATAAACCAATGTCACCCGCAGGGTGACCCGTATCTTGCCAAAAGGTGACCACGTGTGACTTTTTTAAGGTCACACTGAGGTGAACAGAGCTGCTATCCACCAGGAGCGACTCCTTGAGGAATATCTGCCTACGAGAGATTCCGATGAGAATCGTTCTGGAGAGTAACCATGAAAAATATGCGTTTGCCTCATAACGTCACCAAATGATGTCACAATGTCTCAAGCTTGACATATCCAGAAAGCACTCATCGAGGTGTTCAATTTGAGGTACTACACAATATGGTTCCTAAAACTTGAAAATTTGACCTTGGGGTCAAATATGTTTGACCTTAGGCGTTAACCATGAAGGTCAAGGCCAATCGCCACCAAAAATTAATCAGCTGAGCGCCAGACCATGAACTATATTCCCATGAAGTTTGAAGACGATTCGATCAAAATTACTCAAAAAATAAGGGTTTCGTTGACTCCCATGATTTGCGACAAAGTGACCTTGACCTTTGACCTTGACCTTCAAAATTTTGTGCACTGAAAGGGACCTCTATAGGCCTCTGATATGCGAAGTTACAAAAATTTCCAATGATAACTGTGCTCTGCAGAATTTTTTTATACGTGATTACAGACAAAAAAAAGCAAAAAAAAAACATACAAGCTGACTAACATATCTTGCAAAAACTTCGTTTTGGCAAGATAAAAATACAACGGTTCTTCAAAGGAACCTTGGTAAATGAAATTTCTTGCACTCTCTCGTGAATATTATCCTTGAAGAATTTTGTTGTTTTTTAATTTGGAATCTTCTTATTGTTGTGAATATTTTGCTATACTCTGATTATGATAGCTACCTTGTGCAGCCTGTGGCTGCTGGTTGCATCACTTTTTTTTCGGGAGGGGGGGGGGCACCTGGGCTGCTGATGCAGTGCCTTCTGTTATCAGTTCACTGGTACTCATTTTGCCGACCTCGGACGGATAACAGGCCGAGTCAACCCCACCTAATGTAAATTTGACCAGATGGCAGGTGCTCGAACTCAAGACCCAAAGATCTTATGCCAGCGACATTAACCGTTAAGCCAACACCAGGCTTCTTTGATTATATTGTTGTGGATTCTCGCCCGTTCGGCGTGCGGGCGACCGCCTTTAGCTAAATTGCGGCCGCGCACGCCCACCGAACGAGCAATCTAGTCGCAGCTTTTCAGATCAACGCCAAAACCCAGCTACGGGTGTTGTTAACCACACCATAAACCAGCCAACTCTTCTGTCCGCTACAGGGTAGATCGCCGAATTGTCGATGTACCTAATTATTCGCGCAGACAGAAATGCCGGGGATTTACACCTCAACGGAGCCTGCACAAAAACGAGCCGCTTTAAGCAGCTCATTCCGTTTGCGATTGCCGAGCGGTTTTATATCGCCAAGTCCCGTCGGACCAGATGTACGTTTTCGTCGCTCCCACGACGAACGAACCTCCACTCCTCCGACCAAGCAGCAACTTGACTGGACTCACCAACTCGACTGCCTCCACCGACCAACTCCGGTCTCGGCGTCGAAACGCGCCTTTTTATAGCCCGGAGGGGTGAAGCCGCTGTAGGCTTCGTCACCCGAAGGCGGCGTTTGCCACTTTCACCCTTGAACTTTCACCCCCTGGCTGACTCCGCCCCTTTCGTCGTTTTGATCCATTTTGCAAGTCATGCGCGGCCGTGTTTGAAATCACTTTGCCGCTGTCGAGGATGCCATGCGTTTGTTTGTGGAGATGTTGTTTGTTGGTGATGTTGTTGTTGGTGAAAAGATGGCGGCGCCATGGAGAAGGTGGTGAGGAGATGTTGGCGGTTGTGGAGAAGGTGGTGAGGAGATGTTGGCGGTTGTGGAGAAAGTGGTGAGATGTTGGCGGTTGTGGAGAAGGTGGTGAGATGTTGGCGGTTGTGTAGAAGGTGGTGAGGAGATAATGGTGGTCGTGGCGAAGGTGGTGAGGAGATGATTGTTCAAAATAAAGATAGAAAAGAATAACACTACCTCAAGATTCACAGCCCGGCACACGAATAAATCCTGTTATACATCTGTGGGGAAATCTAACCTGGACACACACATCGACATATAGTGGGGCAACTTAGCATAACAATTGTGCATTTTGTGAGGAAAGCACCAAATTTGGCACACTAGTAGCTGATCATATTATGAACAGATTTGGATATTGGGCCATCTCAAATTTTTGATGGCAGTGGAAAATGGCTGCCACAGCCATCAGCGGCTGAATTTGAGATGGCCCAATATCCCAATCTGTTCATAATATGATCGGCTACGAGTGTGCCAAATTTGGTGCTTTCCTCACAAAATGCACAATTGTTATGCTATATTTAGCTAAGTTTCCCCACTAATAACTGATCTTCGGGGAACCCGAATGGTGTTCTGTGAATTTCCACAACCATAACAATATTATCAGATTTTCAGAATTGTATTTCATCATTAAAGGTATATTGTAAAGTTGGCGGGTCTGCTAACTCTGACATGTCAACAGTGCAGGGGTCCTGAGAGGATTTGGCCCCTTGCACGGTGTACCCACTGGAACTACCTGTACCAATCATGCGACGCATTGCAGTTGGCCAGTGGCATCACACCTCTGGGGTCCTTGTCGTGCTGGCACCATGTTGGACACTCATAATGAAGAGTTTTGGCGATTTGAGGGGGGGGTGGTGGGATGTGGTTCTCAGCCCCCACGGGAAACTTAGGTCCAAGAATATCCCCTTTCTCTCACCTCACCTGGTTTGCAGGGAAAGCAGTAATGAACAAACCTCTCCTACTTTATGTTAATGTCAACCGGGGCCCTCTAACGGCAAACGCAATAACAAGACAACTTCACGTGAACAAATCCCTGTTACAGAAGAATGTTCTAAATTACTTAAACACACCGGCCACGGTAATTATCATTTACCTAATACGTACTCCTTGCAACATAACAATATTATCCATTGCTGGGGGGGGGGGGATCACAACAAGGATTTATAACCAATGTTATTTAAAGGTGGAACTATTTATTGCTGTAAATAATAATCAAGATGTTCCTAAATCATAACTGAAAGCCAGATTGTGTGACTGTGACTGTGTTGCGTTTGCTAGGCTTTGTTTTTTTGTATTTTTAACTTTTGGAGTTATACTGTGGTGGAACTAAATTATTATTAAAGCAGTATGCTGTAGCCTGGTGTTGCCTTGATGGTTAAGGTGGCTGGCTTAAGAACCCAGGGTCCTGAGTTTGAGGCCCTGTCAAGCCCATAAATAACACTAGGTGAGTTAACTATTCTGTCATCTTTCCGAGGTTGGCAAAATGAGTACCAGTGGACTGAAAACGCGAGCCAGTACATTATCAAAACTTTAAAGGATTGGTTGTTCTTTTTCTTTTTCTTCTTCTTTTTTATCCACTGTCCTTTGGTGTGTTGGGTGATTATTAATTATCCCCGTTCTTGTTGGAAAATTGTAATCAGCTCCATCTCTATCTATCACGCTATCGCCTCCTAAACGATTGTGCAGAAATTTACCAATCTTGGTAGTTGGGATCACCACATGGCAAGAAGTTGCAAGAGCAGCATCATTTTTGGCCCGCTCCCTGGCACGGGGTGAAAAGGTCACACCAAAAATTGCAATTACGTGCACATTTTTCAACATTCTTTAACAAAACTTTGTATACGCAACAGGGTTGGGGGACAATCCTGGTGTTGGCTTCATGGTTAAGGTGGCTGTCTTAAGATCTGAGGGTTTTGAGTTTGAGGCCCTATCGTGCTGTTGAAATTACACAGGTGGGTTGACTTAGCCTGTCATTCTTCTGAGGTCAGCAAAATGAGTAGCAAAATGGTAACAGGGGCACTGCATCAGCAGCACAACCGCACTTCCAGAAATTGATGCAACCAGCAGCCACAGACTGCATATGAAACGACATTGGGAGACACATTAAATATGTCATGATTAAAATAAAAAAAATTATTTGACCCCCCAGTTTAGCCCAGGGGGTGGTGAGTTGGTGTCACATTGCTCAAAATGGAAATATCTATCTATCTATCTATATATATATATATATATATATATATATATATATATATATATATATATATATATATATATATTTTTTTTTTAACGATATTTGACATTGTTATTTCTAGTGGAGCTATTTGCCATCTTTCAACTTTGCTTAAGGTGGGAACTGTCTGAGATTTGCGATGGCGCATCATCGACTTCCCTGTTGTGTTAAATTTGATGAGGATTGGTTGCGAAGTGAAGGCTGACGAAATCCCTGGTGGCATTGTTTTTGGGTTGCCCATCTGGACGTACGTACGTACATACGTACGTACGTGCGTCCATGGTAATTTTCTTTTTTCTCTGCAACCGCTTATCCAATTGACACAAATTTTTCACCATCGTGCAACTACTAATTATGACATCATTGGTCATGTGGTGTGGCAGCCATGTTGGAAAAGGAAAAAAAATTGGACCTCTATCTCCGAAACCACACCAAGGAAAAAAATGAAACTTGGTACATGTCAAGTACTCCCCAATGGGAAACCAGTTTGATTTTTATTTATTTATTATTTTTGATGTAATAGGTGGCTTCATTATGATGTCGTTCTTGCATATGTCAAACGCTTTATCTGATCCGTATGAAAATGTTTCAGCGTCATCTTGGGCTAAATTGTGTGGGGGGAAAAAAATTGATGACTTCATCGGTCACGTGGTTTGACAGCCATATTGTTTTTAATATAAAAACCTTCAAAAACCTTGCTATATATTGATATAATAGCATGAGTGGGCATGGCTTTGGAATGGTTACAGTATTGATGTGAAGAAGAAGAAGCCGCCCTATGGTTACTTATGATGCTAATTTATGCTGCGTTCTATGGTCATCAATCAAGCCTCCATCTCCTAAACTCCGACTCAGCATCGTCTTATTACGTACAGTGTATAAGAATGATGTATAAGACTGCTACAGTAGCGCTAAGCTTCCGGATCTTTTTAAATGATTTTTAAAATAATCATTTGCTTTGTGGTTTTGTGTGTTGTATGTTTATCGGTGAGTGGTTGCACTGCCCATGTATTTATTACTCTAGCCAGAGGAGAGGGTATTGCCTTTGGTTTTGTTTGTTTGTCCACACAGAATGTGAGTGTGTATTAATTACATGAGACCCTTTAGAACCTTTTACAACCATGAGACTTATTAAGACTACGAAGACCCTCAGTACCACAAAGACCCTAAGACCCCAAACACCCTTTAAAACCCTTTTAGACCCTT
Organism: Eptatretus burgeri; assembly: GCF_056783735.1. Lineage (NCBI taxonomy): Eukaryota > Metazoa > Chordata > Myxini > Myxiniformes > Myxinidae > Eptatretus > Eptatretus burgeri. The sequence continues at coordinate 50,702,121 of NC_140977.1, read as the reverse complement.
AAGGCCATTTAAGACCATGTAGACCCCAATACCTTTTAGATCCTCTTAGACCCTTTATAACTCCGATGGCCTGTAGACTCCTTTCTACCCTTTAGACATTCACACCTTTCTGACCTTTTTAATACCTTATAGACCCCTTTGATCTCTCGACCCTTTGTAGACGTTTTCAGACTCTTTAGTCTCCTTCAGACATTTCCGATCCAGCCTGGTGTTGGCTTAGTGGTTAGGGTGGCGGCTTGGGATCCCAGGGTCCTGAGTTCAAGCCCCGTTGGCTGCTGAATTAACACCAGGGGGTTGACTCAGCCTGTCATCCTTCTGAGGTCGGCGAAATGAGTACCAGTGTGCTGGTCCCGGTGTATGCCCCGGTTAAAATAGGTGTACCATATCCCTGTGTGTCGTAAGAGGCGACCAGGGTTGGCGTCAGGAAGGGCATCCGGCCATAAAACATTGCCTCAAGAAAAAGCCAAACCCCTGCACAGCAGGGAAAAATGGCTGTAAAAACGGTCATTTTATTTAGACCTTAAATTACACCCTTTAGACCCCCTTCGACCTTTTATGATCCTTTAGACCAGTGGTTTTCAAACTTTTTTTAGTGGCGACCCAATTTCAGAACCTCTCTACATCGCGCGACCCAAACGATTCAAAACCAAATTCATAATATATAAGATAAGATTTCATATGACACAAGCACATTAACTGTTTATTTTATTCACCATCGTCATGTTTTCATAGACGAGTAAACGGAGAATAGCCGACAGTATCCAAATAGTACAGTTGAATGTTTCAGAAGTTTAGTCCAAATGACATTTCGATATATCAGTGAGAAGGATGAGCCTGTTTTTCAGAAACCAACTTCTCTATTCGTGGACAAGTAGGTGACAATGCCAGGATCATATCATGCTCCATTTCTAGGTGATTTCTGCACTTTGTTTTAATCACCACCATGGTGGAGAACGACTGCTCACAAAAGTATGATGAAGGATATGGCATGAGAACCTTAATGGCGCGCCGTGACAGGGTCGGGTACGAGGGCAGCATTTTGCACCAGAATGTCGACAACGAATTCGTCTGCGCTGCTGAATCCTGCTGGAGCTGTACAAGCTCTTCCTGTGCTGTATCATCTTAATCAGCACTCGAGTCCAGTGGAGCCGTCAAAGTGGAGCCGAACCACAGAAAATGACTGCACATCTCGGTCAGGGAAATAGTGCTCGAACTGTTCAATGAGCGACCGAAGGTGACGTGCTATCTCCCCAGAAAGACTGTCAAGCTCAGTATCATCGTACTGGCAGGTCGTTAGATGCTCCACCAGATTGGGGAAAAGGCTGAAGTACTTAACAGCTGCTTTGTCTGCCAGTAATTTTAGAGTCGCCAGAAATCCGCTCATTTTGCCATGAAAAAGCATGAGGTTGGCGTCTTTGCGTTGGAGGGAGCGGTTGAGGACATTGAGACGTTCAAAGATGTCAACGAGATAGCACAGTTCTGACAGCCAAGAGTCCGACTCAAGCAACACTACCTATGCCGTTTTCCCTTGTGTGCGTAGGAACTCCTTCAGTTCATCTTTGAGCTCGTAAACGCGCAGAAGAAGGTTTCCTCGAGATAGCCATCTGACTTGAGTGTAGAATAGTAAATTCTTATGGTCGGCATCCATCTCCTGGCAGAATAGCCTGAATAACCTCGTGTTGAGGGTGCTCGATTTGATGTGATTCACCATTTTTATGACTTCTGAGAGCACGCTCTGCAAGGTTTCTGGCAAAGTACGAGAGGCGAGCGCTTCTCGGTGAATCATGCAGTGTACCCTGGAGGTCTGAGGAGCCACCTCAAGCAATTTAGCCTTGAATCCAGAACGCACTCCTGACATTGTTGGCGCACCGTCTGTTGTAGAACCGAGCAACTTTCCGAAGTCCAGATCATGGTCATGATAAAACTGCTCTGCTTTCCCAAAAATGTCCTTGCCTTTGGTGGTGGCCTCCAATGGTTTGATGAGCAGAGGCTCATCGACAA
>NC_140977.1:50682620-50692620 GCF_056783735.1 Eptatretus burgeri | reverse complement strand
TCAAAAGGGGAGACAACTTTTTGTTCGTCATGGAGAGGCGGTCATACATGTGGAATTTCGCCTCGATCTGTTCAGCCGTTTCAGAGAAGAAGACTTTTAAAGTTATTAATTTTCAATCCAATATGGCTGCCTTACCATGTGCCCTATTACAACATAAATTTAAATTCTCCATCTAATGGGGAAGTGGATTATGCTTGTTAAGTTTCGTGTTGATCGGACAAGATGCATTTTTTGATTCAAGATGGCCTCCAAACCTTGTGACTTGTGACATCATAATTTTTATCGTTTGTGACATCATAATTTTTATCGTTTGTGACATCATAATTTTTACCGTTGCGCAGGCATGGGGGTAGTTTATATTTGCCAAGTTTCGCTTCGATAAGTTATGTGATTCAAGAGAAAACATTATTTAATATTTTTCTTGAATCCAACATGGCTGCCAAACATGTGACCTATCATTTAGAAATTAACAAACTTATATTCCCTACTCGTGAGCAATACATATGTGAAGTTTCCCCTTGATCTGACCAGCCATTCTGGAGAAGATGTTTGAAGGTTTTAGGGTAAATTCAAGATGGCCACGAAACCATGTGACCTATCAATAAGAAATGAACAAACTTGAAAAAGGAAGTCATGGGTGTAATGTGTGTGTAAAGTTTAGCCTCAATGTGTCCAGCCGTTCTGGGGAAGATTTTTTTTTTTTAATTCAAAACAAGATGGCTGCCGAACCAAGTCACCTATGACGTCATAATATATTTTTTCTACGGTGAATTGTGCAGATGAGGCTCAAATTTTAGATTTTTCCTGTGCAGCATTCTACTTGATGAATTTTCACCGGGATACCGCTTCACTGATGACGTCACGAAAAATCACCCGTGTTCCCGATGGGGAGTTCATTAAAATGTATGAAGCAAAAATTTTTTCCATTGCACGGTTTCAGAGATAGAGGACCAAAATTTATCGGTTTTTTCAAGATGGCGCCCGTACCACGTGACTTTGACGTCACAATTATCAAGAAAGTTTGCTATCAAAAAAGATACATACTATGGTGAAAATTTTGTGTCGATCGGACTTACCAATCCTGAGAAAATGATTTTTAAAGCGAAAGAACCCGCAAATTTCCGGCGGAAAAAGAATAAATAAGAAATAAACAGAAGAAAAACGATAGGTTAACCCGTCCTGACTGGATAACCTAATAATAAAAATAACGATCTTCTGCAGTCTGACTTAAGCAGACATGTGCCAGGACGCACACGCACACACACACAGACACAGAAAACCCGACGAAGAGAAAGTATTGAATCAGGAAGGGAAAGAAGTTGAGGCTATGATCTCGGTACCTTTGGTCATGATAGCACGGACGGCCAGACGTGTCTCCAATACGTTTCGGGTGGGGGGGAGGATGCTTCTGAGCCCTCTCGCAAAATGCACAAGCCGACGAAGTCCGATGCCTCTCGCAAAATGCACAAGCCAACTGAGTCCGATGCCTCTCGCAAAATGTGCAAGCCAACTGAGTCCGATGCCTCTCGCAAAATACGCGAGTCTACTGAGTCCGATGCCTCTCGCAAAACGCGCGAGCCTGCCGAGTCCGATGCCCCTCGCAAAACGCGCGAGCCTGCCGAGTCCGATGCCCCTCGCAAAACGCGCGAGCCTGCCGAGTCCGATGCCCCTCGCAAAACGCGCGAGCCTGCCGAGTCCGATGCCCCTCGCAAAACGCGCGAGCCTGCCGAGTCCGATGCCCCTCGCAAAACGCGCGAGCCTGCCGAGTCCGATGCCCCTCGCAAAACGCGCGAGCCTGCCGAGTCCGATGCCCCTCGCAAAACGCGCGAGCCTGCCGAGTCCGATGCCCCTCGCAAAACGCGCGAGCCTGCCGAGTCCGATGCCCCCCGCAAAACGCGCGAGCCGGCCGAGTCCGATGCCCCCCGCAAAACGCGCGAGCCGGCCGAGTCCGATGCCCCCCGCAAAACGCCCGAGCCGGCCGAGTCCGATGCCCCCCGCAAAACGCCCGAGCCGGCCGAGTCCGATGCCCCCCGCAAAACGCCCGAGCCGGCCGAGTCCGATGCCCCCCGCAAAACGCCCGAGCCGGCCGAGTCCGATGCCCCCCGCAAAACGCCCGAGCCGGCCGAGTCCGATGCCCCCCGCAAAACGCCCGAGCCGGCCGAGTCCGATGCCCCCGCAAAACGCCCGAGCCGGCCGAGTCCGATGCCCCCCGCAAAACGCCCGAGCCGGCCGAGTCCGATGCCCCCCGCAAAGCGCCAGAGCCGGCCGAGTCCGATGCCTCCCGCAAAGAAAGCAGCACTTGAGGAGACATCACACAGGAAATAAACAGACTATCCTCACAACGTATCCCCTCCACCCCTCAAACCCTCTAACACAGGGCTAGGATCTACCTTCATACAAATTAAGAAATAACTGTCTGGGGAATTCTACATTTCCAAAACTGTAACAATATATTACATTACATTTTATGATTGGAAGAACCCTTTCGAATAAAGTGTGATGGATAGGTCTATTTTTAGTAATTGATAAGTTTATTCAAGACTTGTTTAAATGAAATTTTGTCAAGACATGAAAAACCATATCGTTGTTTGGGTGTGGTTTTGATTTTTGTTTTTGTTCCAAGGTGGTTTCGGGGGAAGATTTCTCGAGCAAAAGCGGAGGAATTGTTGAACAGGCAGAAGTTTGACGGAGCGTTTCTGGTGAGGGACAGTGAAAGTGCACCTGGGGATTTTTCACTATCAGTGAAGTAAGTGCATGTGTTTGTAAGTACTGTGTTGTTACATTTTTAGTGTTTTTTGTGTGATCATGTAATTTAATGTTATGGGTTCTTTTGTGACTTATGTGATATGTCTAAATCAAATTTTTATTTCAAAATATGTTGTAATTATTTCAGATAAAGTGTTTTGTTTTTGATATATTTAAAGAAGACTACTCTTATAGAAAACAAAAACAAAAATTGAATGATGATTTATTTTAAAGTGTAAATATAAATTCAATCACAAAGCCGATTTAATTTTGTTTTATGCAACTTTGTTTCTGCCACCCTTTTGGATGAAAGTCCTGATTTGTAGCATCAGGTCAGGTATGGGAGCATGTGCCAGAACAGCGCGTCGCTGTGTCCACTTTCCGCCGGTACTCCAGGGGCCTCCGTCTGGCCATCCCCCAGGCAGATGCCAGGCCCATCCCCATCTCCTTGAGATGATGGTCAACCTGCTGCAACCATGAGGCACGTGGTCGGCCCACTGGCCTCCTCCACTCATGAGACTCCCTCGCTGAGAGAATCTGATGAGCAGGATCAGCGTCAGGAAAACGAGCCACATGTCCATACAGCCGCAGCTGACGCTCACGGACTATGCAGGTAACAAATCTCATCCGAGTCTCTCTCAGCAACCGCTCGTTGGACACAAAATCCGACCAGCGATAGCCAAGGATTCTCCGAAGAGACCTGGTACCAAAGGAATTAAGTCTCCGTCTCAGATCCTTGGTCAAAGTCCAAGTCTCGCACCCATAGAGCAAGACTGGAAGTACCAAGGACCTGAAGACTCGGACTTTCGTCCTCCCGCACAGGTACCGGCAGCGCCACACCCCATGATCCAGTGAATCCATGACTCCCCAGGCCCGACCCAGACGTCTATTGACCTCCGGCTCACAACCTGCGGAGACATGAATATCACTGCCAAGGTAAGTGAATCTATCCACGACCTCAACATCCTCACCACAAACAGACACAGACAGGACAGCAGCATCCAAGATGTCACCGAAAGCCTGGATCTTTGTTTTGACCCAAGAAATCCGTAATCCCAACGGCTCCGACTCCTCATTCAGCACCTCGAGGGCCCCCAAGAGGATGTCTAAAGTCTCCGCAAAGATGACTGCATCATCTGCAAAATCAAGGTCCGAGATCTTGACATTGCCAAACGATGCACCGCAACTTGATCTCTCCGACATCCTCCCAAAAATCCAGTCCATACAAGTGCTGAAAAGTGTGGGGGCAAGTACACATCCCTGACGAACTCCAGTAACAACTGGAAATAAGTCAGAGGCGGTACCACCACACTTCACAGCACTCTCAGTACCACATTTGTAGCATGTTATCACATCAATGTTTTTGATGCAACAGGTGATGGAGATAGAAGTTCACAGAAGGAAGTGAAATTTAAAAAAAACAGTTTTTTTTGAAAAATAGTATTTTATTTGGTGCATTTTAAATGATGGGAGCCAGTCGAGTGACATCTCGTCCAGTAGCATGTCCAACTTTCTACTAAATAAATAAAGCTTTAATGCAAACATTTTAAACCTTCACATCATGGAACAAAAAATGCAAAAGAACTGACAAATGAGGAACTGAAACAACACAAACAAAAATACCAACAACTCTGCACATGTACAACCATAATTGACAAATAGATATCAATGCTACTCAAACAAAAAGGTACGCAAGACAGTCACATGCACTTTCACTGTCCTTTCCACTGCTCAATCACAAATCTTCTCTGCTGCAAAATTTTATATACAGCCTCATCCTACATTGCAGATTTGGCAACGATGTCCAACATTTCAAGGTGCTGCGTGACGGTGCGGGAAAATACTTCCTGTGGGTCGTCAAATTCTCTTCCCTCAACGAACTGGTGGAGTACCATCGAACTACGTCCGTCTCTCGAACTCAACAAATATTCTTGAGGGACATGGAACAAATACAAGTGAGTTTATCAACCGCTTAGCAATCACACTCCATATTCTAATGCAAATACAGCAAAGGTTAATTCACAACATGACAACAACCCTACACCCATTTGCGTTTTCAGCAGCAAATGTACGTCCAAGCTCTCTTTGATTTCGAGCCACAGGAAGAGGGTGAGCTGGGTTTCCGTCGAGGTGATTTCATCCAAGTCGTCGACAATTCCGACGCCAACTGGTGGAAGGGCATCTGTAAAGGGCAGTCAGGCATGTTCCCCCGAAACTACGTCGCCCTTGCTAATAAGTAACCCTCATCCTTCAAATAAATATTCCTCCTCTGTTTTTTTCTCTCTGTCATGCATTCACTCTTGTTTCAATTCTGTCTTCTGGTTCTTTATCACCCAAGTGCCCATGCATCCTCTTGTATCTCTTGAACTCCATCAAAGGTCAAACTAGAAGACAAGTTTTGCTCCTTTCAGTGCCCAAGCAACTGACACGACATCAGCTGCATTTTTCCACCGCATGTGCTTTCACGTGTAAAACGACAAGGCACAGGAATTTCTTTATCTACAAAGATGGATTTCTTTCTGATGTGTTCGTCATACATGTATTTGATGCACACGCAGAGCATTTGCTAAAAATGAATTGTCTTGTGATGCTGTTAAAAAAATTGCTCTCCACTTCCTTTGTGCATTTTTGCTATTTCAGTCTTGTTATATAACTGGTTCACCCGATTACAACTAACTCCCTTGTACAAACGTGCATTTGTCTGCCGATTGCTTGAGCCAGTACAGGCACTCTTATTTTTATTTAAACAAAGTACTTATGCATGAAAAGTTTTCAGAGATCTCTCAAGTACAAATCCCACAGTACCAGCCTTCCTTGGCAGCATGTCGACATTTTGCTCTTTGTTATATGTGAATTGTTGGACGTCATCGTGGCACGGCTTCTTCAAAACGCCAGCGAAAGTCAAACGTCTTCATACGTCACAGTTCCATGTTGCGAAGATATTGATGCTGCACACTGGTGTTATCAATCGGTCTCGTCAACATGCGGGACGGCAGCGACACTGCACTCGCGGCCACCGCGTCTACATTCCACCGCTGGACTTCGGAGCTTTAATGCCAAAGCTGCCTTGCCCAGAACTCGCATGTCCAGGACCATCCTGCATTGCAACATCAGAGTAACATTATCCAGCACTCTGTCATGTTTGTGTTCCTGACAAACATTTTATTATTTATTCCAAAGTGATGCCTGTATTCAAGAGTAGGATGATGAACTTGGCCAAAGTATCCATTGTTCTACTCTTGGAGTGATAACTTTTTTTTTCATAATTTTTTTTTTCATTTGGCCATTTTTGACATTCTGGGGTTCTCTACGAGGAGCCACAACTATATACCTATCGTCATCACCACGGCTGCACTAAAAACTGCTCCTGCTCTCTTCGAGTGCCTTTTAGTTTTATGTTCGCATGCATCATGTCGAACAGCTCCACTCATCGAATCACATTAACCTTCTGTGGTGTATGCGCACGCACACACACAACCACACACGGTGTCCTTACTCCAGTTTCTGTTGTATTATCACAAATGTTGTCATTAAAGTGTGATGTTAAACTTGTCATCTTGTGTCTGACCTGGTATGTGCTCAGGCACTTTCACAAATGGGATTTCATTGCAAAGTATCAATTCAATTTCCAAGATGTTTTTGGGACATATCGCCATCTTGGTGCTTTGTAGGCAATATATGTCACCTTCACTTTGGACTTGATGTTGGGCAGACACATTTATTCACATTAAAGTTTCCTAAACATATTTTGGGGATAAATATCTACCACCCTATATTGCTTTGGTAGCACGTTCGCAAACTTGGAAGAGCAATGTAGCTGATCCACCACCAAAGTCTCAATCAACTCCCCAGATTGCAAGTATACAACCCAAAAGAAATTAAAATCAAAGAATGTCAGTTACTGAGTACAGCACATCACCTGAGTCATCCATCAGATCCACAAATGTCAAACAGACTAAAGAAAATAACCATACTACCATGGACTCAGGTTTCCACCCAAAATAAACCTTTTATATACAAAGGAGGACCTTGAATGGAATGAATCTGGATGTAACAGAGCAGTAGAAAGGGTGGGAGGCTAAACTGGGACATGGGGTGGACAAGATGCATACAGAAGGAAAAACTGTAAGTAGGGTTAATGGGGATAGAAAAGGTCATGATTTAAATAGGAGGGGATTACCTGAGATGGTGTTGAACAGCTGTCTTGAAGACCTGGAGGGAATGCTGAGATTGAAGAGGATGTGGAAGTTGGTTTGACAGGCAGGAATAGAGTGGAAGTGATCGTGAATTTTGGGGGTCGATGGTGGACCGAAACCTGGGAGGGAGAGGGACAGAGCACCAAAAGAAAAGAGGATGCAAGACCAGAAAGGAGGCAGTAGAAGACAGAGACCACTGACCTGTATGCGATTGTAAAAGTGATATGCCCAGAGACTCAGGTTAATCTCAGGAGGTTCCATTAATCTTCAAGGCATTGCTTTCAACGGCATCAAGCAGAACAAGGTGTGAGGCAGGGCTGCCAGCCCAGAGGGGAGAGCAGTATTCCAAGCTGTGGAGGAAGACCTTGTCAGTTGTAAAAAGTTCAGATTAGCCAAGGAAGGACCTTGCACAATGGAAGATGTGCAGTTGTTGGCCATCTTTGAAATATGGTCTGCCAAAGAAAGATATTGACTGATGGTGAGGTCCAGAAGCTTGAGTGACTGAACTTCTTCAAGAGTATTAAGAAAGATGTCAGGGTTTGCCATTTGGTCCTTTTGGAGAGCAGTTTCTTTCAATCCAGACAAACAAATGCATTTGTCTGGATTGAAAGATGTATTCCAAGTATTTGACCAGCTTGGGTTTTTTTTTCAGGTCTGAAGAGAGGGAAGAGGCTATGAGCCTGGTGTGGCTTACTGGTTCAGGCAGTGGGTTGGGGTCCTGAGTTCGAGCCCCGCTGGCTGCTGAGTTCACATCAGGGGGTTGACTCAGCCTGTCATCCTTCTGAAAGTTGGCAAAATGAGCACCAGTATACTGGTAATTATCCCTGCAGGGTCGAAGGCCACTGAAGGGTTGACGTCAGGAAGGACAAACGGCCATAAAAACATTGCCACAAGAAAGGGTACCATGATTGGAGCCTGCAAAAAGCTGACCCCTGCTCAGGGATAAAGGCTTTCAAATGGTGTGATGATGATGAAGAGAGGGAAGAGGCTGCTGCCTGCCTGTCTGAAAGGTGAGGGATGTCACAGCATAGGGTAGAGTTATCAGCAAAGAGATGATAATTTTCCAGAGTCAGAGATCATTGATGAAGATTAGGAATAGGACAGGGCCTAGAACACTGTTTTGGGGCAGTCCAGTCATGGCAGGGAGAGGGGATGAAAGGATTCCATTGAATGCCACACTTTGCCTATGAGAGCAGAGGAAGTTAGTAAGCCATGTTTGTAGCCATCCTTGGATGCCATAGGCAGAGTTTGGAGAGTAAGGCAGGATGCCTGATCTCATGTCTGATATTGAGGGCCTCCATCCATTGTCGTACGAGTCGAAGCAGCATATCCAAGGTGGAATAACCTGGTCTGAAACCAAATTGGTGATCTGAGATGAAGTTGTTGGAGTAAAGGATATCATATCAACTGTGATGATTCCAAGACTTTGCTGATGATTATGCCTGGTGTTGGCTTAATGGTTAGGGTGGTGGGCTTTGGTTCCTAGGGTCCTGTGTTCAAATCCTGCTCAGCTGTTGAATTAATACCAGGTGGGCTTAATTCGGCCTGTCATCCTTCCGAGGTCGGCAAAATGAGTGTCAGCATGCTGGTATACTGTGCCGGAGTGGCGACCCGTCCAGGATTGTGCCCAATAGCCAAGGAGACTGCTTAAGCAGCACCAATGCTCTGCACAGAGTATGGTCCCAATCTCCTCTCCTCTAATGATTGGAAGTAAGCTGAGAGGTCCGTATACAAGGGGATCCATTCTTGTAACTGTTTATGTAATGCAGTGATGGTGGATTTTCAAGCAGATGGAAGATGACCTTGGACAAATAACCAGGTGAAAAGAGCAGAAAGGACGTGCAAGAGCAGTAGAGCGGGTTTTTCGGACACGTGAGCTGATGTCCGGTCCATTTGCAGAATCAGTCGAGGGTTGAAAAAAACTTCTTCGCCTTCTCAGGTGCAAAAGACACAAAGTCAAAGAGCAGTTGGGTATGACAGGGAGCAATGGGTACCAAGAGTGAGGGGTTGGGGACATGATTTGGAGGCAAACAGAATTGAAGCATTCGGGCTTCTCACGAGCTCAGTTGGCTGTGATGCCATTTAAAGTTGGGGAAGGGATGGAAGGGGAGCATACTCCTGAGACAGACTTAATCAGGTGCAACCAGGTTTTAGAGGAGGGAGACAAATTTGAAAGTTCATTCTTTAGTTTGGACAGATTATGTTTTCTGGCTCTCCTAAGAGTGGACACACTTTTTGTGTAATGAGCTGAGATTTTCTTTGGTCAGGTTTGCTTTCCAGGAAGAGAAGGCAAATTTGAGAGCAACTACCTCGCTACAGAATTCAGCGTACAATTGGTGGGAAGAAGTGTCAGATGATTGAAGATGAGATGGTGGAATGAATCTGTGCATGAGAGGGAGAGAGAGAGAGAGAGCAGATGTCTGTGAAAGAATTCCCCAGGCTGAGTTGCCATCAAGGGTAGTAGATGTGGGAGTCCTGAAGAGAGATGGCTATTTGCTGTCTGCCAATCTTGAGTGAGCTGCCAAACTCGCCAGCGCTGACCCAGCTCTCTGAGAATAGCCAGATATGTCGATTCTCACAAGTACATGATCTGATGAACCAATTGGAGCAAAGAAAGAGCAGGAGACACTTTCAGGGAAGTTGGTCATCACCAAGTCCAGAAGGGAGGATTTGCCATTAGGAGAAATCAGTCAGAAAGTTCACAGAAGTCCTTTGCTGAAGTGCCATGGTTGGTGAAAGAGATACTGTACCTACACCCAGCCAAGATGCATGGTGGGGATTGAAACCACCACATGTGAGGAAGAGAGAGTTGGGATGACTTGTTAAAAGTTGGTCCATGTCGTCTGAGGTTGAGAGATGTGGGTGGAATTGTTACTGTTTGGAGGATGGTACAACACAGACAAAGAGGTGGGAGTGCAGCGGAAGTCACAGCCAGAGGTACTCCTGGGAGTTGGGAGGTGTAAGAATAGTACAAGGGCAAGCTTGAATTAGAGTTCCTTGAACCAGGCAGTTTTGCACATTTTACACAGAAACACAAATTGCATACAAAAACAACCACC
>NC_140977.1:50472620-50677620 GCF_056783735.1 Eptatretus burgeri | reverse complement strand
GTGTGTGTGTGTCTGCGTGTGGGCCCGTCTTTAAGTATAACTGAGTAAGTGTTTTTGCTTTTTGCTTACTTACTTACTTACTGTAAATTACTTACCCGAGGGAAGCAGTTTTTGCTTACTGTAAATAATATATGTAAATTGCATATTCGCACCAAGTCTTGCCTTTGTCTTTATTTTACGATTAATAAATTTATTAGAAATGTTCCCAGTCCGTTTCTGTCCCTTCTTACATTGGTCTAGCATGGTCCGAGTCTGAGTATAAGCGGGGTTTCATCCCCGGTAATCGGTCTATCATAGCCCGGACATCCTGGGCAGGCCCCACTCGACTGCAACGAGCCGGAAAGGTAGGTGGCAAAGCGGTAGTCGGTAGTGTGAATCTACCGCTGCCGGTGGAGTAAATCTGGTTTGACCAGGCGTTCCAAGGGCGTGGCTTCCCCGGTAGTTTAAATCGCGTAGCTACTTTGGTAAATTGGTTTTAGACAAACAGACCCTACGCTATGCTGTTGAAATATTCGCGTCCACGGTCGGTTCAACGACCCGCCAGCTCACGGAATTATCCGGAGCGACGGCCTACAATTCCAGGGAGTCTGGTGGGAGATGGAGTAACCTCTCCCACCTTGCGGTCGTTCTCGCCACCGAGCCCCGGCCCGCAACAATATGTATATGTGTATATATGTATATGTATATATATATATATATATATATATATATATATATATATGTATTTATATGTATATATGTATTGATATGTATATATATATGCATATGTAAATATATGTATATATTGTTGTGGGCCGGGGGTCGGTGGCGACAACGACCACTTGGTGGGGAAAGCTACGTCCTGGCAGGACGTAGGTGGGAAAGTCGGGAAACCATGGAAAGGCAGGAATCCTGAATCAATTTTCCAGGAATTCCAGGGAAACTATTTACCTGGAAAAAACAGTAGCTTGGACTTTGTTTGAAAGCTGTTCTCAGCTTAAGCTTGAGAAAATGAGGCCTGCACCATCTCTAATCTCCATCATATGCAACGTTTTAGCAGTGTAGAATGATTGCTGCCGGTGTGGCACAATAAGACAACACAGAAGATAATGAGAAATAACATTATCCTAAACTTTCTGTTGACCAAAACTTTCACTGGAGTCCTTTTTCATCTCATTCGCACAAGGGCCTCAGCCAATGTTCCACAACATGGTTGAGGATGGTTGTGGACACCTTATTACGTAGTTCCTAAAAAGGACACATCCGAGGAAGCTTTGTGCCGGGAAATGCCGTTGACTCTTACACCTTTGACCTTTCTTTTGCGGGTGAAAATGATGAATTTGGATTTGGGACCGGAAGTCTTAATCCCCAATTTGGGTCACACTGCTCGATTCTACAAATATCGGACTGAAGTTTTCTGGCCGTAAAATATCGTTTTCTGCTCTGGGGCCACATAGCAATGTCGTCCACAAATAGAGATATCTTGCTATGAGACCCTGAGGGAGAGGCTGCGTCATTAATCATAATATTAAATAGAGTTGGACTTCGACAGCTCCCCTGAGAGATGCCATTACCCATGTGGAATGTGGGTGACAGGGCTTGACCTACTCTCACATGAAAAGATCTGTTGGACCAAAAAGTTGTGCATCCATCAGAACATTCTGCCATTGATTTCTAGTTGATATATGTTATAAAGAAGGACTTCTTTCCAGACTGTGTCATCGGCTTTGTGCGAGATCATTCCTGAATAGTAATGAGATTATAAATATTAGGGTGGGACTGGTCCTCCATTTTGAATTCTTCAAAGCACTACTTTTGTGCAAACGCCTGCACTCATCCTGGTGATGCTGATGCAAGGCCAACACATGTAGGTTGATAGAGGGGGTAGATACTGTATGTTTGAATTGGAATTAGTTACATACCTAGATCCATCGGAGATACAGGAATACAGGGATATTAGCCATACTTGCAGTTAACTTGTGTGTGGACGGGTGAGGGATACTGCGGTTTGTGCAGCGCAGGCATGATGGGCCGAATGGCCCTCTCCTGCACCAAAGGTCCTTGTGTGGATTCAACAGGACGAAACAGGTAGATCGATCACAATTGGCTTCCCATCCTCGAGTCGATATCTGTGCTGATCCTTTGATTATGGTTAAAAACTCCACTAGTAGACCTGAAAGTCTTCTGCCGCCTTCACAAAACACTATTTACAGCAGATCAAGCCAAACAGACCCGACCCACCTCCCCCCCCCCCTCACCATGTCATCATACCAGTATAAAAGTGTTTTAATAATAATGATATTTATTTGCTTCCCTCCCCACCATTTTCATCATACCACTGCTGATCAGTTCATAAGAGACATTTATAAATGCTGCGATGTAAGAGAATCTGGACAATTCGGCCTTTTTACACTCATCACGTGCTCCATAAATCCCCACCTCATAAATCCCATAAATCCCCACCATTCCGAATAACGGAAGGCCAACATGATGATGCAATTTGTTTTGTTGGAATGTTTTACATGGTTCTGAGATCCTGTAACATCTGCCTTTATCAGTGACAATTAATGGAGGTTTTGTTCTCATTGAAAAGCAGACGACACGATGTAGTGTTCCAATTTCACCGAGGCCGGAACGAAACGTGACTGAGGGGACCACAAAGGAAAAACGGATCGAGTTCTATGCGTAGAATGCATACAGGTACACGTTGAAGCACATGAGCAGGAGGGCATTTGCGCAGCAGACCCGAACCCAGAGAGGGTCCTCGACGAGGGAGCCATATGGAGCGCGACCCTCGTATTCCGGTGGTGTTGGTGGTTTATGGCACAGAGTGGGACAATCGACCGGGATTGCAGGGGTCTGGCATTTCCAACCTAGAACGGTCAAGAGAAAAGGTGTGAGATCTGGAGCATGACCCGACACCATGTACATCATCACTTTGAATATTTGAATTTGCTTCTATTCTTGGGGGCTGCATTATTGTGCCCGCTACCATAGATACCTGAACAATCGACCATTGATGCCACCCATATCCTGCTTTATTTGGGAAAAATTGACACACATCCCAAAGGATGTAGTTTGTAAGTCACTTTTTCTATCTGTGGTTGGATCTCGCCATGTCTTGAGAATATCCTGCTGCACTGGCTATGCATACTTCTGTACTAGTGTGTGTGTGTGTGTGTGTGTGTGTGTGTGTGTGTGTGTGTGTGTGTGTGTGTGTGTGTGTGTGTGTGTGTGTGTGTGTGTGTGTGTGTGTGTGTGTGTGTGTGTGTGTGTGTGTGTGTAGGTAGGTTGGTTCTGGGCTGAAAGAATTGAAACCTTGAGGAAGAATGGTACCCAGCTGATGATCCATGCAGTTGGAGAATGATGAATTTGCTTACAGGTTAAGGTTCTTCCTTTAGGAAAGGGAACTATGTTTTGAGATTAACATCATTTACAGCAATCCTTTAAATTATATTATATTTCAGGAATAGCCAATACTGTACGTGTGTGTGTGTGTGTGTGTGTCCTCCACAACTCCAAAAATATGAAACCTATCAGCCTGAAACTTTGCATGCATAGCAAGGGAACTCCAAGGAAGTGCATGAGTGAAAATTGGGTGTTTGGGTTAATTAAAATACCTCTTTTAAAGATAATTAACAGCCTTATTTAATTAAACTTTTTATCCGGCATATCCTTGGCCACCTTGCTGTTGAAGTCTGAAGCCACCATTTTTTTTTGGCCAGCTCAACCATTTCTTGACTTTGGCCGGCTCAACCATACCTTTACTTGTAATAGACCACGATTTCTTAAAGATTTTTTTTTCACCCTCCTCACTCATATTATCGATACTTACGAATCGCTGGATTCAGTGCAATGCTTATAAACGTCTGGAGACGCCAGCATTTGTGGCTCTATTTCATTTCCGCACATGCCATAACCTCGAGAATCTCTTAAACTAAGCTGAATTGAAAAATTTAAGCTCCAGAATTGAACTTAGCAGCAGTTCTGACTCCGATAGAAAAGGTGATCATTTATCCAATTCGGACATTGATTGGGCGTTTCCACGTGCAAGGGTTTATTGACAGCAATTGGTAATTGCTTGCCAAGCCAGGCATTCCGTTGGAGTGCTTGCTTGAGTGCTTAAGCCACTTGCCAAGCACCCAACAGTCTATCGCAGAACAGTTCATGTCCCGATCGGGATGTACAGTCAGCAGTTGCTATACATGGTAGAGGTACGTATACAGTAAACACGGACGTGGTACATATCAGTAGATTTGGATCTGTAGGGACTCTCCATGGGTGTATGCACATGCCATGCCTGTTACGGGCACCATGGTGGCATAGTTACATCCCATATCTTATGGAGGTTTTATCAGGTTTTTCTTTGTCCTCGTGACTGTTTCAAAAGTATTTGGTTATCGGATTTGCTTTCCACAGGTTAGATGGCTTCTCTTTGTGAGTTTCAATGCAAAATATATTTGATAACTCACAATTTCTAAGCCATTTGCCATATTAACGTGTTTTCTAAATTCCCAAGCCAATTTTTTTTTCCACCTGTCACATGCAGATGTTTATAAATACTATCAATGTTTATGCATATCTCATTGAAACATCTCATTGAAACATCTATCTATAATTCCAGCATCTCTGTGTGTATGTGTCTGTCTGTTTGTCTGTCTGTTTGTCTGCGACCACCGTTTCTCGACGACTGCTGGTCCGATTGGATTGAAACTTGCCAGGAATATTGCCGGGGCCCCGCGGATGTGCCTTTTCAAGGTTTGATATTGTTGTGGTTACCAAATTCGCAAACCACCATTCAGGTCCCTTAGGTGAGATATCTCGGTAAGTATATGTGTAGTTAGGCCCAAACCCGTTGTCTAGTGGGAATACATGTCATTCATGCGTGCTGCGACTCTTCAGGATAGCCGTTTTTCTTTTACTATCTTTATTTTGGACCAACCGCCATTGTTACCACCACCAACCACAACATCAACCACCCACCGCGGCGCCGCTTCACGTCACACCTCGCAACCGTCGCATCGCCACCGTTCTTGCGCCGCTTGTGGGTACCGGTGTTGGACTCGTGCAGGGCGCGCGCCGAACAGCGTGTACAAAACCACGGATTTTCAGCTCCAAAAACGGATCAAAAACGACACACGCCCACTTTTGTTCCGTCCAATCGGTGAGCGAGGGGCGATTTGGCCCCGCCTCCAGGGCGTTGGAGGGCGGTCGCTATATGCAAATTTATGGATCAAAATGCATTCACGCCCACTTTTTCTCGGGCCAATGGGGAGCGAGGTGAAAGGTCGAAGGCAGGGGGTCAAAGATGAGAGAGCGAAGCCACGGGGCTTATATAAGCGACCGCGTTCGTCAAGTCGAGAGAGTTAAGACTTCGCAGTCGGTGGAGTTGGGAAGAAGCAAGAAGGAGTTGGTCGTCGTCGTCGTGTGCGTTGGAGTCGGAGCGAAGAGGACGGAGCTGTGGAGAGGCGGCGAGGGCAGACGAGGGGGTGCTCGCGTCGTGCCGGGAGCTGCACACCAGGGAGGCCGACGGCGCGACCTGGTCGAGGTGGAGACGCTCGTCGCGGGACTTGAGGCAGAGTAGAAATCCTCCTTTCCCCCGAGCATCAGCAACCCCCTCCTGTTTCCCCCCGCGCTGAGATAGTGCGACCAAGGGGGCCCCTTTCCCACCCCCTACCAGACACTGTCTGCGAGGCCCGCGGAGTTGAGGCACCATCGCCGCTCCGCGTCTCATCACCAGACGGGTAGGCCCGACCCGGTCTCGGCCTCAGGCCCGCCTCATCCTTGAGGGTGTTCTTTTTTTTTTTTTACCTTGAAGTAAAATTGCATAAGTGTTGCCGTGTGCTCGCGTAATCGGTATTAGATCTGCATTGTCGCATTTGCTTTTTGTGTAAAATTGCATTGTGTTTCTTTTCCTTTTCTATGTGCTTTTGGTGGAATTGAATATGTGTGCTTTCCGTTCATCGCGAATAAATGTGCTTTGTGTTGAACTGTTTCCCGCTTCGCTTCGTCATTTCTTTCATTGAATCCTCATCTTGCTTCACGTAAAGGGTTGGTAGTGGGCTGAATACGCCCGATAATTAATCGAACCGTCGAGGTCGACGAATAACACCGCTCGGTTATCCCGATAGTACGGAACGGGTCGCTTAAGTGGCCCGTGTCCGAAGTCAACCTGCGGCGAGGTGCGACGCCCGGTCTGGCCTCCGTGTGGGTACTTAGGTAGGTCGAATTTGGCGAGCAACCCTATCCCACGCGGGGGCCGATTGGCTCGATCGCGGTGAGACCGAAAGGTCCACCCGTGACTGGTTCCCGGCGTTAGTCCGAGAGGGTCACGACTGGATTGTCCGTCCGGTGGGCGACGTGCCGCGATTCGAGTTACGTGGCCGTCAGCACGCCGGCGGGCGCGAATCCGTAACACTGGTGTCAGGTCGTGCGATACAAATCCATCGCCCTCCTCGCGGCACTGGTAACGGAGAACGGGAAAACGGGCTCTCCTGTCTCCAATTAAATTCACGGAATCGGTCCAGGGGTGAGAGAAGCGACCCCCGATTCCCTCCAAATTACGAGCGATTCAAATTAACCCTTTAAGAGAAGCAAGATGGCGTCTCAAGGCTAGCGGGAGCCGGGGGTATTAGAAATGGATGTAGAATGTGTAGAATCCATGGTCCAGGATGGAATCCCCGTGCAGGAAATGTTGATTGTGCAGGAACACGGACTCGCCCAACTGAACCCAGAGCCCGAAATAGGTGCGGCAGCGGCCGCGGTGTATGACACCTCCCCTCCCCCTCTCCACCAAAACCCTTCCCCAACCCCAGCCGAAACGGCTCACTCAAGCGCACCCGACATGGCCCAGCTATGCGCCATGCTGGCGGAAATGACAGCGAAGATAAATGCGAACATGAACGAGAAGATGGATGCGAATACACAACAAATGAACGAAAAGATGGATACAAATACAAATGAAGTAAAAACGAGGGTGGATGCGAATACACAGCAAATAAACGGAATGGAAGCAAACATGAAGGAGGAAATGAAAGAGCTACGGGGTGAGACGCAGAACATGGGCCGATGCCTGCAGGCGGGCATGAAGGCCGTGACCAGGGAGATAGGAATGGCGACTCCACGTGTGGAAGCAAACGAGCTGGAAGGGGGTGCAGCGACTGACAGGCCCGCGGTGGAGGCGGGTAAAAAAATAATTCGGGGGGCGTGTTGGGCGAGGGTCGTGACAGAGGAATCGACGGTGACCAAAAGGAAAAAATTAAATGGGGAGACCAAAACGTGTGAGACGAGACACGAGGTGACGACAACGGAAATAATAGTGGAGACAAGGGAGGTAAAGGGTGAAGAGTTGGCAGAGACACGGGAGACAGAAAAAATAGAGGGAAGACTGCACGATGAAGACGGGGTAAGTGACGCACACACACACATGGAGGTAGTGGAGGATAATGGGGGTGAGCTGGCGGACTGGGTGGAGGCCCGGTGCGAGCACCTGGATGGCCTCCTCCAGGAACGAGGGGAGCGAGTATGCCCCCTTGAGGCGAGTCACGACCAGGTGGGTTCGGTCGTGTTTTGCGAGGTTGAAGGGACGGGTGCTGTGGACAGGTGCACGGAGAGCTTGGGGGGTATAGAGGCCCCGGAGACCCTTGTGGGGACACGAATCCCCAGTGTGGTTGTCCCCGGGTGTGTGGTGCAAGGTGTGAGTGCGGCACCGTGTGTGGAAGCGACCCCGTGTGTGAGTGGTGTGGTGGCGATGGTGCCAGGGTACGTGCTTCCCAGCACGCCGAGTGTGGATGAGGCCACGCGGGTGAGTTCCCCCGCGTGTGTGAGTGAGGGACGGTGTGTGGATGAGGCACCGCGGATGAGTGCCCCCGCGTGTGTGGGTGAGGCACCGTGTGTGAGTGAGGCCGTGTGTGCGAGTGAAACGGCCAGTATGAGTGAGGCACCACGTGTGAGTGGTGTGGTGGCGAGTGTGCCGGAGTGTGTGCTTCCCAGCACGCCGTGTGTGGATGAGGCACCGCGTATGAGTGCCCCCGCGTGTGTGAGTAATATGGTTTGTGTGAGTAGTGAGGCATGCGTGAGTGAACGGCCGAGTGCAAGGGAGACCGTGTGTGTGAGAGAGCGGTATGTAAGGGAGATGTCGGTTGGCATGCGGGAGCACGCAGCCGCGTCTCCCAGTGTGAATGTGATGGAGTGGAGTGTGTGCGTCGTAACACGCAGGTGTGCGTGGGTGGAATGGAGACGGAGACGGCGACAGAGGAGAGAAAGCCGAGTAGCGGCTGTAGTTGTTTCGGGGACCGTGCCGGGTTCACCCAGCAGTGAGCACGAGGTCCGTGCTGTGCAACGCACGAGACCGCCACGTGCTCGCTTGCGAGAGTGAAGTCCCGGTCCGGAAACGCCAGCGGTGGATTTGCCGATCCCGCGGACGGACAAAGTTTAGGCAGGTAAATGGATTTGGACCGGACGGGTTCTCCACGCGATCGTGTGTGTTAAGCTCCAACGGGCAAGGCACATGTGTTCGCGTGGGGAACCCCTCGAGACGTGGGGCTTGTGTTTTTTTTTATGCGCACGGTGACGCCATGGCTGCACGTGGGGTTGGAATCCGGCAGGAGGGGTATCCCTGCCGGATGGTACCGTCCAAGGAGGGACGAGGTGCACGTGCAGCTGCATGACGTCACGGGCAGGTGCAAAGTGCGCGAGTTTCCGCGCTGGTGCTGCGCAAGTAAAAAAAAACAAAAAAAAAAAACAAGCCTCACTTTCGGGTGCACAGGATTCCTGGGCAAGGGGTGGAAGACCCCCTTACCTGGGCACAGGATGGAAACTAGTTCGGGGGAAGGGTTAGCTTAGTTAGACCGACTTCATGGGGCAGGGGTAAGTCCTCATGGAGTCCGTGGAATGGATTAGGTAGAGGGATTTAGATGAGCTTTAGGTTGGGAAATAAAATGGGATTATTTGAGGACATGGACAGACTTGTGAATGTGTAGAGGGGACGTAGCTTAGCTTCGTAGTGTTAAAAGGAACGTGCTATAGTTTAAGGGACGACGTGGGAGCACGAGTTAGTTAGGGGATGGAGTTAGGAGGATGGCAGAGTTCAGCGGTGAGTATGTTGAAGAGTTGGTGAGTTGTGAGGTGAGTACTTGTTGAGTGAGTGAGGCCAGCGGGTCTGTGTGAGTGGAGCGAATGGGGAATGCATGGTGCGATGAGTGATTGGGGGGAGGAGTGACTCCCGCCCAAGGGACCCCGGGGTCAGTATAAAGTGAGTAGGGGGTTAGTCAAATTGAAAAATGGAGGTTGTTTTGTTGTTGGTGTGAATGTAGGCTCGAAACCCGTTTGGAGGGGTGCAGGAGCCCTGTTGACGGGCTTGGGAGCGTGGCTGCGAAAGGTGAGTATCGCTGAGTGGGTACCCCGGGCACCAGGCTAGTCGGCCGTGGTAGGCCAAGGGCCCATGGGGGGGCCGGGATAGCGTAGTGGGCACGGGTGCGCCTGCTTGGTGCGGGGGCCCGGGGCGCCATTAGCCGCGTAGGCAGTGTTGTGGGCATGGGTGACCCTCGGAAAGGGGCCTGGGAAGCCAGCCTGCCACGTGTGCGTTTCAGGGGAGGTGCCA
The DNA here is from genome assembly GCF_056783735.1 of Eptatretus burgeri. Classification (NCBI taxonomy): domain Eukaryota; kingdom Metazoa; phylum Chordata; class Myxini; order Myxiniformes; family Myxinidae; genus Eptatretus; species Eptatretus burgeri. The sequence continues at coordinate 50,668,040 of NC_140977.1, read as the reverse complement.
TAGGGGGAACTCCCCGGTGTTAGGGAGCTGGTAGGCTCGGAGGCAGTGTAGTGCCCGGGGTTGCCATAGCGGGAGATTCGGCAGAGGGTCGTGCCTGCGAAAGGCAGCCACGTGTCCCAGCCAGGAGACCGTGTGAGGGCACGGAGAGAAAATTGGGGGGGGCGAGGCCCGAAATTGTGAGGACACCAACACAGGCGACGGGAATCTGGGTTGTTAGAACCAATAGTTTAAGCGAGAGACGCTTGTTGAAAGCCCCGGGGTAGTTTAACAGTTAAATGGATAGGGTAGATGAGGAAGTGTACCCCTCCGCACCATCCATCCCCTCGCTCTCGTTGTGGGCCGCTGGACCCACTTTGGGTTAGATCGCCGAACTCTGGGGAGGCCATTCTGAGGCTTCGTTGGGCCTCGACACAGGATGTTAGCTCTCCCTTGTTCCCCTCCGGGAAGAGAACTTAGGGGTTGGGAGTAGGCTAGGTGACAGGATAGGTTAGCCGAACAAGGACGATAAAGGGGGTTAGGGGACGATTTATAGTGGGGAAGTAAAAATAAAAACAACAAAAAAATAAGTTGGGGCTAAATTGGGGTTTGACAAATTAAGGGAGTGGGTATGTACAATGACAGGCAAAGGCGATAGGTTGGGAGGGAGACAGGTAGGTAGGTCCGAGCCCGCCTTCCAAGTGGCCAGCACCACCGCACTCCCTCCACCAACCTCCACGGAACGGCAAAGGCTGGCCAACTTCATCGGCTGGCCGTGTTTTGCTTCAAGGCGGAGGCCGGCCAACTTCATCGGCAGCTGTTGTTTTGCTGCAAGGCCTGTGCCATCGGCTGGCCGTGTTTGCTTCAAGGCCTGTGCCGGCCACTTCATCTGCTGGCTGTTTTTCTTCAAGGCCTGTGCCGGCCACTTCATCTGCCGGCTGTGTTTGCCTGCAGCGGGCTTCTTCTGCGGGCTGTGTTTGCCTGCTACCTTTGCCATGCCCACTGCCCACGTTCACCAGCCCCGTTCAATTTCTGCTTTGCCCCCCCCCCTGTTCATTTCCAAGTGCGCCAGGATCCGCAAGGCAACAGTTTGCAAGCTGCGAGAACTGCCCCGTTGGCAGCTACAACACGGGCCTGCAGTGGCGGCCCGTGCACCGTGTTTGCGTCCATCCAGTCATCCATCCATTTGTTGTGCTCATTGCGTGTGCCACTTGAGCTGGCACGGAGACTGCATTTGTGCAGCCCATGCACCGTTGTGGTTCACTGCATTCAGTTCAAACCATTCATCCATCCATTCGTTGTGTTCATTGCGTGTGCCACTTGAGCTGGCACGGAGACTACGTTTGTGCAGCCCATGCACCGTTGTGGTTCACTGCGTTCAGTTCAAAAAGGAAGGCCTTGGACTGCGTGTGAGCAGCCAGCCACGTTCCCTGTCACCTGCATTGTTTTGAGCCAGAGACTGCATGCGAGCAGCCTGGCTCCCTGCTAACTGCTTTTCTTTTGCAGAGCTCATTGATCCTGGGCCATGGTTTAGTGTAAAATTTGTAAGTTAAGGTTAAGATGTACTGTAAATATGAGTGCGCCCCCGGCATGTCTGTCTAGCGCCGGCAATTTTATTTAAGTCGTCCGTGTGAGTGAGTTTGTTTAGGTGGTTACGCAGCCCTCAGGTTATTTATTTTGGGGACACGAATACCATGCATGTCGCACTCAGGGATCCGTAGGTAAAATGTACTAGGGGAAAAACTACACATGATGGCACACGAAAATTTTACGACTCGGGACGAGTCTGTAAAAAGGGGAGGGGGTAGTGTTGTGGTTACCAAATTCGCAAACCACCATTCAGGTCCCTTAGGTGAGATATCTCGGTAAGTATATGTGTAGTTAGGCCCAAACCCGTTGTCTAGTGGGAATACATGTCATTCATGCGTGCTGCGACTCTTCAGGATAGCCGTTTTTCTTTTACTATCTTTATTTTGGACCAACCGCCATTGTTACCACCACCAACCACAACATCAACCACCCACCGCGGCGCCGCTTCACGTCACACCTCGCAACCGTCGCATCGCCACCGTTCTTGCGCCGCTTGTGGGTACCGGTGTTGGACTCGTGCAGGGCGCGCGCCGAACAGCGTGTACAAAACCACGGATTTTCAGCTCCAAAAACGGATCAAAAACGACACACGCCCACTTTTGTTCCGTCCAATCGGTGAGCGAGGGGCGATTTGGCCCCGCCTCCAGGGCGTTGGAGGGCGGTCGCTATATGCAAATTTATGGATCAAAATGCATTCACGCCCACTTTTTCTCGGGCCAATGGGGAGCGAGGTGAAAGGTCGAAGGCAGGGGGTCAAAGATGAGAGAGCGAAGCCACGGGGCTTATATAAGCGACCGCGTTCGTCAAGTCGAGAGAGTTAAGACTTCGCAGTCGGTGGAGTTGGGAAGAAGAAGCAAGAAGGAGTTGGTCGTCGTCGTCGTGTGCGTTGGAGTCGGAGCGAAGAGGACGGAGCTGTGGAGAGGCGGCGAGGGCAGACGAGGGGTGCTCGCGTCGTGCCGGGAGCTGCACACCAGGGAGGCCGACGGCGCGACCTGGTCGAGGTGGAGACGCTCGTCGCGGGACTTGAGGCAGAGTAGAAATCCTCCTTTCCCCCGAGCATCAGCAACCCCCTCCTGTTTCCCCCCGCGCTGAGATAGTGCGACCAAGGGGGCCCCTTTCCCACCCCCTACCAGACACTGTCCGCGAGGCCCGCGGAGTTGAGGCACCATCGCCGCTCCGCGTCTCATCACCAGACGGGTAGGCCCAACCCGGTCTCGGCCTCAGGCCCGCCTCATCCTTGAGGGTGTTCTTTTTCTTGGTTTTGGGTATGTGTTGTCGGCGCCGTCTGTGAAGTAAAATTGTATAAGTGTTGCCGTGTGCTCGCGTAATCGGTATTAGATCTGCATTGTCGCATTTGCTTTTTGTGTAAAATTGCATTGTGTTTCTTTTCCTTTTCTATGTGCTTTTGGTGGAATTGAATATGTGTGCTTTCCGTTCATCGCGAATAAATATGCTTTGTGTTGAACTGTTTCCCGCTTCGCTTCGTCATTTCTTTCATTGAATCCTCATCTTGCTTCACGTAAAGGGTTGGTAGTGGGCTGAATACGCCCGATAATTAATCGAACCGTCGAGGTCGACGAATAACACCGCTCGGTTATCCCGATAGTACGGAACGGGTCGCTGAAGTGGCCCGTGTCCGAAGTCGACCTGCGGCGACGTGCGATCGCCCGGTCTACCCTCCGTGTGGGTACTTAGGTAGGTCGAATTTGGCGAGCAACCCTATCCCACGCGGGGGCCGATTGGCTCGATCGCGGTGAGACCGAAAGGTCCACCCGTGACTGGTTCCCGGCGTTAGTCCGAGAGGGTCACGACTGGATTGTCCGTCCGGTGGGCGACGTGCCGCGATTCGAGTTACGTGGCCGTCAGCACGCCGGCGGGCGCGAATCCGTAACAATATCAATCGGACGAGCGGTTCCCAAGTTATGGCCATTTATCTGTCAACCAATGACAGGACACGGTGCTATGACGTCACGAATGACGTCACAATTAATGTCTATTTAATTAAATTTTTTTTGAAGGATTGACGTCACAATTCTTCGTTTGGTATGACGTCACAATTGACACTGGGGACCTGGGTATGTGCCTTTTCAAAGTTTGATATCGTTCTTCCTCATCCATTTCAGCTGTTTCCCAAGTGTCTCCCAAGGTTTGAGAGCTGTTATTTCCCAAGGTTTGAATTAATTAATTAATCCCAAGATTTGATTATTATTTAATTATTAATTAATTTAATTATTTAGTCCCAAGGATTGAATTTTCCCAAGGGAAGCAGCTGTTTCCCAAGGGTTTGAAAGCTGTTTTTTTCCCAAGGTTGGAATTAATTGTTGTGCTTGGTAGACATTTGTGAATACATTTACAGAGAGAGGAGGGGGAAGAGAGGGGGGGACAAGAGAGGGGGGGACAAGAGAGGGGAGGGAGAGAGGGGGCAAGAGAGAGGAGGGGGACAGAGAAGGGGGGAGAGAGGAGGGCGGTGAGAGAGGGGTGGCAAGAGAGGGGAGGGAGAGAGGAGGGGGGAGAGAGAAGGGCGAGAGGAGGGGGAGAGAGAGGGGTGAGAGGGGGGCAAGAGAGGGGAGAGAGAAGGGCGAGAGAGGGGGTGAGAGGGGGGCAAGAGATGGGAGAGAGAAGGGCGAGAGAGGGGGCAAGAGATGGGAGAGAGAAGGGCGAGAGAGGAGGTGAGAGGGGGGCAAGAGAGGAGTGAGAGAGGAGGGGAGAGAGAAGGGCAAGAGAGGGGGGGCAAGAGAAGGGAGAGAGAAGGGCGAGAGAGGGGGGTGAGAGGGGGGGCAAGAGAGGGGAGGGACAGAGGAGGGGGGAGAGAGAGGGGCGTCACAATTCTTCTTCGTTTGATATGACGTCACAACTGATGCTGGGGACCTGATACTGCAGGCACGAAGCTGCACATACTGGCAAGCCCCTACGGGCCCGCACTAGTCTCATTAAATAAATGCAACATTGTATTTTTAATTTGTTTGTTGAAATTCCCCCCAAACAACGGTGAAAGCTAGTTAAAGTTTTTGGGTTGTATACAATACGCACTGTAGTCAGTAATCACACTGCCTCCAATCTGCAGATTCGCAAAAAATATTTGATATCAGCCAAGCACTAATATGTGTGTGTGTTTTCATAAAGCATAACATTTTCTCTCTGCTAACTCTCCTACCCCACTTTCTCTGTCCCATCCTCACTCCACCCTCTCCTAATAAAGTGCAGCACCCTCCCACACCTCGCTCTCTCTCTCTCTCTCCCTCTCTCTTTCTCTTTCTACGTCTCGCTATGTCTCTCTTTGTCTCCAGATGGCTTGGCTCTGGACGTGTCCAGCGGGTTTTGTCTCCGGAAGTGTCTGGGCGCTGTTTATAGTATGACCAGTAGAAAATGGATTTCCGACATTATTTTGGGCGGTGTTTATGTCCGGACGGCTTGACTCCGGACGCGTCCGATGGTTTTGTCTCCGGACGTGTAAGGGTGGTGTTTGTTTCCGGACTGCGTTTATCTCTGGACATGTCTGGGAAGTGTTTGTCTCTTGGCGGTATTTATGGTATGACTGGTCGAAAATGGATTTCAGACATTATTTTGTTTCCATCAAAACTGTTATTCTATGAAAAATCATTTTGATGAGACAATATGAATTGTATTAAACACTCCACCGCACATCTGCCTTCCCTTCCTCCACCCGCCCTCACTCTCCCTCCCTCCTCGCTCCCACACCTCTCCTTGCTCCCCCTCCCTCCTCTCTTTTCCCCTCCACATTCTCACTCTCTCGCACACCCTTCTCTCTCCTCCACCCCTCGCTCTCTCCTCCCTCTCCTCTACCGTTCTCTCTCCTCCACCCCAATCCCTCTCTCTCTCACCCCCCCTCCCCCCCCTCCGCTCACCCACCCTCCCCCCTCTGCTAAGGGGACGATTGAAGGACACGGTTTAGTTTTTAATTTCAAACGGCTTCCCCATAGTGCATCAAATATGAATCAGATTTGAAGTGAGGAAATCAGAGGGGTGCAAAGTTGCATGTGTATGCGAACATGCATGCATGCAAGTCTCACTCTGCCTTCCCTTCCTGCTGCCTTCCCTCCCCCTCATGCTGCTTTCCCTTCCCTTCATCTCACACTGTCTTACCTTCTGTTCACCTCATGCTGTCTTACCTTCCCTTCTATTTGCCTCACGCTGCCTTACCTTCCCTTCACCTCATGCTGCCTTACCTTCCCTTCGCCTCACGCTGCTTTATCTTCCCTTTGCCTCACACAGCCTTACCTTCCCTTCGCCTCACGCAGCCTTACCTTCCTTTCACCTCACGCAGCCTTACCATCACTTCGCCTCACGCAGCCTTACCTTCCCTTCGCCTCACGCTGCTTTACCTTCCCTTCGCCTCATGCAGCCTTACCTTCCCTTCCCCTCATGCAGCCTTACCTTCCCTTCTCCTCACGCTGCTTTACCTTCCCTTCGCCTCATGCAGCCTTACCTTCCCTTCCCCTCATGCAGCCTTACCTTCCCTTCGCCTCACGCTGCTTTCCCTTCCCTTCGCCTCATGCAGCCGTACCTTCCCTTCCCCTCATGCAGCCTTACTTTCCCTTCGCCTCATGCAGCCTTACCTTCCCTTCCCCTCATGCAGCCTTACCTTCCCTTCGCCTCATGCAGCCTTACCTTCCCTTCCCCTCATGCAGCCTTACTTTCCCTTCCCCTCATGCAGCCTTACCTTCCCTTCCCCTCATGCAGCCTTACCTTCCCTTCGCCTCATGCAGCCTTACCTTCCCTTCCCCTCATGCAGCCTTACCTTCCCTTCTCCTCATGCAGCCTTACCTTCCCTTCCCCTCATGCAGCCTTACCTTCCCTTCCCCTCATGCAGCCTTACCTTCCCTTCCCCTCATGCAGCCTTACCTTCCCTTCGCCTCATGCAGCCGTACCTTCCCTTCCCCTCATGCAGCCTTACCTTCCCTTCTCCTCACGCAGCCTTACCTTCCCTTCGCCTCATGCTGCTTTACCTTCCCTTCGCCTCACGCTGCTTTACCTTCCCCTCGCCTCACGCTGCCTTACCTTCCCTTCGCCTCACGCTTCCTTACTTTCCCTTCGCTTCACGCTGCTTTACCTTCCCTTTTCCTCATGCTGCCTTACCTTCCCTTCGCCTCACGCTTCCTGACCTTCCCTTCGCCTCACGCTGCCTTACCATCCCTTCGCCTCACGCTGCCTTACCTTCCCTTCGCCTCACACTGCCTTACCTTCCCTTCGCTTCACTCTGCCTTACCTTCCCTTTGCTTCACGCTGCCTTACCTTCCTTTCGCCTCACGCTGCCTTCCGTTTCCCAAATGCTGCCTTCCGTTTCCCAAATGCTGTCTTCCGTTTCCCTCACGCTGCTTTCCCTTCCCATCGTGCTGCCTACCCTTCCCATCACGCTGCCTTGCCTTCCCATCGTGCTGCCTTACCTTCCCATCACGCTGCTTTGCCTTCCCATCACCCTGCCTTGCCTTCCCATCATGCTGCCTTTCCTTCCCATCACGCTGCCTTGCCTTCCCATCATGCTACCTTGCCTTCCCATCATGCTGCCTTGCCTTCCCATCACGCTGCCTTGCCTTCCCATCGCCCTGCCTTGCCTTCCCATTGTGCTGCCTTGCCTTCCCCTCATGCTGCCTTACCTTCCCTTCTCCTCACGCTGCCTTACCTTCCCTTCCCCTCACGCTGCCTTACCTTCCCTTCATGCTGCCTACCCTTCCCATCGTGTTGCCTTGCCTTCCCATTGTGCTGCCTTGTCTTCCCATCGTGCTGCCTTCCCTTCCCATCGTGCTTCCTTCTCTTCCCATCGTGCTGCCTCCCCTCCCCTCATTCGTACCTCCTCCCAAACCCCCTTCCTTACGCCCCCCCCTCCCATTGACATCCCCCAACGGTCTCTGCATGCTGTGTTAACGTGCTGTTTTAATGTACCACATTTCGTTCAATCCCGCACCACCCCCCACCTGCTCCACAAGTCGCATTACTAAATGCAAGTCAAGAACTCCTCTCCTCATGCTTACCTCCTCCCAAGACCCTCCTCCTCACTACCCCCTCTCCTCCTAGCTCCTGCCCCCCCCCCAGAGTGCATAGCGACGTTTGGTGAGGCGTCGCTCTCCCCACCCGCCTCGCTCTATCCCCCTTTCTCGCTCCCCTTCCTCACCGCCTTCTAACACCCCACCACTCCTCCTTCCTCACCCCCCCCTCCTTTCTCTCCCTTCTCCCTCCTGTCTGTCGCTCCCTCTTTCCTCCCCTCCTCCTCTCTCCCTCCCCTTCTTCCTCTACCCCCTCCACACCTCCCTTCCCTCCTCTCTCCCTCTTCTTCCTCTACCTCCTCTACACCTCCCTTCCCTCCTCTCTTCCTTCTCTACCCCTCCCCTCCCTCTTCTCTTCCTCCTTCCTTCCTTCTTCCACCTCCCAGCGAACCGTCAGCGAAGCGACGGTTTGTATTTGCTAACCCTAAATAATTATACACACGAACCCTATGAAAGCTTCCACTCCAGCAACCTTGTGTCCCAAGCATGAGAATATCTCAAAGTAATGCTTGTTACATCCATGTCAGATTCGTTTGTTGTTTGAACACAAGTCCACTTCGAAGTGGAAGCATCGTCTTATTTTACAACTTGTACGAATCCTAAATATTTTCCAGTAATTTTGTCGCTGAATTCAGAACACCGGACCTCGCCGACCCCTGAAACCCACAAAAGGTTTATTTCTGCCTGACTCCATTATTTATTTTTGGCAAGATCCTAAAATTAATTCATGATAGTTGAGAAAATGGGCACACAATGATGATATGGATGACGTGTACCCACCGTCACCGCTCACCCGTTCACCGATGGTCCTTTCGGCCTCCAAAGCCGGGCTTTCGGTGGGTGAGATTGCGGTTGGACGTGGCCTCTCGCGTTTCCTCTTGATTTGCCGCTGGACGTCCCACCAAGTCAGGCCTTTCACCTTTGAAACATGTGGGTTGCTTATTGCCAGGATGCAGTAATGAACACAGACTATATGGCAATCGATGCCACCTTGAGACAAATGAGTCACAATAATAATATCTTTCTTATCGAGCTGGTTGATCTGCAAGCATCGGCTTCATAAAGCTGGCAATATGATGACTTTTCGCTTCTACTTGAACATTATCAAAAACCAGCATTGTGACTGTTATCAGAATTCAGCGTGGCTTACAAGGACAAATGTGGTATACCACAACTCAGAGCACTGCTACCTGGCCTGGCCGTGGTGGTGTGGTCACTATGCTGATGACTACGATAGCCATTGCAGTTCCACCACAAAGTGCGATGGCGAAATGGAGGTAGTGCAGTCGGCGGAGGCTCCCAGGACGGCTGTCGGGTTGTCCACAATGCGGCGGAGGATGCAAAAATTCCAACACCATTCGGATGATGCCTGCTGCAAGACCCATCATAAGACCCCAAAACGCACCCTGCAGAAAAGGTTTTTTTTCTTTTTTTTATCTTCATGGCATACATGATCGCTTCCAACTAATGGGAAAAAGTCCATATTTAAATGCATAGCAACATCACAATAAAGGGACTTGTGTTGGTGCGGTTGGTCTGTGAACCTGCTCGTTGGCTCGTGGCCAGAAGAAGGCCAACATGAACACTGCAGTGATCGGTGGTGCCAGATAACTGGTCACTGACTGGATGTACATGTACAGCTGTCCGCTGTTGGCATTTTGCAATATGGGTATCCACACTAGGCTGATGACAACCAGAATTACGGTCACAATCCTGAAAAAGAGACACCATTACACGTCATTCCTGGCACACAGAACTTGTGACACATTGTGCAGAACTGAGAATTTGATGATCCACCATTTGGGAGCAACCACTTGCCTTCCCACCAGGAGGAGCTCTTGCTCTGTGGGCTGTTGCCGGATCTTTTTCCAAATGTCCATGGTGAACAACGCACTGCTGCTGTTAAATATGGATGTGAGAGATGACATGAGGGCTGCCATCATGACTGCGATCATGAGCCCACGTAGACCTGGATATGAGGAGAGGTCATCAAAATCATGAGCCGAGAGGCCTGTTCTTGCCATTTTGGAAGAAAACATCCTGGAACACAATTGTACGCGTTACTGAAGCCATTATGGGTCTCCTTTGGGAATTGTGATGTTCGATTGTCAGCAATAGCGTGACTCCGCTTACACCTTTTTGGCCGAAGCACAAAAAAATCCACTTGTGAAATGATGAGAGACCTCCTTGGTAGCAAAAGTCTATCAATTGTGTACTCATATGCATTACCTTAAGAATGAAACGGTATGACCAACATGTTACACCAGATGTCATTTAAAGAGCTCGGATAATGATAGTAGAAGTACGTACCGTCGGGCATGAGTTCGATTACAAGCTTCGGATAAGCTATGTTTGAGCAGCCAACGTCTGTATCGCAGACCTTCCTGCATTCCTCCGGGTCCACACAGGCGACCGAGTCTGTGGTGCAGGAAAGGTGACATAGTCAAAGGATTTGTTAGTCATTTGTGATTTGAGATTTTTATTTTTCCTTGGCCTTGTCCTCGTGCAAGTTTCGGACCTTCCAAGCGAACTTTCTTCGAATGGATTTTTGGATCCAATTAAGGAGGCATGAACCCACATCTTACCCAACACACACTTTAGGAAAAACAAGAGCGAAAATTGCTTTGTAATACATATCCCATTCTGATATGATATTTTCCAAGTTCCAAAAAGGGCATAACTCAGAAAAATTGACAAAATTCCCTGAAACTTGAACTTGTTCTGCAACTTATAATAAAGCCATGTACCAAATTTCATTTGAATATTTGCCTTCTCCATGCGTTTCATTTGAACAGCGGTGTTCTAATTTTGGTTACATTTATGACGTCGATGTGCTGCTACACACATGGCTAAGTTAACGACATCGGCTACAAAGACGTCAGCTGAACGAGGAGAGTTGACACCAAGAGGGAGCACCAGTTGCTAGAAAAAGGACGATGAACAACCCACATATAAAGAGCATTTGTTGGTAATGTCAACTCCATCCCAAGCCAATTAGGCCCACTTTGTGGATAATTACTCCCATGGGCGTGGATATTTTGAAATCGATCCAACTGAGTTGTATGCCTCCTGTTATTCGCTGTGCAAGAGCCGAACATGTTGTTGCATGGACGAGTAACTTGCGAGTTTTGTACTTTCCAGTCCTGAACGACGGTTGGGACATCTTGGAAAAGTGACGGTTGGGACATCTTTGAGAAAAGGAGCGTACGCTTGGCTGGTCATCATGCTGGAAAACAGAAATCTGAGTGAGCGAAATGGATTGTGAAAATGTTACTCTTCATCAATCTTCATCAATGTGGAGAGCGCAATACTGAGGGTGTGATTGAGAGCCAGTGGATCATTTTGATAGGAGGTTAAAGAGGGTGGGTGGAGTGACTTCTTGAAGCTACATAAGCAGCTAGACGCACAAACACCATGGCTTTATCTCAAGAACTCTGCTTGAATTCCCGACACGTGAACTGGATTTCCAATGAAAACAAGCCAGAGTTTTTGTACAGCGAGTCACAGCGGTTGGCTCTGGAGGCACTTGTTGATGGAGGTCGCGAAGCGTTTGCACGTGTTCTGGATGAGGAAGGTCTTTGGCAGTTCCTCTCCGAAGAGGAAATCCGTCGAATCTGTACCACAATTGGCCAGAATGGGGCAAACGGTGGAGATCACCTCATAGGTGAAGGAATGCCTGGAGGGGCAGACAGCAGATCCCTCACGTACTGGCCGGAAGAGTCAGATGACATGGCTCCGGGTCGGCTCGACTTGGGTTGGCCGGATAAGGAGGGCTATCGTGGAGTGACACGTGCAGCCGTGTACACACAACCTCCTGCTGACTTCAATCCCTCCATCAAGGAAACTGTGCGAAGGCTCATCAGGAATGCACAGACGGTAAGGCCAATGGTGACATACACCTGCATCAGTTCAAGTTGTTTTCAGCGAATTTTTGATTGTAACATCACCACGTCACAATTCGCTACAAATGAGGCAACACTATTTTTAAGGTACCGAAGGAACCCTATTGTTTTTGTTCTGTGTATATTTTTTCTACTTTTTATTCCGCCACATTTTTCAGGTGTATTCGCTTTTAAATTTGTTTCCTCTGGAACCGCTTGAGCGATCGACGCAAAACTTTTAAGGTAGGAGCACATACTAATGGAGAATTTTTTTTAATGATAACTATGACATCATAAATCATGTGGTATGGCAGCCATGTTGGAAAAACGGTGAAGCTTTGAACATCTTCTCGGGAACCGCTCAACGAAAAAAAATTGAAACTTGGCTCAAGTCAGGAACACACTATGTGGAATAACATTTGATAACGATGATGTGATCGGTGCCAATCCATGATGACATCATAAGTTTATGCGTTGAATGCTTTATCCGATCAATACAAAACTTTGAGGGTGATCTAAAAGGAAGTGTGACTGGTGATTTAAATTGATGACATCATTGGTGACATGGTTTGGTAGCAACATTTTTGGGGGGAAAAAAAAAACCTTTAAAAACATTCATCTCCGAAACGGGTGAACAGATTGATGTGAGACTTTACAGGTTTGATTGACTACCCATTTGGTACAAAGTTTGATAACTATGATGTCATCAATGACATGGTTTGGCAGCCATATTGGATTTTAGTGAAGACCTTTAAAAAACCTTCATTCAAACCGCTGAACTAAATGACGTGAAACTTTAACTTTGTCATCATCTCCCCTTGGGGGTATACGTGTGATCGCTAAATTGTCATCGGTCACGTGGTCTGGCAGTGACTTGTATCGAGTGACTTGTAGTGACTTGTATTCTCAATATTGTATTGAGCGGAATTCTTAAAAAAATTATTGCTCTGAAACCGCAATTGTGATCGTGCTTTATGACATCATAGATCATATGGTCGGGCAGCCATATTAGATTGAAAATACAGATCCTTAAAAAATCCTCTTCTCCAAAACTGCTTAACAGATCAATGCCAAAGTTCATATAGATGATTGACTATCCGTGAGAAATAATGTTTGTTAACGAAAACATCATAGGTCATATTGTCGGGCAGCTCTATTTGATTGAAGATAAAACCTTTAAAAATCGTGTTCTGTCAAACCACTGAACCAATACATCGATACCAATGGCGATAAAAGTTCAATAGCTAAAACATCATCAGTTAAGTGGCTTCAGAATTTTTTTTTAATTATTCCCTTCAATCCAATATGGTTGCAAAACCATGTGACATATGACATCATGGTGAACACAACATTTTTCACATGGGTAGTGAATGATATATTCCAAGTTTCACATTAATTCGAGAAGTGGTTCCAGAGAAAATTATTTTTTAATGTTTTCCGTTGATCCAATATGGCTGCCAAACCATGTGAACAATGACATCATACTTTTCAAACTTTATTCCTTGTGGCTCACATTTTTGTCAGCACCCACATAGAAGTCACTGCTCGTAGTTATAAGTGGCAGTTGTTGGGATGGACTAGCCATGAGAAATATAGTTGGATGAAAATGACGAAACAGGACAGGCGGTGTTCTGTTCCTGGGATAACTGCTCACAGTTATAAGTGGCACATCTAGTTGTTGTTATTATTATTATTATTATTATTATTATTATTTTTGGAAACAAGCTCGACTAAGAGCAAATGCTCCCATAACAATGCTTCTTAAGATCACGAGTAACAATTAGCTTGGCAAATTTGAAGATTTGATAAAAAAGAAAATCTTTTCCACATACACATGCATTTTAACGTCCGGTTACTCCTGAATTTATTTGGAGAAAAAAAAAGTCATACTTTTGGACAAATGTGCTTTATTTATTTATTTTTGGGGAGGGGTGGGGTTGGTATTATCGAGAAAGGAGTGTATGTGTTTGTGTGTTTTCAAGTAGGGTGCACTGTACAACGTGTGTGTGTGCGTATGTATGTGTATATATTTATATATGTATATATATATATATATATATATATATATATATATATATATACATATATATATATATATATATATATATATATATACGTATATATATATATATATATATATATATATATATACGTATATATATATATATATATATATACGTATATATATATATATATATATATATATATATATATATATATATATATATATATATATATATATATATATATATATATATCACCACGTCACAATTCGAGCCGTCATTCATCACGTAATGTCACAATATATAATCACCACGTCACAATATATATATATATATATATATATATATATATATATATATATATATATATATATATATATATATATATATATATATATATATATATCCTGGTGTTGGCGCAGTGGTTAGGGCAGCGGCTTGGGATCCAAGAGGTCCTGAGTTCAAGCCCCGTTGGGCCACTGAATTAATACACCAGGGGGTTGACTCAGCCTGTCATCCTTCCGAGGTCGGCGAAATGAGTACCAGTATACTGGGCCGGTGTATACCCCGGTTAAAATAGGTGTACCATATCCCTGTGTCGTAAGAGGCGACCAGGGTTGCGTCAGGAAGGGCATCCGGCGTAAAACATGTGCCAAATCACTATGCGGATCATACGGATGATCCGCTGTGGCGACCCCTAACGGGAGCAGCTGAACGAAGAAGAAGAAGATATATATATATATATATATATATATATATATATATATATACATACATACACACACATACACAGTATAATATCTCTATCAAGAAAATGCCTATTTTCTGCTGCTTTAGTGGTCCCAAATATTCCCAGCTTTTAGAATTGACTGGGGTAAGCTTTTGGCCCAACCGACTGGCCAGGCCTCACGTTCAACTGAAGATGATTGGAATTTGTAATTTTTTTTCCAGGGTGCTGATGATGACTTGCCTACTCTTCGTGAAAGACACCGTTCAATTTATCTTATTTTATTTTAACATCCACCAATCAAAAATGATAGCACTTAGTGATGCGGCACCCCCGCCCGCAAAACGCTAGTCTGACAGTGGGGTCAGGTCAGGTATGGGAGCATGCGCGGAGCAGTAGGGCTGGACAGTGAGGCCGAGACTCAAACCCAGACGAGACAGGTACCAAAGGGAAATACCATCATGTCTAACAAACTACCGTAGCGAGGCCAAATTGGCACGAGCTTGGGTTAACGTTCACACATGGAGTTGTTGCAGTTCGGGTGAATACGAAAGTGGTGCCACGGTCCCACAACTTTAGCTGAAATCCAATGTTTTCACATTTTTGACAATGTCTATGCTCTGTCCATGTAATTGTGCAAAACGGTACACTGTAATGAAGGCAAAGAGAAGGAAAGTGATATTGTGAAACTTTCATATATGCCGCCATGCATAGCAAAGTAGTTTTTAAAAGTCTATCAGTGCTGAACTAGTGGAATAATAAATAATTCATTTATTCATATAAATGTATGGTTCTGTGGTTACACACAAAATGTGCTCTATCTCTCACAATGGGATTCATTTAAATTGCCGATAGTTAATGTTTTTGGCAAAATTTGGACAAAGGTACGTCTCAAGACCTGACATCCTTCAAGAAAAATACGGTGCTCCAATATGATGTAACTCCACATGCCCAACATGAAAATGAAACGTTTTCACCAGGTCGTGAACTCCTCAAGGTTTACACCTGAAAACAAATTGGTTTGTTGAACAAGGAAGACCTAAAGACTTTCAAACAAGCGTACAATTTCGATTTTGAATGAAAGCTCTTGAGATTGGCTTCCTCGGTCATGATGGGGTCAGGTCAGGTTGGGATCGAGGAATGTCACTGCAACCATGTGCTTTTGCTTGAGCCTTGCAATTGTGTGGTGCGATAAACATTGTGTCGGCAAACAAAATGGCCACCATGTCAGCAAAAAAAATTCACCAATTAGCTCGTAAGTAGATCTTAGGTGGATATCATTTCGGCCTACTTTTCAACGATTATAGCCTTCACACCCTTTGGACAACTCCAAGCAACACAATCCTCAAAGTACAGCGATTCTCAATCCATTGCAAGGATAACTAAACCGCAAAATGCACATCCACAACTTCCCAACTGCTTTCTCTGGGTGTATTGACCGCTCGCCCCCATCCGCAGCTCATCGCCATCGCCATGGACCGTTTCACCGACGTGGAGATTCTACGAGACGTTGCAATGGTCGCATGGCGCAGCAACATTCCAGCCTACGTTATCCTGGATGAGGCCCATGTGTCAGCTTTCACTGATGCCTGCGAGGCCTGCAACTTGCACACGGGTGTGCTCAAGGTAACACCTTCGTTCGGATGCAGCACAAAGCTGTGGGGTAGCATCATTGGCCGAGGGGCACAACTGTGCTGCTGATGCACTGCCCTCTGCTGATTAGGGAAGAAATTTGGGATTTGTAAATGGTGCCGGCGATCGCTTGCTGACTCTTCACGAAGGACACCATGGGATCGTTAATGTCCACCAACAAATGCTAGCAGACGGGACGTCCGGTTAACGTCCATCCGAAGGACGACACACATATTGATGAATCACCCTGCCTGTGAAACACAGTTTATAGCTGGGTCGGGATTCAAACTAGGCGAGACAGCTTAGAGACAAGTGTGCGTTCCTCGAGGCTATCCTGTGAGCCAGCCATTCCTCTTCCCCAAATTTTTGTTTCTGCAAACACTACAATGATGGCTCGACCAAGGAGTGAGGATGGAAGGGCCGTTCTTGAAAACCCAAATTCATTAATCCCTAACAAATGAGGATTATGGAATTTGTAACTTTTATTAATGATCGTTCCAAGTGGTATTCACGAGTTTTTGCGCTGACTCTGCTGTTCAGCAATATCCTTGTCAAATTTTATGAATTCCAACCTTCGCCACTGACAAAGGTTTTGGTTTTGACCAGAACATTGGGTTTATTTGACTGGAGATGCTGTTGTCTATCATGTTGTGATTGTCTTGTGGCATCCTGACTCTTCCGATTTCCGATGTCTCCCCCCCCCATCCCCTCCCTATACACCAGAATATGAGGGTGAGAAGTGTTGCAGGAGGAAGTTTTCAAACGAGATCTGGAAAGATATTGCGTGGACCAACGAGCCAAAAATTCATGATGATCGACGGCGACAAGGCTCTGTGCGGATCATACAGGTGAAATAACTACTGCACAAAGTTATTCACCCATGTTCCAAAGTGTATTTTTCATGATCAATTAATTGTCTCAATTTTCACCCAAAACAGTTTCACGTGGACGGCTTCACGTCTCGAGAGAAACATCGTGACGGTGTTAACCGGACAGGTGGTGGAAAACTTCGACAAAGAGTTTCGAGTGCTGTACGCCGCCAGCCGCCCCGTCCTCATGGAACGCCTCAAACTCGCACCGGAGCCTTCGCGGCCTAATAATTCCACACGTGCCCCCTCGCCCTTGCCATCTGGTAAAACTCAAGAAAGCACATGCAGCCTTCGACATCCTAAGTATGCTCTCGTGCGTTCTGGATCACCGTTGTCCCGGAAACTGATTGCCCACCGAGAGAAAGAAGACGGGGATGAAACGCATGGAGAAGGCAGAGAGAAGGAAAGTGATGACTACGTTCAGAAAACTGGGGACCATCAGAAGGAGGATGAGAAAGAAAACCATGACCTCTTGCTTCATGTCCCCAAGAGAATCGGAGAATCGAGGGCAGCCTCGGATGGTGCCGTGAAAGGTTCCAGCCAGGGAGCGAGAAACGGGGAAATGTCCGCTTCTAGTCCCGACTCCTTACAGGATTCAAGGCAGTGGAAGCGAGAACAGTTTTTGAGGAGGAGCAGCAAACCTCTCATCATCACCACAGGTTCTGAGGGTGAAATTGACTCCTCAACTGGGCACAACAGTGCACACACCAATATAAACAAGTCACCCAGTGACAAAGTGGCTCACCAAACCACAAACACCAAGAAGACCTCAGCTTTCATCTCGAAGCCACTGCTGATCGACGAGCTTCGAGGGTACGCTCAAAAACTGGGCAAACGCCAGCCGCGGATCCGGCTACAACGTGACGTCTGGCCATTATCACGACAGTGGCCTTGTGGCGGACAACGTTGGTTTATGGATGGAACGTACGGTGTGTGCCAGCCAGAAAGGGATCTTTCCCTCGCATCATCATCATCTCTCACCGACCGTTCTTGCAGCATGCTTCGAATTTGCGGGCTCAGCAGGAAGGATAGCATCGAGGTAAGTTTACCCAGAGATAGTTTCGCACACCTACTTACATACAATTGACAGTGACCTAACTTCTGACTTTTCTGGTAGTATGTTTGATCCCTAGAACATGTGAATCCGATTAAAACTGTTGTTCTGTTGGAGCACAGCAAGCACGCAGGTCGTGTGCTGTGGCAGACCAAGTCATCCTTTGAGGGTACCCTAGGCCATCCGTCCCATATCCTATCATTAAAAAAGAAAAGACCTTTCACACCCCAGGCCTTTTGTCATTTGGTCTTTCTTTAAAGTGATCTAAAGCTCATTGAGTAGCTTGTATGTCTGAGTGTATCGCAAGTCCGAAGGATTGGTGCTCTTTCGCCCAACTAATGACGACAATAAGGGACTTTGGCCAAAAGTTTAATTTGGCTGCCAGCTGTGACCCTACCGAGAGTAGCTATATAACGGAGCGTTGTCGAGTCACCCTCAAAAAGGTGGTTCTTACCGGGGTAAAGTACACGGCTAATCATCCCAGGCATGATAATCAGCACCATTGGCAGAATCTTCAAATAGCTGGCCAGGATGGATCCGCCCTTGGCGTGGCTCATGTTCTTTGCCGATAAGGACCTCTGCACCACAACCTGGTGACGACAATGATGTGGCAATGGAGCACGTAACGTTGTAAAACTCGATAATAATCAGGCATCACAAAGGGATAACTGAACTCGGATGACTTTCTTTTTCTGATGGGATGGGCATCGCGTCGTGGCGGAATTTGAACCAGATGGGGGCACCGAATGTATTTAATCCACTGCAAGCCTCAACATCACATTGAGACATTCAGGGCTTGCGACTCACTACTAATTGCACCATTAGAATGGCCCGATTGTTATGTTTTAACAGTCGTCAATTAAATGACAAAAGTCCAACTTCATGCCAGGTGCCACAGCTAAATTATGTTTTGGTGAGAATGGGATTACAAAGTGGAGAGTATGACGATGTTAACGCACTTCTGATTTCGCAACCCATTCACGGAACCATCAAACAGTTTTCTGGTAGTGCACATTCACATGGAAACATCGCTTGTAATGTCTCGCAAGGGCTTCGGTTTGGCCGAGTTGGTTGGTTCGAATTCCGAGCAAGTGGTGAGAGCAATGGCAAACTGCCAAGTGACTGCTTCGGCAAAACAGATGGTTATTGTTATGATAGTGGGTCAGCAAGGGTAGCTGCTTCTCGGAGCACGGTTACCTTCAGAAGAGGACGTAAAGTCGACCGTCTCCTCAACATTAAAGTTACGGACGTTTAACATCCCATGGCATCTTTAAAATAAAACAGACAGGAAGGCATTGGCTGCTGGTACTTGCCAATGCCACTGCTCGAGTCGAGTTTTGTAATCAACACTAACCGCACTGGTGGGCAGCAGTGGGATTTTGATACAACGTGCGTATGGATGCGTCTAGAGGTGACACCTGGGGCAGCTCCACTCTAACATACACTCGCATGTCACAGCTCAGACTAAGTAGATGCCTTGCACACCAACTTGGGTGGTACAACACGACTTATAGATATGAAGCCACATTAACTTGGCCCTTTCTTCCACAGCCTAAACATCCCAATCGTACGCAGATCATCTCTGCCGCTGCTCTCTACAGGGACTGGTTGCATCGGCGTGATTCGTCATCTCGCTGTGGCTCGCTCTGTCCAGGAACTCCGCGGCCTCATGACTTTTACACCACGACTTCTTCACGAAGGGGACACTTGGACAACGGCTGTCCCATTCGCGGAGAGTGTGCCTGTTTCCATCAGCCACGGCGTCTTCCTCAGAGACGCTGGTCCCACCATGGGCATCTCGGAGAAACCTGCAGGTTGCCAACTTTTCAAGAACATCCCACTTGCTGAGGACATCGATGGTTCAACCAACTTCGTGTTCCATCCATGTCCTCTGGGTCGCACTGATTGATGCAGGTTCAGGAAGGACAGGATCATTAATTCTCAGTTTATATTATCCTTTTAATGTCCATTTACTGCATGTACTTCATCTGGATTTTCCTGTTGAAGCATGCCAAACAAAACTATACATTACAGACGCTCTATCTTGACAAGAACTTGCGATTGTGCAGTACTCAGCGTCTTTTTCAGAGTAGGATTCTTCTTTTAAAAAAAGCATCCATCTATGAAACAGCCAACTCACATTGTCTTTCACAAGATGACCAAACGCAAAAATTTCATGTAATGCAACTGCACAGCACAACATGGGGGATATCAACCAATTGGGATTGAACACGTGCAAGATGGAGCAAAGATCCTGCTGCTTCTGAGAATCGCTTTCAACATTTGCCCTGGAATGTAAAATACTGACCGTAAACCCACCTGATCCGAACACCAATACCATATGGCCATTATGGTAAGGCCAAAGGTCATTCCAGGCCACGGCAAGTCGCCGTCGACCGGGTCACGAAAGAGGTGCATGGCGTCGGAGCGTGGCAGGTGGCATGTAGTGTTGGGGATGGTTTTCCGTGGAATAGCCTGCATGTAGGCCTCTTCCAGATTGGAATAACCACCAATCTTATCAAAGGCTGCAACGGTACAGTCAATAGATCACTTTCTCAAGCAGGGGCCTCGTATCATGCTTTCAATAAGCGGACAGCCCGAGGCTGTTAGAGACTCGGAGGGTTCCTCGTGGGACAGCCCGGACATGCATATTGATGTAAGTATGTCCACACATTAAGCTGACTCTCCTACGAGTACACGTGAAAGCCAGCTTGGATTTCACGTGAAGAGATACGTAGCTGAGAATGAATAAGAATCGAAAACATAGTGTTAAAACTGCTGCACATACAGTTTCCATTGTTGTTATTTTGGAATGCTTTAGCAAGGTGTAACCAGTCAATTGGAGAAATATTTGTGGTTGAAAGATTGTTAAATGAATGGTATTTGCAGAGAGGTGGCAGGAAAGCTTGGTCAATAGCATTCTTACCACTGTGCTGCCGATTCAGGGCTCAATCCCCGATGGGATTGGAATAAACAAAAAAGGTCTCATCCTGTGCCAGGAAGGGGCACTGCAACTGCACAGCGCGTTGTTCTTCGGACGGTGGCATAATGACGGCTGTCCCATCTACATTTAAGCTTCGGGGATTAAAGATCCCACACTGCTATCTTGAGAAAAAGTAGGCCATCGCTTGCTGCTTCTCTACCAAAATCCAATATATAATTGGAGAGTTCATAGAACACCTTACCCTGTGCTATCTAAGGAAACAAGGGCATGGACGAGATCGATGGGTGGTGAATTTGATTGATGACGTAAAATGTCATATTTTTGTCAAGTACTGCTAAACGGTAGGGTTTTGAAAGTGCTATAAAGGTGATTTGTGTTCTACAGTGTTCAAGTATATGATTTAATTGAAATGAAATAAAGATTTTAAAGGTTGTAAAAACAAGCTCGAATGAGCTAAGATCCTCGTCCTCTTAATGATGACATCATAAAAACGAATATGACATCATTGTGATTTTTCAGGTTTGTGATAAATTATCTGTACTAATGCCCGGCTTGATTCCCGTAAACAGAATTCAAAAAGCTTGCCTAGTTTCGGAGATAATTTTTTCGGCGATTTCCATTAGCGGAGATATTTTGACGTCATAACTTTTTTTCGAAGAGGAATTTTCAAAATCTGAGATGGTTACTGTCTGCGCAGGGAATTTTTACATGTATATGCCAAGTTTCAGGAAGTTTCGATGAAAACTGAAGGCTGTGAAACAAAAAAGTCCACAAGAACAACAACGTGAGTAAGACTTAGAGATCCTCCACGAGGATCTAAAAATTCACAAGTTTACCGCCATTGATGCAGCGTCTGTTGCACCACCTTATTTAACACGTTACATAAGCTATTTGTGCCTGTTGTTTGTGTCCTTTATGACGTCCGTAAAAAGAGTAAGTTTTCTGTTTGGAATTATTTTCAATTTTGTTTCACTGCCAGACAGGAAGAGTAAAAAAATATTATCTCACTACCCTCTGCGCAAGCGCGATCGGGACGAATTCAGAGCCAAAGTACTGATAAAATCCCGGCTCGTGTTCCGATTCATGTTCAAAATATAACAATCAATTGAATTAAAGATGTTCCGTGATCATAAACTGACGTTTATAGACAGAAGGACAGACAGACAGAAGTGAACCAATTGCTTAGCCCCACTTTTTGCTTCGCGTGCGCAGGGTAATAATAACAATACATGCAGTAGGTAGTGCAAATTGGATGTGCATAAGTGACAGGCATGCTAGGACAATCAGCCCCATCCTGTGTCTACATTTCCTTATTACCTTCGCATTCTGCGAAAGGTTATGTTTTGGTCGCTGTGTATTTATTTATTTGTGAATATGTGTGTTTGTTTGTTATTCGCATAACTCAGAAAGGATTAAACCGAATTGCATGAAAATTGGTGGGATGATTCGTGAATATCCAAGGACGATTTGATTAGATTTTGGGAGCGATCGGGTCAAAGGTCAAGGTCATGAAAAGGTCAAAAACAAACTTTTGAGCATAACTTCCTTCATAAGACAGCTATCGACATGCAACCAACGCCATATTGTTCCATGACGAAATACCTTTTGGGCACGTGGTGTCAGATTTGACGTGACGTCATCAGAAGTGCGTCAAAATGACGTCACAAGATGACGTAAATTTTCAATTTTCGACCTCATCAGT
Source organism: Eptatretus burgeri (assembly GCF_056783735.1). Taxonomy (NCBI): domain Eukaryota; kingdom Metazoa; phylum Chordata; class Myxini; order Myxiniformes; family Myxinidae; genus Eptatretus; species Eptatretus burgeri. Next base: position 50,645,660 of record NC_140977.1, on the reverse strand, counting down.
TTTGATCATACCGTTTTGTAGGACTTACCTTATGGACGTCACACACCAAATTTGACGTCGTTCGGACTGACCGTTATGACGTCATTGACGTTTGAACATAACGTTTTTCAATTGTGGCTAAAATGTCCTGATATTTTATATTCAAATATCTCTAATTTGTAAAGGAAATTGTCCCAAATCCAGGCATTATGATCAGTACCAAAATATCTGCTTATTTATGAACAGGTTTTGCAAATTAACTCTATGGTCAAGGTCAAGGTCACACTCAAGGTCAAAATATACTTGTAGGCATAACTTCAGATCTAATAGAGCGATTGACATGAAACCAACGTTAAGTTAAAATGTTCCGTGAAATAAGAGCTTTCAGGATGGTAGTCCGCGATTGGTAGTGACGTCATTGGAAGTGCGTCAAAATGACGTCACAAGATGACGTCATTTTTAAACTTTCGATTTTTTTCAGTGTTTATCATTCCATTTTGTTGGACTGCCCTCAATGACGTCTAACACCAAATTTAACGTCCATCGGACTGATGATTGTGACGTCATGGACGTTTTTAAATGACGTTTTTCAAATGTGCCCGGAAAAAAGTAGCGGTGGCGAAGGTATGCGCTCTACCGAGTGCCCGTTCTAGTTTATAATGCATTTCAACATGGGAATGCCTTTGTGACTGGTTCTTTATTAGATGCTGTTCCTTAGAGTTCACCCTGTACAGGTTGTACCAAATGGTACAACGCTGCGACTTATGCACAATTATCATTTGTATTGGAACACCTTTTTACAATTATAGCGTCCTAAAAAAATGTAGCAACTGTTGTTCGGTTCTGTTGCCATGACGTAAGAGGCAGTAAGTTTAGAAACTTACCTATTGGGCTTAGTGGAAGAGGTTTTCAAACTGTGTCATGGCAGATTACAAATAATTATTAACTGAACAAAAGATTACACATGGACAAATCCATCCTTTACTTAATATGATAAATTCATAAAACGCAGATGAAAAACTTTGTTAAAATCTCATTCAAATATACATTCTTAAGAGCTAAACATTGTACGGATTTGTCATTTTCAAATTGGCTCACGGATAGTGATGTGATGAGGGAGGGCGCGTCGGGTAGACACAGCACACAGGATAAGTAACATGAAAAGAGGACAAGAGCAAGATGGCAACCTGCAAGTAAGAGCGATGGGTTATTGTGGGTAATAAATAAATAAATAAATAAATAAAAGAGATCACTGGTAGGGATAGAGGATGAAACTGAGGTGGTGGTGCTAGTGTATGTTAACTGCCAACTTGGAGCCGTGGGGTGGAAGATTAGTATTGGACAAACTGAAGGCGCTTGATCAACAAGCAGGAGAAAGGAATAAAGAATTGGAGGAGAGCGATTGACCTGAATTTTGGAAGACTACCGAGGTAGTGTCGAAGATATCCTGCAGGGGGGCTAGGGAGAGGTATGGAGCCGAAAGAACAGACGGAACGAGAAGGTAACAACTTCATGCGTGACCTTTCAATCAAATATCTGTTGCTCAGTTTTTGTTTTCAAAATTTACAGAATATTTACCAAAACTCTGTAAAGACGTTCTTTTTCTTCCTTCGTTTGCAGCACGAGGTTGCGGGGTGGCATTATTAGCTGTGAGGATGAGGATGTGCTGCTGATGCAGTGCCATCTGCTGGTAAGGGCAGGAATTTGGAATTTGTTTCGGTTGCTGGTGACAGTTCGCCTACTCCACGCAGGACAGCATGGGATCTTTAACGTCCGTCCGAGGGACGGCACACACATTGATAAATCACCCTGCCGATGAAACACCAGCATGACAGTTTCCATCTGGGATCAGGATTCGACCCCAAGCAAGATAGCTTAGAGACCAGTGTGCATACCTCCAGACCATCCTCCCAGCCCCTAAAGACGTTTATTAAATGGGTTAATAGAATTAACAGTTTCTGAATTAAGGCAAGTTCCATTTTGATCAGCCTCCCCATTCCCCCCCAAAAATAGGTCAATAATAAAGAATCATTTACTGTCCATGCATACAGTAGTCTACTTTGTCATCGCAGGTGACTTCAATGCCTGATGCTGGCAATTAAAGTGTTCCCCCCCCCCCTCTGTTGTACATGAGTGACGAAGGCTCATGCAGGAGCTTGTCTGTTCATCACATGCAGCACAAAGACACGAGTAGACATCAGTGTAGACGTTATACAGCAATTGACAAACGTATATGTTCCCTGGAATGTGAACCTGGATTCCTGACATCACGAGCCAGGGGGTTCAGATGGGAAAAACCAAACAGGTCAACCCAAACTGAGCCTGACACACCAGCACGTCCATAATGCAACGCACCTGTCGTGCTCACCTGTCGACTGATGCAAAACATCTCACCATGAAGCTCGTTTCTCAATTTGGAGAAGTGTCCAGAAGGAATACGAAAAATATTCTGCGTCACGACGAATTCGACAAACTTTGGAAGACTTCTTCCAAACTTCTCGAATATAGCCGATGGCCGCACTCGAGATGTCGTTACTTTAATTCCTGAAACCAAACGAATGCCGTGAGAAACCTGATATTTGTGAGACGTATAATCGATTGATCATGTCGACCTTTGATTTAAAAGGTTACAAGCGGGGCCACGACCCTCATGGAGGACCACCATAATCCCAGGTCACGGTTTCACTCTATTTTCACTTTTTGGGCACCGATGATGTCATCACACACTATCAACTTTGAGAGGAGTCATTACTTGTGGCAGGTTAATCTCAGGTATGTGTCGGATAGAGCAAATCACTTTACAATATCTGAAATATTCCATGAGCAGGTTAAAGAGGGCATGTCCTGCATAGCCAGAGATCACTCTCTGCTGCTGCTGATACTACTACACCAGGATGGAGATTAATTTGTTTCATTCTTACCAGACTCATCGACTGTCAGACATCAAACCCACACCGAGGAAAGCCAACAGACGTGACCGAGCTTCTTTCAAACTGTGCGGCCACACTGGGACAACTTTCGGGAAATGTAAGTGCAGGATTATAAAACGGGTTCTTTGAAACTTACCTGTCACTGAGAGAACAATGGACCCTGCGATCATGACGACGGTTTGCAAGGCATCTGTGTACATTACTGCAGCTAGACCACCTGCATGGGAAGAATACACACTCATCAGAGCTCCGCGACTTAACTAAGGAATCAGATTCCATGGATGTCATTCAATGTCCCGTGAGCTCACTTCACATTGCTCGTGTGTCTGTAACCTCCTCAAACCTCCTCCTCGTCCTCCACCCCAAAGCCAAGTGAAGAAAAAAACAAAACAATTACCATTATTAATAGGGATCCGAAACGAATTGTCTGCCTGTAGAATGTGACCTGTTGGCTGTCAGTCTTGAACATGTGGTTGGTTATCATACAGTGTGTACGGAGCCATCCCAGGTCTCAAAGTAACGACGTCCGTGTATGTGTGTATGTATATATATATATATACATATATATATATATATATATATATATATATATATATATATATATATATATATACATATATCTGTGTGTATGTATGTATATGTATGTGTATATATATATATATATATATATATATATATATATATATATATATATATATATATATATATATATATATATATATATTGTTACAGCTGTGGAAATTCGCAAACCACCATCCAGGTCCCGTAGGTGAGGTATCTCTTAAGTACATGTGTAGTTAGCCCCAAACCCGTTGTTTAGAGGGAATTAATATGATTCATTTGGGCTGCGACGCTTTGAGTCAGTCGTTTTTCTTTTTCTATCGTTTATTTCAAACAAAAACCAACAAGGACGCTCGGTGGGCTTTTCCCGCCTGTTTTTCGCGCCATTCTTCTCCACGCTTGGTGTGAGGGAGGAGAAGCGAGGTGGGGCAGCTGGCGCCCGATTGGTGGATGCGCGGTGTGACGCGGCCAGGGAGGAGGAACGCCCCTCTTCGAGACCTTTCTCGAAGCGCCTTGAAGGGGGGTGGAGCAAAGAACGGGGCGGAGCAACAGGGCGGAGCTCCGGGATATAAAAAGTCGGACACGGGCGGAGCGGTAGTGTGGTTGCTCTTGCCCTCTTCCTGTCTTCCGGCTCGCTCGTCCTCTTCTCCTCCTGGTGGCCGCTGGCCTGGTCTGCTGTGGTGTGGTTCCAAGACCCCGCTGGCGAGAAGGAGCGTCCGCCATTCCCCCTCCCGACCTCGGGCATCCACGTTTCCCCCCCTTCTATCCGCGCTGGGATAGCACTGAAAACTCCGTCCGTGGTGTCGAGCGGCCAACACGTGCCGGCGCGAGGCACGCCGGAGAGGCCTCGCCTACCACGCTAGGGCACGGAGTCGCGGCCAGGCGGGACCACGTCGACGGATGTCGGAGAGGGACTCGACGGCCCAAAAGGGAAGTCACCTTTTTCTTTTCGGGGTTTTTGTATGGATCTTGTGGCGCCGTGTCTTGTAAAGTAAAACTGTATAAGTGTTACCGTGTGTTCGCGTATTCGGTCGTAGCTCTGCATTGTTGTTTTTGTTTTAAATTGATATATGTGCATTGTGCATTCTGACTGTTTGGCTGTATATGTGTGCTCTCCGTGTGTCGTGTAAATAATGTGCATTGTGTGAACTGTTTTCCCGTTTCGCTTCGTCTTTTCTTGATTGACTCTCCATTCTGCTTCATGTAAAGGGTTCGTAGTGGGCTTAATACGCCCGATAATTAATCGGAACCGTCGAGGCTGACGATAACACCGCTGTGGTGTTATCTGTGTGTATGTATGTATGTATATATATGTATGTATATATATACATATATATATATATATATAGAAACACATATATATATATATATATATATATATATATATATATATATATATATATATAGTTACGACTGAGGGGGGGGGGAGGTATGCATTCAAAGGGTAATAGGATGTTTAATTAGGTATGCCATGCTGTTCGAGTTTTACCAGGATCTCGATGTAATAAGTAGCAATTAAGTGGTGATAAGTTGTCTAGTAAATGTCCATTTCTTTCAGGGGGAAATGATAATTGTCACGTAATTAGATAGGGACACGGGTTAGGGTAAGTGTTTATGCGTATCCCCTTTTAGTATTCCCTGTGGGCTTGCCGTGAATAAACAGGACGGTGCTGCGGATGGCTCCGCCCCTTGATCACGATTGGCGGAAGGCTACAGGAGAGGGCCAATAAAAGGGCTCCATTGGAAGTGACGAGGACTCGAGTATAAAAACGTGCTGATTGGGAGAGGAAAAAGAGTCATAGAGGAGAAAGGGTCTGGTCGAGGCTGTTTTGTCTCTGAGCACGCTCTCTCGTTGCGCTGGTTCGTTCCTCGATTCGTCGTGTCTCGTGGCCTTGCTGTGCCTCGTGCCTCACCTCGGTTGGCTCTCGGGTTCTGCTGGCTCGGAGTTCGGGACCGAACGGCGCGCGGACCTGCCTCCCTCTCCTGTTCGCATCTTGGCGCTAGAACTGGCTCCCTGGCGGCTGTGAGCGGTCTTGGGCCTACACCAGGAGGTCGACACCACCAGGAACCGCACCATGGTGGCTGGTTGGAGCTCACAGGCCGGAAACCGTGGTTCTGCGCGGAAGGGCTGACGGAACCTCTGCACCACCTTGTCTCTTGCCCCTGACGAGCGCAACGCCAGCTCGTCCGGCACCAATCCAGTGACTGTTACGTCGACACCACGGGCAAGCCTGACCACTAGCTGTGTGTGTGTGTGTGTGTGTGTGTGTGTGTGTGTGTGTGTGTGTGTGTGTGTGTGTGTGTGTGTGTGTGTGTGTGTGTGTGTGTGTGTGTGTGTGTGTGTGTGTGTACCTGGCGCCTTAGAGGGTTTGAGATTTGTTTATCCATTGGAATTGTTTGTGTTTTCCCCACGCCCGAACCCACACCACCTCCCGTCGAATCACCCCCGGATCCCTCCTCTTGCCGAGTCTTATTATCGTTCTGGTTAGAGAAATAAACATTAACTCGGTGAAAAGCGACTCGTGCCACCTTCCTCGTCCCATTTGCTGTAGAGCGATTAAAACCGTCATCCTCAGGTTATAAAAAGTAAACCGCCTCCATCGTTTCGGCTCATTCTACGTTGGCGGGACTGTTCAAGTCCCGTGGACGTCACAATATATATATATATATATATATATATATATATATATATATATATATATATATATATATATATATATATATATATTGTTGCGGTTTTCGCGCCCGCCGGCGTGCGACGGCCACGTAACTCGAATCGCGGCACGTCGCCCACCGGACGGACAATCCAGTCGTGACCCTCTCGGACTAACGCCGGGAACCAGTCACGGGTGGACCTTTCGGTCTCACCGCGATCGAGCCAATCAGCCCCCGCGTGGGATAGGGTTGCTCGCCAAATTCGAACTACCTAAGTACCCACGCGGAGGGTAGACCGGGCGATCGCACCTCGCCGCAGGTCGACTTCGGACACGGGCCACTTAAGCGACCCGTTCCGTACTATCAGAATAACCGAGCGGTGTTATCGTCGACCTCGACGGTTCGATTAATTATCGGGCGTATTCAGCCCACTACCAACCCTTTACGTGAAGCAAGATGAGGGTTCAATGGGGGAAAAGACGAAGCGAAGCGGGAGAACAGTTCAACAATAAAGCACATTTATTCGCGGCACACGGGAAGCACACAAATACAATTCCACCAAATGCACACAAAAAAAAGAAAACAATTCCATTTACACAAAAAGCAAACATAAAAGTGAAAACACAGTGCAGAGCTAATACCGACTACCGAGCACACGGCAACACTTATACAATTCTACTTCACAGACGGCGCCGACAACACATACCCAAAACCAAGGAAAAGAAATCCCCCCAAGGATGGGGCAGGCCTGAGGCCGAGTCGGGCCTACCCGTCTGGTGATGAGACGCGGAGCGGCGATGGCCCCGCAACCCGCGGGCCTCGTGGACAGTGCCTGGCAGGGGGTGGGAACGGGGCCCCCTTGGTCGCACTATCTCAGCGCGGGGGGAAACAGGAGGGGGTTGCTGATGCTCGGGGTATAGAGGATCTTTATTATCCCTGGTGTGCGTCTCCACCTCGGCCAGGTCGCGCTGCCGGCCTCCCTCGGGCGTGCAGCTCCTGGCACCGACGCGAGCACCCCCTCGTCCGATGTCGCCGCCTTTCCACAGCTCCGTCCCCTCCGTTCCGACTCCAACGCACACGACGAGCAGCTCCACCGCCCGCGAAGTCTTGACCCTCTGCTTCCGACTCTCCTCTTCTTGACTCTCCGACCCCGTTCTGCTGACTCTCTCGTTCCGTTTGCGACTCTCCTCTTCTGACTGACGAACACCGTCCTTTTATCCCCCCGTAACTTCGCCTTTGACCCCCTCCCTTTGACCTTTCACCTCGCTCCCCATTGGCCCGAGAAAAAGTGGGCGTGAAGGCTTTTTGATCCACAAATTTGCATATATCGATCGTTCTGGAGGCGGGGCCAAATCGCCCCTCGCTCACCGATTGGACGGCAAAAAGTGGGCGTGTGTCGTTTTTGATCCGTTTTTGAAGCACAAAATCCGTGATTTTGTACACGCTGTTCGACGCGCGTTCTGCATGAGTCCAACACCGGTACCCACAGCGGGGCAAGAACGATGGCGATGCTACGGTTGTGAGGTGTGCGTGAAGGTCGTGGCGGTTGTGGTGAAGCGGTGGTTGTGGTCGGTGGTTGATGTTGTGGTTGTGATCATGGCGGTTGGTCCAAAATAAAGATAGTAAAAGAAAAACGGCTATCCTGAAGAGTCGCAGCACGTATAAATGACATGTATTCCCACTAGACAACGGGTTTGGGCCTAACTACACATGCACTTACCGAGATACCTCACCTAAGGGACCTGAATGGTGGTTTGCGAATCTGGTAACCACAACAATATATTGGTGGGGTGTGCTTACACATTATGAAAACATAATAACCGTCTTTCCCCATTTTCTCAGGTCACTCACCTGAATTTGAATTTCCATTTATTTATCTATCTATAATTCCAGGTGTGTGGGTGTGTGTGTGACCGCTGTTTCTTGACAACCACTGGTCCGATCTAATTGAAACTTTCCAGGTATATTGCTGGGGACCTGAGGATGTGCCTTTTCTAGGTTTGATATTAATCGGACAAGTGCTTCCCAAGTTGTGGCCATTTATTTACCAACCAATGACAGGACGCGTGGCCGTTGGGGAAGAGATTTTCAGCCGCGTTCCCCATTACGGGTTACAACGTACGGACTTCCGCAGAGTGATGACTGTATTCTAATAATTTCTCGATTTCTTATGCGCATTTATAGATAAACACAATACCCCAATCCAGTCGTCGTTTACGAGAGCGAAGGAACGGCCTGTGTTCCTTCGTGTAGTTGTTTGAAACTTTTTTTTTCTTTCTTTTATCTTCTCTTCTCTTTGTGTTTTTCCTTGCGATGACATTGCGAAAAGGCAAAATACGTTGGCGCTAATTGAATAATTGGCCATTAACACTAAATTGCGAATAATCGTAACTGCGATATGCGAACTTCCGGGCCACGCACATACGGGTACGCGAGAGCGAAGGAACGGCCTGTGTGGTTGTTGTTTTTTGGCTTGCGGTTTGAATTTTGTTTTTTGGCACGTACTCGTATATTTTAATTTAAGGATGCTTTCCAACAGTTCTGGGATCCCCCCCCCCCCCTGCTGTATCGGCAGCGATGTCCGTCGGTCTGCATATAAAATTACCGTGCTTCTTCCCCATTGTCTCAGGTCACTCACCTGCATTTTTTTTTTATACATTTCATTGATGAATGTTGTCTGGCAACTCTGATGTTTTTTTTTTTCCAGCGTACTGGCTTTGGTGTCCAGCATGCAAAATTTCAGTTTTCTACGCCACACGGAAGGTACCGATCTTTAACATCAGTCAGCCAGTGTGTAAGTGGTTAGAAAGAGCTATGTATATGTATATATTAAATGAAACGTGTAAAACGTGGAGTGTGACTAGCACTCTGCCGATCCCCATTGGACACAGTCCATACCAAAGCGTTGCCTCCAACACAGAGGCTTCAGCCCAGTGACTGTCAAAGAGACAATTATATGGTCATCATCAGTGAAACGTCAAACGGAGCAATCAATGTGGATTTTGGCCTTATTATCCCTCATCAGGATGGCACACCGATAAATATCTCACCAATCATTACCACATTTGTCATTTATACATCATACGCACCTCCTGACTGTTATGGTGAGCATCGCCGCATCCACGAGTATGTGTATGTATAAGTTGTTGGCTGCTATCTCCACATGTGGGTGTGGTTTTAGGAGATGGAATGGAGACCTACCAGGTCTTATGGTATCCACCTTTGTGTGTGTTTGTGTGCACAAGTTGATGTTGGCTGCTATCTCCATGCATGAGTGGGTTTCAGGATATGAAATGGAGATGTATTCGGGTTTCAGAATGTGGAATGGAGTTATCCACCTCCATCTCGGGAAGGTCATGATTCATAGACCAAGCTGCGAAGTTTTCTGGTTACCTCTGCCACTGAAGATCGATGGAGGTTATGTTTTCACCCCTGTCTGTTTGTGAGTAGGATATCTTGGATGAAACTTGGTGGACAGGTTGGTTGTGTGACAAGGACAAATTGATTAGATTTTGGTTCGGGTTCGAATGCAGATCTGGCGTATTAGTGAGGTACAAAATGTAAACTGTTCGGCCTGGCAGAAGTGTGCCCTCCACAGAGTTCCGTTCTTGTCGTTCATGGTTCTATGAATTTTCTGGATCTGGGATACTTAATTTTTTGCAGAAGTGCCATTGGTTTACTCTGGATACTTTGTTGTACCTTCGTGTGTACAGCTGTTCTGACACGAGTTTTTTTTGTTGTTGTTATATCTGGAGAGGAGGTGGCTCGTGCTCTGTTTCTACCTTGCAACATCTACACTTGTCCAATTGACTCAGTCCTGCCATTTTCTTAAAGCCGTTGGTATAGTGTCCTTGGTCTTGGGAATTTATAATGATCCATGCTCCATCCCAGTTGAGCTGACTTCTTCTTCGCCATTCCAAAGTACCTAAGTACATATGCAGTCGCCCAATTTGTCCAACTCTTTTTTTTCTTATACTTCCCATATTTATGTATTTTATCATTGTCTCAGTTGGCAGTGTAAATCTGTTGTTGATATTTCGCTTTAGGCTGAATTAAAAATAAAAAATAAAAAAAATACCAGTTGATCTTTCTCGCCTGCTTCCTTTTTTTGAACTGCCCTTTTTTTTTTTTTGTTATTTTGTTAAATATCTTGAAAAAAATCCATGTCTTCATGTACAACTTGCTCCAGTCTCTGAATTGATCATTTGTTTTTATAACCGAGCCGCAGTGCTGAGTTGTGCTGCCACTTTCCGCTCACTGCGCTTTCCATTGACGTGCCGTTTCCCGCTTCCGTGACTCTTTTCATTTGTGAAGATGGTTTTCATGTGCTTGCAAATTCGGATGGGAACTAAAGTCCTGAAGCCATGGTATGCTTGAACAATTCTTGATGGATGATGCTCACTGTGTGATATTGTCTCTGATTTCGCTTGTGGGGACTTGGTCCAGGAAGAGGCCATGCAGGAGCAAGACCAAACCAGTGCTGGTGAGTCCACATCCCACTTGTGTAAATCCATGTATTTAAAAAGATGTTTACTGTAGATCTATAAAGAAAGATAGCATCGCGAATAATTTGAATATGCACGAAGTGTCGTTTTTTTTTTGTGTTGCCATACATTTAAATATATTTGTTTTGAACTGTTTTTATTGTATTTTTAATAGGCCTCGTGAGTGTGTTGGTGACGTGTCGGGTATATGACCCATGTCATGATATTTCTTCGGAAATAGAAAACTGACATGTCTGATGCATGACTCGTGTGTTTTTTTTTTTTTTTTGGGGGGGTGGGGGGAATGGGTTTAAAAAATGGCATGCCATATATATGGTCATGAACTTGCCTGTTGGGCTGTTGGGTGATGTCATCCCTGTCAGTGTTTTATTTCTTAAGTGTTTGTGCAGGAAGAAAAACGTGCAAGTATGTGTAATCACATTGGGCCTGAATCCTTTATTTTTTATTTTTTTTTCTCACTCCACACTTTGTGATGATGATATAGTTTTGATGGTTAGAACAATGAAAAGAATCAGAACATGTGTATTTCGTGAATTAAATTGGCGACACACCAGACAACTATAAAACCATAACAAGTTGATGTGTGATTATTTTCAATTTATTTATTTTTAACTGTTTCTGTGCATTAAACATGAAAGGTCCTTGAATGAAAATGTCAGTGGCCATTTTGAATTAAAAAAAAAATCTGGTGGCCATTTTTAATCTAAAAACCAGCAGAAATTTTGAAAATAAATAACAAATACAAACTTTTTTAACTCCTTCCTTTAAAAAAATAAATAAATAAATTCCAGACGATCAACTGATATATATATTTTTTTAATATATTTATTCGGTCTTTTTTTTTTTTTTTTGCAATCATTGGGGCTTTATTCGTTGCTGTTTCAGTTTCGTGTGTGACATCTTCGAATCGCACCTGTCTTTGGAAATTTTTGTCCGAGGTGAGTTAGGGATACCTTTTCTGGTTTGTCTTCATCTTTGCGTACATATTGGATTTGGTCGTCTGAAGTTTTCACGTATTCAGCCAATCCGACAGTTGTCATTCTGTGCGCTTGGTTGAGTTCCACAAGGCCGCTGCATCCTTCTCGGGAAGCACTGATTTTTTGTCGAACATTTCGTGGATGGTGAGGAGTTTCCTTGTTTTGATTTCCATTTGTGGCCAGTTTATTATTCCGCAGCTGTATTGGAACAATGGTACTGTGAGAGTTTACGGCTTTGATTTTGTTTCTCCGGGTGAGAAATGTTTTCAGGATCAGCCTCGTTCTATGCAAGTATTCTTTGGTGATTGTTTTGTGCATTTGTTTGTGACGTATTTGTAAGATGCTTTGTTTTCTAGATCCTGTATTGCTGTATCTAGGTCGATTTATTTTTTATTTTTTATTTTTTTTAATGTTGTCCATTTTTCTTGGTTTACCTTGCATGAATGTGCACTTGGCACACTTATCCAGATCAAATTCCACATGAATGTTGTCAGAGTACCAGTTCGCCAATTTTTCATAGTTCTGTGCAAAGAGTTTTAGATCATCCATGTGCAGTGGATGTCACCTGTCCTGTCTCTTTTGGAGTCATCTTATTTGATGTTCAGGTGTATCCATGTCTTTGATCATTAATGAGGTTGTTTAGTGGGTCCAGAGCCAGGCAAGACAGGAAGGGTGAATGACCGTCTCCCTGGAAAACTGTGCATGGTATTTTCACCCTTGGTATTTCGATCTTTCCTTCCAAGTGCTGTAATGTCAATGTGGCATTCCAGAGCTCCATTACTTTCTCAATCGGTTTGATTATTTGGGGATTGATCTTGCACAGTTGCATCCATGTTATCATCCATGCATGTGGAAAACTATCAAAAGTTTTTTTTTGTAGTCTATCCATGCTGTGGACGGTTTGGTTATTCTTGTTTTACAGTTTTCGAGTAGTGTATGTTGTGCATTATATTGTGTGGAGGTGAAATTGCCTTTTTCTCCATCGACAGCTCTTAATTTAGAAACTTCTTGAGCATCATTGGAGAAGCTTCAGCAACAAGCAGATTATGAACATTTATATAATCACTGAACTTTCCATCCATTGGGACCATACTCTGTGCAGTGCATCGGTACTGCCTCAGCAGTCTCCTTGGCTATTGGACACAATCCTGGATGGGTCTGCCACTCCGACACACGATACCAGTAAGCTGGCACTCATTTTTGCCGACCTCGGAAGGATGACATGCAGAGTCAACCCCACCAGTTATTAATTCAACAGCCGAGTTGGATTTGAACTCGGGATCCTAGAATCCCAAGCCCACCACCCTAACCATTAAGCCAACACCAGGCATACTGAGCTTTGAACAGTGTTAATAAGCCAGTCAGTAAAGGGTATAAATTATCCCAAACGGAATCGGATCTGACTCAAGGTGCATTGAGTTACGTCGGTTCGAAACAATTGACAAGTTAACTGTGCCAACATTTATGGGATCGACACCGCAATCAGAGTTTTCAACTTACCAGCGATGGTGTACAGTGCTGTAACCATCAGCATGAGGACGGTCGAGAGGTAGAGGTTCCAACCAAGACAAACTTTGATAAACAATGCTCCGGAATACAGGTCTGCCTGAAAGGAAATGAAACAAATGGAGCGAAGGACAATGACGTCACAATTTCATTATCATCAAATAAACACAGCTTTGTTGTTTTTGTTACTTCATTCCAATACACTGCTGTTTATTTATATACCATTGTTCCACTCATGGTTTTTTTTTTGTTTGTTTGTTTTTAATCCCATCGTTCTGTTATTCCCAAAGGTTCTGCTTAATGCAACATTTTCACTTTCATATCTTTTATCATTGACCACATATAGCGCCTATATCGATATTACATTTGCAAAAACCCTCCAATCCCTCGACAAAACTGACAAGGAGCTGATACTCCAGATCTCCTACCTTGTGGGTGGTTGGCACACACACACACACGCACGCAAGAAGAGCTCAAGCCAAATATCGTACACAAACCACGTTGATGCAACCTATCAGTTTATCAAATTGAATTCAACAGGGGGGGTCAGTGGGGGGCAGGCACAAGCTCGTCAACAGGATATTTTGGGTGTGGAGTGTAGTTGATGGAGAAGGGCAATCATGGTTGTAAGTTGAGGAATGAACGCAGATAGCTCTTTTACCTTTTGATGAGACCCTCTCACAGACATCACAATCACTCCACAAGTATCCAAGGAGACATCAGAAACTAACAAAAAAAATTAATTCCACTTCAACATTCTTTTGCATCTCCTTAAGCATGAGTCACATTTGCTCTACGGCTAGGATACGGCTGCCGTACCCCCCCGCCCCCCGAATTGACAAACGTGCGGCAGCTGCAGAGTTTCTGAGGTGGCCTTAGGGTGGCCCTCCGCCGTATGGCTGTCTTTTACAGGCTGTGGGGGTCTCCGTGGAATTAAAGCGTGGAGTTGTAACTTTTTTTTTTTCATTTCTTGGTTGGCCGTAGCAATTCGACAAGCCGAAGCCATGACGTAGATGTGTTCCACGTCGACGGTACGTAAGGTGTATGGTGGGTTTGCGTTATTCATGCGTTTTCCGTGAGCTCTTATCAATGAAAAATGAATTTTGCCAACCCCCAAAAAATTATGGCAGCCGCACTATTTCCACGTTCGCCTTAGGGCCCCCCTGCGGTCGCCTTAAATTCTATGGTCGCCGCAGGAACGCCCTAAGGTCACCGTGCGACATCAAATCAAAGACCGTACGGCACCCCTACATTTTCGGTCTCCACAATTTCTAAATACGCCGTGTGGCTCCCCGAAAAATAAAAACATATGTGACTGACTGCTACATTGTGTGACCGTGGAAATCCTGCGGCTGCCCTATAATTGCTTGTGGCCGTAGATTTTTTTTTTAGACCCTACGGCCGCCGAGCCAAATGTGACTGAAGCATGACTGGCGACAAACTTAATACAGACATCATCGACTTGAGAAGTTCGAAATGAACCCAAATGGTGTGGGCGGGTTCATATAAAACGTCTTCATCCATAAGATGATATTCGCTGCATTAAATCGCTTTCATAGCTGTTAATCGAGAGGAAGGTTGATTCGCGAAGGGTAGTTGAGTCTTCGCCGGCACTCTGAACAAATGACAAATTCCTGCTCTAACCTACAGTGGGCACTGCATCAGTGACACAGCTGCTTCCTCAGCAAATGATGCAACCGGCAACCACACGCCGCAAACAAAAGATCGTAAAGCTCATCGTCACAATAATAACAATATTTACCGATATCTTGGTGAAAACTGACAGAAGCAGAGAGAGTGCAGACATATACATGCGGATCCTGTCGCCTCCAAAGCGCTTCTGCAGGTATTCTGGCATTGTGACCACCTGTGATGGAGCAATATTGCTGGAATCAGCCCAAAAAAATTAAAAGCGATCATTTTTTTTTAAAAAAGACTACCAATCTCCAGCAGATTGGTACTTATTGCCAGGATTATATAATCTCCCTTCCCTTCTCCAATTTCTCCTTCTATATCTCACCCGTCCCTTCGAGACAGTTACTGCACACTCACCCCGGAGGAGATGTACACCGGCACAAAAATCCAGGCCAGAGCCAAGAGAACGTAAGTTGCCTGTAATGCACAAAACAAAGCAAACCTTTACAAATCAAGTAGCGTCTCTCGAAAGGACCCGAGCAAAATGATCACGACTTGGGGAAAGAGACAAGTCGTGACGTCGATGGCGAATCATGACCGGCGACAATTGAGCACCTTTTGCTTTGGGAGAAGTGCTGCTTGGCAAACGACAGTTTGAATGGCGAATACATTTGTCAATGGATAGGCGAACGTAGAACACTTGAACTCACGTGCCATTCGAATCCCGAGACGGCAATACCTCCCGCAGCCGCAGTACCAGCAAGGCCGATGAACAAACTGGAACCCTCGCTGCTCGCGAATAAAGACGCTCCAATCTGCAGGTGACAACGACACAATCAAAGGGCACAGTGCTTACCACGCGTCAAAACGTTGCCAGATGTGCAGTTGCACCGAACTTTCACTTTTGTGGAGTTTTCAATTTCCTTCTCCTTCACATCACATCTGTAACTGCATACATACTTTTTATTTCACTAGAATGGGCTGGCAGGGATAGCTTCGACTACCAGAGGTGCGTGCACTCGCCTCCGAGCTGTCTAGCCTGGGTTTGGGTGGACGTTAAGCTGGGTGTCCCATCCGGTGGCATTAGTTAGTGCACGTCAAATATCCCATGGTGTCCTTTGCAAAGAGGAAGCGAGCTATCGCTGGAACCCTGAAACAAATTGCAAATTCCTGCCTAACCTACTGCATCGGCGGTGGCACTGTCAACCCTCTGCGAGAAATGATGCCGACCCGCAACCAAGTGCCGGATACGAAGGACGAGCGAGAATCCCAAGAATATGAACAAAACCTGCGCTTTGCATTTCTCTTGGATGGATTTGTAAAAACACATTTCTGAAATAAATGACAATGTGCTCGATCTAATAAGGGGCTCGAGAAATCATCTCAAAATGTAAAGCCCGTCCAAGTGTACTTTGTACCCAAACCAAACCTGACGAAAATAACAGCTGGAAAAAAAAAAGTCAAATTTATTAACTATTTTTCTCTGTGTTCTCATAATAAAGGTTTGTTGAAAGTTTGATGACAAAAGCTCAAATGGTTTAAGAAAAAGAAAAAAAAGTAATGGCATGCACAGACAGGCACAAGCGATTGCAAACCCCATCTCTCACTGCATGGTGGATGGGATAAGAAATAACTATCACAATTAATGATTTTTTTTTTTATATCTGTAAAAGCATGGCTCTGATGCTACACCACACGGTTGAATTGCAAAATGAGTAAACACGTAATTTGCAGCTCTTATTGCATCAAATTGACAGTTTGGATTTAAAGTTTAAACAAACAGACATTAAAACAAGCTCAAATGAGCCAAGATCCTCGTCCTCTTAATGATGACGTCATTGTGATGTATCAGGTTTGCGATAAATTATCTGTGCTAATGTCCGGCTTGATTCCCGCAAACAAAATTCAAACAGCTTGCCGAGTTTCGGAGATAATGGTATAGGCGATTTCCATTGGAGGCGATATTATGACGTAAACTTTTTTTTTTCTAGGAAGAATTTCCAAAATCAGAGATGGTTACTGCCTGCGCATGGGCTTTCTGCATATACATGGCAAGTTTCACGAAGATCTGATGAAAACTCTGGGTTGTGAAACAAAAAATGTCAAAAAATAGGAATGACGTCGTAAAAATTGATATGACGTCATAGTGATATATAATATGTGCGGTAATTCATCTCTGCCAATGCCCTGTTCGATTCTCGCAAACATAATTAAAAAAGCTTGCCAAGTTTCAGAGATAATTTTTTTAAGCGATTTCCATTAGCGGAGATATTTTGACGTCATAACGTTTTTTTTCTGGGAGGACTTTTCAAAATCGGAGATGGTTACTGTCTACGCAGGGAATTCCTACATATATATGTCAAGTTTCAGTAAGTTTCGATGAAAACTGGAGGCTGTGAAACAAAAAAGTCCACAAGAAGGAGATGAAGAACAACAACGTGAGTAAGACTTAGAGATCCTCCACGAGGATCGAACAAACATGACTTGTAATTAACGTGATTAATTCATCAGATACCTGTCCATTCCTCGTCCAACTTGTTCATGATATGGAGGAAGGAAAAAAACTTTTATTAGACTACCGTGCATCTCACCGGCCACCACGCCATTTTTCTTCCTGCGAGAAAGTATCCATTCAGTGTGTTCCGACTGGCAAGGCACGATGACTGCAAACAAACAAATTAATTAATTAATAAAACCAAAGGTGAAGCCATCTGTCCCGATGCAAACAAGCATGGTGCATTCTACGTAATAATTATAGTAAGGAGGCTTACAAAAAAAAAAACAAAAAAAATCAGGACTATTACGTGGTACTGTCTTCTTTTTTTATAATAAAACAAAACAGAACACAATGAAAGTCTCACATGTGGAAAAACTAGAACGGAACTCAGAGCGCATACCTCTACCAGGCTCCACCTGAAGCCAAATGTAATCGGTTTGTTCTTGTCACCTATCCAACTCATCCACCTTGTTTTGTCACAACTCGTCCACAACTTTTTGAAATATCGTGCTGTGTATCATTGTTGGCCCGAACTCTCAATGGTGAAGAATAAATTTAAGAACTTGTCATATTCAGATCTTCACCAAAATCGAAAGAATTCTTCCTTGTCACACACCCAACCTGTCCACAAAATTCCATCCGAATCCGTCCAACTTTTTGAGATATCCTCTACACAAACAAACAGACAAGCCGGAAGGCGACATGGGTGGTCCCTATATAATTGCATACTAGTCAAAATAGTTTTTGACGGATCAGGCTGAGATTTTTTGACAAAGAGGTTGATTATAGTGCGCATAAAAGCGCAAAAGCCGATTTTTAATTTTCGAAAAAAAAAATATAAATATTTTTCGGATTTTTTTTTTCAAAAATTTCAAAGTCCCATTGTTAGGCAACGGTGGCGTCCATAGCAACGGTGCTCAAAAGCATAGAACTAGATCCTGGTATGAACCTACCAGTCAAGTTACATCAAAATTGGCTGACTCCTCTGGCCTCCAGAGCCGTCCATTACATACAAACAGACAGACAGAAAACCTGAGAATAACGGTAGTCTAGCGACCACCCAACAAGGGGACAAAGGGGTGAAAACATAACCTCCATCCACCTTTTATTAGCGGAGGTAATCAATTGGGACTAACATCCATCTTCATGCATGTGCACACAAAATGATCATCTCCATGATTGGCTAGAAGAGCCTTTTAAAGATTTTTTTTTTCCAAAGAAGAACAACAACATGAAGTTAAGACTCCAGCCTGTGAAGGACTTATTGAAGCCTCCATATTCTGTTGTAAATTTGGATCACGATCATCCCAAGAGGACCCTTGAACGCAACCCCAGGGGCCAAGCAAACGGAACAAGCTTACCCAAACTCCAACGGCGATGTTGACGACAAAGTACGTAACAATCACTCCGACGTCTGCGGCACTGAACTTTGCTTGTGGCAATCCTGTCGTGTTGCTTGTGTTCCACATGGCCAGCGCGTCCTGCACCTCTGTTGCCCTAAATTTTCTCAGGTCCTTTTGGGAATTATTTACTCTTTGCTTTACACATTAAGGGATTGCGTGAAAAAATCCAGATTAAAAATTACTGTGTTGAGAAAGCAAGACGGGTAAACGAATCTCGGTCCTCAACCACCAGATCCACCAGACTCCCAAGATGCCTGTCTATCTGAACGATGAACGGGACTCGAGCGAAGAGCAATGTCTGCGACCTTCACGATCTCTGCAGCTCTGTCCGTGAGATGCGTGTTAAATGGTGCATGATCAGGCCAGTCAGCGCCACCGGGCAGGTGGAACACTCAGCACCACCCAAAAGGACCATTTGATTACCTGCTGTATCAGCACAGTGAACGGAGGGGGCAAAGAGGCCTTTCTTAGGACACAATATATGATCATAGTTATTTATTAAGTAGAAAGAAAAATAAAACCATGCAATGCTATTAATTATTTACATGATGAATGTTTGACCAATAGATGACGTGCAGATGGAATTTCTATGTATTTTCCCCTCGAGGGATGCAAAGTTCACACAGACAGACGACACGGACATACACAGATGGGACGGACAGAGAAAGACGTGCATGCACTCAACAGACAGATACTTGAAGGCAAAAATGAAGCCCTTTCAGAATGAATACTTAACAAGTAAATATTGAACCTCAACGATAATCCCATAATGTGACACCAGCCTCACAAAAAAAAGTTCGGTTTACGACGACTACCTTTCCTTACCTACTTTCAGTGGAGCTGTTACCTATGGGCAGTGTGCTAATTTGCACCCAACATAATCGGTTCAGATGCAAAACTCCCATTCTGCTACATTGGCAGTGGCAGTAGAGAGGCATTGCATCTCCGTATCCAGATACCTCCACCCCCACTTCCCTACAAAGTTCGAGTTGAATGATGTTCCATCATGGCATTCACGCGAGTCGGCCTTTGTGCAAGCTCTCGGTCCCATTTGTAACTTCTGTGCACCGGTCTAATATAGAGCGGAGCACATTCTGGGTTAACAACTGCCAAAGTGGGGGCCCCACGATCTGCACTAACGACGTGTACCTGGGGAGAAACTGCAGTTGGTAGAAGGTGAGCCGAAAACACGAGTCCATCACGATGCAGCCATCCCCGGGCCACGCACGGACAGCGGGATGTTATTTATCGTGATAAAACAAGATCATAATGCCAGGCTCTTTGTACCAGATGTTGGGGCATAATTTGCTACGTTTCTCTCGGCACGGATAATGGGCTTTGCAAACACAGCACCCATTAGCAGGACGGTCAGGCTGCAAAACAGTAATTACAACACAATGGACCGAATGGTACGGTGGGAGGCGATGAGCAAAGGCTGTTGCTCGAAGTCTCCAAAATCATCTGAATAAAAAAAATTTTGGCCTCATCTTCACCTTACCCTGAAGGTACGTCTTATTGCATGAAAATATTTACGAATCGAACAAAACTGGTTTCCTGTTGCCTTCAACCCCGAGTAAAGGCAAAAGAACCATTAGACCATCAAGGAAATGCATCATGTCATTGGTGTCATCGTTGTCAATAAGGGGATGCGCCATAGTGTCAGTGTGAACAAACACTGATCACCATTTTGGGGTCGTCGAAAGCCCTCCTCGGGAGCATCTTGTAGACTCGGTGCTAAAAGGAATCCTCATCAGAGATAGTCGCACGGATTAACGTCTGGGCTTGACGATAGCCAGGGGAGGTCATTGTCAAAGCGTGTGGGGAAACACTTTTCGAGGAGGCTGCCACCGAGTCGGGGAAGGAGGTCATCCAAGACGTTGTCCGCACTGTGTAGCCGCACCTCATCCCGTTTAAACCACTGGCATCTCAATGGAAAATATTGATTTCGCAAATGAGAACATCTGTTCCATTTCTAAGTCGCCATTCCTATCGACGTAATCATCCCAAAAGAAAAGAAGAGCCTTGTTTGTGGAAGGCATGTGGAATGGAACATGCAACAAAGTTTTGCATTTTTATTTGTGTCGTGATAGAAATTGATGTTCGCCATTTCTGCTCTTCCAGGAGCCTCACAGATAGGGAGGATCGCTTTCACGTGGTGACTCCGACTTCAAGAATCAGAGCTGCAGACGATGGACTCGAGCGAAGGTGTAAAGCTGTGTTCCTAAAAATTAAATTACATTCTTTCTTTGTTTTTTCTGATAGAGATTCAGGTGTCTCCAGTCACCTGAATCTCCGACTTCTACTTTCTGGAGACAACTAACCCAACCCTGGTCTACCCATCTGCATTTGTCCTCCATGCAACATCAGAATCCACAACTGTCATTATTCAGTTTTCTAATTCCGCCTAAACATTCTACAGCTCATCATGAACGTTATTTAAGACTAAATAGCACAACTCCAAAATTTTATTGAATTCATTAGACATAGTACTCATTGAAGAGACTAAACTTAACAATGCCTCCAGATTCTCCCACAAACTACTCTTTCATCAAAAAGGATCAATCCAGCAATAGAGGTGGTGGAGGGCTCCTTCGTCTCCCTCATTCATAAAACCATATACAGTTCAGTAATATTTTCCAACTCAAGTTCAGACATTCTTGAGTTGCTCCCTTATGATAATACCATTGAACTTACCTGTAGAATAATATTTAAAAAATGGGGGAATTCATAGAAACGTCAATATTTACATCCTCACCAAACTCGTTCCCATCAGGATCCCAACCCCAACTTAGCAATCCACAAAATATCCCTGACTTAACAATCGGAGGAGACCTCAGATTTCTAGTCAATTGGATGAAAATTGAGGATTTCAGAAACTTGACGAAGTTGTTGACCTTTGGCCAATGTTTACTTTTTGACCTCAAAAACAATAGGCTTCTTCCTTATGACGAACTCTACCATGTGATGTTTAGTGAAGATCGGTTTAAAATTGTGACCTTTACGCAATTGACATATCCATCCATATAGACTGTGCAGAGCAGCGTCGGTGCTGCCGGAGCAGTCTCCTGGGCTTTTGGGCACAATCCTGGATGGGTTGCCACTCTGATACAGGATACTCGAATGGCTCAATCATCCCAGCAAGCTGGTACTCATTTTGACAGACCGAGTCAACCCACTGGTGTTAATTTAGTGGAAATGGACCTCAAACTCAGGAGCCAAGGATGTCAATCCACCCCCCTAACCCCGAAGCCAACACCA
Source organism: Eptatretus burgeri (assembly GCF_056783735.1). Classification (NCBI taxonomy): domain Eukaryota; kingdom Metazoa; phylum Chordata; class Myxini; order Myxiniformes; family Myxinidae; genus Eptatretus; species Eptatretus burgeri. Next base: position 50,623,754 of record NC_140977.1, on the reverse strand, counting down.
GGCTTTTCGTGGTGTTAAAGGGTCTTCAACGGTCGAAGGGGTCTCAGCAGTCTAAAGTGTTGAAACGTAATTCTAATAGTATATAATTAATCGACGTATGTGTGTGAAGTCACAGTGCAACCGACGTTCAAAGAGTACGTAATTAATAGACATATAGTCACACAGCTTCACTGTAAAAGGAACATTCCGATAGTATGTAATTTATAGACGTTCGTGTCGTCTGCAACTAACGTTCATATAGGATGGGATTAATAGGCACGTAGTCGTCACAGACTGACGGACAGCCGGCTTCACAGCTTCCCGGACTGACTGATGGCGAAGGGTGACTGATGGCTTCGCCGTCTCACCGCCTTCCCATGCTTTTCGTTTTTATTTATCCATATGCCAGTAACTTAAAAAATATCCAGAATAATCTTTGCTGTGTATAATCTTTGAATAATAATAATGAATAATAATAATAATATAATAATCTTTGAATAATAATCAGCTTCAAGGCACCATTAGTCTTCACATTTGTTTTGGCCATCGTTGATCAATTCTTAAACCTATTAGTGGTTAGGGGGAGTCCATCGGATGTTCATTGAGCATCTTACCCCACGCAGTGTCGAAAAACAAGGACGTGGGTGGGGGTCTGCGAGCGGAAAATTTGATTGGTCGTAATGACATAAAATTCCATAATATTTTGTCCAAGTCCTGCTCAACGGAAGGTTTTTGAAAGTGCCAAAAAGGTGATTTGATTTCAACAGTGTTCAAGTATATCATTCAGTTAAAGTAAAATAAAGATTTTAAAGGTGGTTGAAAGTTTTTTTTTTGTTTGTTTTTTTTTGGAAGTTTGCTGCCATTGATGAGTCTTTGACACCACCTTATTGAACACATTACATTAGTTCTTCGGGCCTCTTGTATGTATCCTTTATGATGTCCTTAAGAACAGTAGGTTTCCTGTTTGGAATGATTTTCAATTTGGTTTGACTGACATATAAACAGACAGACAGACTACACAAAGTATCTCACTCCTCCCTGCACATGCACGACCTGAACAAATTCAAAGCCAAAGGACTGTTAAACCACAGGTTTGTTTCCGGTCCATGTTCAAAATACAACATTCCATTGAAATAAAGTTCTTCCTCCATCATAAACTGATGCTTGTGGACAGATGGACAGATGGACAAAGGAAACCAATTGCTTTACCCCACTTTTTGCTTTGTGTATGGGGTAATAACCTTTTCATTGTTATTATACAGACATGAAGACAAAGGCTTGATAGGATGGTAGTTTATGTGGAGCGCACAATACAAAATCAACTGAAAGACATGAAAGAATCAGGAGTCAGGAGTCAGGAGAAGTAAAATAAAATGTGGAAACGTCGGATTTCCCCCTTAATTAGGTTAAGGGGATTTTGTATGATGATGCATTTTCATTGATAGCATTTTGGTGGCTATTTAAAGTTACCCTTGGTCACTAAGAGCCAATCACGATGTTTGGACTGGTGTCACCAGATCAGGCAGGGCAGGAAGATGACTGCCGACCTGAAGGTCGGTCACGGGTGAGCCAGCCGAGTTTTTCATGACAATCCAACAGCACCACTGTCACATCTCTCTCGAGTAGCTCAGCTTACTAAGGCTTTTTTCAATCCACGTTTAATATTGCTACTTTCAGCAAGATTGGACGAAACATTCTGAGAAACGATCACCATACCATTGGATGTGATATGCTGGTAAAAGGACACCTTGAAAGACTGCAGGGAAGAGCAGAAAGGATTGAATAAAGGAGGGTGCACCAAAATCTGTAAAAAAAGAGAGACATGAAAGAGATTGATATGGATTAAATAGTTTCAGCCACGGGTCCGTTCCGGTTACCCGGTTCTAGTCATGTCAAAACAATCGCTGGCAACAGCATAGTCTACAGCCCCAAGTAAGTTGCTGGACCTGTTTTTCACGCTACAATACTCGGGACCGCAGAATTAACTGGGTGAAACGCCGAAAGATACTCGTGACCTGTCAAATTTGGCCGAGCAACCGTTTGTTACGAACTGGGCTGAGATCGGTTTGAACCGGCTTTTTGATCCACACTACAACCAGCCAAAACCATCAAACGAGGCAACTACAACTAGCAGATTCCAACCCCGAGACACGGTATATCTATTCGCAAACCAAATGTTCAGGGAAAGGATAACATGAAACAAAAACAATAAGAACGAACAACCTCAATAACGGATATAAATTAATCAATAATAAAACCTGATAACCCTCACAAAACCATTCATTACGTGCCCTCGAAACAAACTGGCAAATGCAGATTCCTCAACTCTTCTATCTTAGGGCCCATCCAGTCACATGACATATACAAAACAATGTCGAGAGGTCGCTTTCAGGCTTGGAGGCAAAGCCACGCAGGAGTTCTGGGCAGGTCCCTTCACAGGTAAATTACTCCGTGACCAGGGAGAGAGAGAGAAGTGGACGTGACTGGTCTGGATGGCGCGACTCAGCCGGCCAACATTTCAGGACCACTGCAGGGCTGGAGTCCATCTACAAAGAGGCAGTGAAACTCGGCTTGGACCGTCGGCAAAACGAAACCCAGACATCTCTCCTCGGAGCACAACCTTCTGGCTTTGTCGGCCGACTCCTTCCAGCGGTACTGCTGCAGCACATTGAGTCATAATGGCTTTGTTCATGTTTGTCAAAAGCCACCAGCCGTAACAGCTATTTCTTGCACTCCTTGTGGTTATGTTAACTGCCTTTATGATGATACACTCACTTTGACAACATGTACACACACACACACACACACACACCGATGCATTCTCCCATGGCAGGCTCATGTGTGCACTTTGTAAAGAAAATTTAAACAGAGGAAAATAACATAAAAACACACAGCCAGAGGTTATATGTGACGGATAGAACAGGAGGACAGGGAAAACCAACATCTACCTGCACGTTGTTGTTATTCTTAACCAATATTAAGGAGATAACTGAACTATACTAAGCAGTTTTACCCCAGTAAGAGTCACCCCACAACAATATCCTTGACCTGAGAAGTAAAGGGGAAAGCCAAGAGGTAATTGTCAAAAGTGTCTTCGCTCTACAGTTAGAGGGAACCTGAGCGATCTCCGGTAAGAGCGAAAAAGAAGTCTTCCTCACAAGCTCTCTCGGACATTGTTGAAAATTTATTCATTAAAACAGCTCCAAAAGTCCACATCATTCATACAAAATAAGTGAAGCTCATGAGTAACCAAATCCATATGCAACACTTGAATTATAACACATTCACCAGCAGGTGGCAACCTTTAACAACACACAGAACCAACAATATACATCACTGACGTCACTTTAATTTGGCTTTTTAAAAAAAAATAAGAACAAAGACTGACTTGTTTTCGAGGAAGTCAAGTTATTCCTATTGTACTGGTTGGTTATTATGAGCTGGGGAATTGTTGAGTAAAGTTAAAAGACTTCGTCATAGTCAATGTCTGAAAGCAGACCGAATAAGTGGTTTTTTGAATTTTTAAGACTATTTTCATTTTGTCAGAGTTGGTGTTTCAACAGCTCATGCATGGATTTATTCATTTGAAAAACAATTATCTCTCAATATCTCATCAAGTTTCAATCAGATCTCTTCATTAGTGAAATGGCTTTATTACATGGTTCATTGAGATGATAGTGACACAATTATGAAGAGTTAAATATACATTCGGTGTAAAAGGAAGGTGACTGTTTACCATAAAATCGAAAGTCGTGGAATAGCAAAGTGATGGAGAGCAGGACTGCCCACCTGGACAGTGGGGGAAATGAACAAGCAGGTGGGTGAACAAATGTGAAAGGAGAGGGAAGGGCAAAAGAAAGATAGGTCTGCAGGCCCAGAGGGGAGGGTGCGCGGAAGGTTCATGGGGATAGTAAAGAACAAGGGCGTGGACATATGGAAGATGACATCAGATGGTGGTGAGCCGTTCTTTCGAAAACTCTGACTAATCCGATATCACAATAACAATCCGGAATCGCAGTCACTCTCGCATTCAGAATCCTACATTGGAGAAAAAGGCCAAAATCCAGTTAGGGCTCATCAAGGTGTGAGCAATGATGAAATGAGGTGGGAATTCAAAAAGATCTTGGAACAAGATATTCACTTCTTATTCTTCAGTCGGCTCTTTGGCCAAATTCAGGTGGCATTCATCCTCAGTTTCCAGTGCTCTCGATCAAGCATTGCTGCATGCGGGTCCTCTGTCTCCCGGCCCCCGGAGCCTTCTCCAACATATCGATGGAGTTGAGAGCTGCTCTGACCCATTTCAGTCTTCCATGTTTAGGTGTCCAGAGTGTAAGGTTTTCACAACAAACCCAACAAATGCCAACATTTTTACACCCGAATACAAGCTGGTGAGGTTCATTCATTGGTTTCATGTATGGTGATTGGGGTTGCTTGGTGAATTATTGCTGAGAAGGTGGGCTGTGCCACTGATGAAGGTTAGCGCAAGAATTTGTAATTTGGTCATGGTGCTGGCGAACGTCATGGTCATGGTGGTCAATTTGGTCATGGTGCTGGCGAAGGTCATGGTCATGGTGGTCAATTTGGTTATGGCGCCGGCGAAGGTCATGGTCATGGTGCCGCCTACTCTTCACGAAGGACACCGTGGGATCTTTAACTTCCACCAACTAATGTCGGAAGACAGGTCACCCAGTTAACGTCCATCCGAGGGACAGCACACTGTGAGACACCAGGATAAGAGTCTACAGCGAGGTCGGGATTCGAACGCAGGCGAGATTGCTCAGAGCGGCGTGTGCGTGTCAGCCACAACCCTTTATGGTGGAGAGCTTATACATGCATCGCATGTCGGACAGAGACATTCAGAGACATCAATGTACTTTTACATGAAATGCAATGACATTTGTAGTCTGCTTGGTGGTTCTGTCTGCAATGCAGTACGAACTAACTTCTGACCAGTTCTCTTTACTCTTTAATTCTGCACTCCCCAGTCCCTCCCCCCCCCACCCACCCCTCCTCACCCCACCCCGCTGTCTTTCTTCCCCAAACAACCCTTTCCTTCCTCTTCATAGCCTCCCAGCACTACTACGTGGGGAGTAGAATGCATGGAGAAGGTTACTTTGTCGATCTCGAAAAGATGCTCCGTGGTCAGATGTAGCAGATCTACAGCAACGACGTGGAGCACCAGGAGGGAGGTAAGAGTCCGGGGAGGGATTCCATGTGGAACCCCATGCGTCATGTCATTGTTGCTCAATTATTTCGTTACTGAATATGCAGTGAATGTGTAACCACAATACATAAAAACTGCCGTCCTGGTACCACTCAGATTATGGAGCTGCATTGTGGAGAAGGACAATAAGCATCTCCTCCCGAAGGTATTATTGGGCTGAAAAAATTCCGTGGAATCTCTTGCATGTACAGGGATAACATGGCTCTGGATGTCACGGTAATAACGCCGATAAAAAACAATTTAATGAAAACTTTTTGTAAAGATCAAGTGTTGTTAAGAATTGAAGTTGGTTCTGCGGAGTGCAAATATAGACTGCAGGAAGCAAGAGATTTTGTAAAAGGAAAATTATTCAGCTTTCCTATCGATAAATGACCACAGAGACAGATGTCAGGGTTTGCGGAACTGAGCTTGCGACTCAGAGGATGGAGCAAACCCAGGGAGTGTGTGTGACACTGCCATGGGAAGCAGCAGTGAAAACATTTCATGACAAATCAAAAAGAGTAAAACTGTTCTTGGAAAAATGCATGCAAATCGAGCAAGAGTTATTAACGTGTTTATTGTCTTTCAAAACATTTGAGGCAACATATTCGGTTTGGTGATGCTGAGAGGTGCCGGAAATCCGAAGAACGATGCACTGAAATCACAGTGGAAACAAGAACAGCACTCAGTGGAGCGCATACCTCCACCAGTCTGAACAGTTTACATTTTGTATCCCACTGATAGGACGGATATGGATCTGGACCTGAGTTAAAATCTAATCAGCTTGTTCTTGGCACCTCTCCAACTCATCCACCAAGTATGGCCATAACTCATCCATAACTTTTCTTAGATATCATGCTACGTATCGTTTTTTGACCCCATCCATCTCTCTGGTGAAAAATCATTTGAAAAATGTAAAAACATCTCATTTCCGAATTCGGGCTTCACCAAAATCCAATCAATATGTCCTGGTCACACACCGAACAAATCCAGCAAAGATCATCTGAATCCGTCCTCAACGTTTTGAGATATCTCGCAATACATCGTTTCTGGCTCGATCTCTCTTTGAGGAAGAATCACTTAAAAAAATTCTCTTATCCAGATCCGGCATTCGATCTTCACCAAAATCTAACAAATTCGTCCTTGTCACAAACCCAACCTGTCGACAAGATTTTGTCTGAATCCGTCCACAATATTTTGAGATGGCATGCTCAAAGAAAACACAGACAGACAGGAAAACAGGCAAAGGAGAAAACATAACTTCCATCCACCTTCGGTGGCAGAGACTAAAATAATAATGATGCGTTTCTTCTTCTGTTCAACCTCAAGAATTGTAAGCCGCTAACAATGAATGTGGAAGAGAACGTTGTGTGGACTGAGCACGCCTAATATGCGGAGAGTGTGGGTGAGCGTGCCAAGTAGGCAGCGAGTGTCGGCGAGCGTGCCGTGGAGAGTGCGGGCGAGCGGGCCTCGTAGGCGGAGAGAGTGCGGGCGAGCGCCCCTCGTGGGCGGAGAGAGTGCGGGCGTGCGGGCGGACGGCGCGGGCGGTGCGGGCAGGCGGCGCGGGCGGTCCTCGCGGGCTGGCGCGCCTCGCGGGTGGAGAGTGTGAGTGAGGATGTTTTATCGACCATTTATGTTGTTGAGCACGTTCAATATGGGGTAAGTATCGTGAACAAGTTTTATCGAGCACAATCAGAAGTACTCGGCGTTGCCCGTTATTGCTCGGACTAATTTTTGTGAGGGCCTAAAATACATCCCTATTCCTGCTCAGGAATGTGTTTGGGGATTATTTGATCTTACCTTTCACATTGCTACTCGTACAAAAGCTGAGGCACTATTGAGAGATTAAATCAAAGAAATCCCCAAAAAGGAACTTTTTTTTTGTCTAAAACTCCCTGCAGGCGTCAAACATGAACCTCCTCAAGGTTGATGAAGATCCTTTCAGCCATCTCTGAGAAAAATGGTGACACAGACACATAGCCAAACGGCTCTCTTGTGGTGTAGATGAGTGTGGTGAAGCATATTTAAACAGACAGCATGTGAATCATCTCCCCCCACCTCCCCAACAATCGATTGTGCCCACATCTTTTCCTTTTTAACTGAGTATCATTGAGCTGGTTCTGAAGAGCAAGAGCTGTGCCCCTTCTGGTTGGCAGCCGGCAGCGATGGTGGGTTGGAATGTGGAGCATTTCCCCAGGAAGTCTAGAAACAAATGTGGAAACTCCAGGTTGTTCAACACAGCATGGTACATGCACTTCCGTTCCATGATCCTAAACATGAACTGTGCATTGTGTGCCTCAAAAGGGGCACAATGAGGTTTTTAATGTTGTCCGTTCAAAGCACTCGAGAGTCGAAGCAATGGATTGACACAACGAAGGTAACAGAAACAGCGGGTAACATTTGTTTTAGTGATAAATCTTCCTTTCAATCAGAGTGGAGCTCGACAGCATCGAGCTATTGATCAGTTTGACCTCAGATGTCGGGGCATCAAATTGCATCACACAATCACATGGCATTTGTTTCCTGCCTTCCCGTCCACTTGTCAAATGCCGTTGATGATACACTCTTTCATGCCAAGAGAATGTTGCCGATATGTGCAGGCCTCGCTGCGGGATGCCATGCTTACGTCATAAGCATTGTGACGTCACGACCTACACTTCAGGTGTGTGTCTGGTTCTAACGAAACATAATGTCTGTGCAGCACTTACTCACACCAAGATGATTTATAGTCTCAAACAGCATGGTGAAACACAGACATCACAACAAGTTGGTCGTCGTCTTCACACATGTTTGTCACAAGGTAATAAAACAAATCATAAAGCATTTCTCAGTCAAAAGTTCTGCGACTGAAAAGATGTGGCGTGCATCGGCTCGCTACACGCACCTCTCCACACGTCGTTGCAGAGATTGACGTCACAGATTTGCAGTGTTGTCATGATTTGCACCAATTATAATACAAACAATTCTTTTCTACAAATTTGTTTATAATATTGGTGATATTATGTTTATTTGAAATTTATTCAGACCAAGCGGTCGAAATGGTCAAGGGTCTAAGCTGTCTAATATGTTTGAAGGGTGTAAGGGGTCTAAATGGTGTTGAGGTCGAAGGGGTCAAAAGTGTCTTAGGGATATTTTTGGGTCATCGGAGTCTGAAATAGTCTTCAGCGGTCAAATGGGGCTGAGCAATGTAAAGAGTCGAAAGATACATTTCAATTGTACATAATTGACGTGTGTACAGACTGCAACCGACGTTCAAACTTGTGTAATTAATAGGCATGTAGTCACACTGCTTCACTGTGAAAGGTGCATTCCAGTCGTATGCAATTAATAGATGTACCTGCAGTCTGCAACCAACGTTCAAACAGTACGTTTTAAATAGGCACATTGTCACACGGCTTCACAGACTGACCGTGCTTTTCGTTTGTATGTATATGTATATATATATATATATATATATATATATATATATATATATATATATATATATATATATATATATATATTGTTGCAGGCCGGCAGGGTCGGGTGAGAAGACCACTAGGTGGGGGAAGCTACGTCGATTCCCACAAGACTCCCCGGAATTGTAGGCCGTCGCTCACGGATAATTCCGTGACGCGGCAGGTCGCTTAACTGACCGTGGATGCCAATAACTCAATCGCGTGACCTCGGTACTATGGAATTGGAATTCTATGGAATTGGGTTACCTAATTAACCACGTGGTTTAACCACCGGGGAACCACGCCCTTGGTACGCCTTGCCAGAACCGGATCACTCTATCCGGATCAGATGCAGCCGAGCGGCACTGCCAAGGACGTACAGGCTAAAAGGAACAGACCATTTGGAGTAGAGACCCAGCTAAACCTGGATTCGAACCATGCTGGACCAATGAGAGAAAAGACAAAGGCGGGCTGGAAGTATTTGTACAACAATTATTTATTTACAGCAGGCGAGGAAAAGCATGTGGCACAACAAAGGTTTATTGGGTATGTAACGCAGGGAAAGAGGAGAGGGGTGTGGGGGATGCGACAGTTATACAAGCAACTTACTAAAGCAGACACAGTGCAGATTATTCACAGTAACAGCAATAAAATATCTTCTACAGGCTTACTTAACAGACAGGCACCAGCACAATCAGACACACACACACAGAAAAAGAAACCCCAAATGAAGGACTTTTGCAGCAAGGGAGGGAGGGGGTTGGGGTTATAGTTTTCAGTACCTGGGCGTTTCGGGGGAGCGGATGCTCCGTGGTGCGGTACCCGATGATAGCCGCGTCGTTCTGGCCACAGCCGTACGTGTGGAGATCGTGTTCCGAAGGAGGAGCTTGAGTGGAGAAAGGCGGAGTCCAGAGTGTGAGGGTGGAGCAGTAGGCGGGACCAGGCAGGAGGCGGTTCGTCAAGACGAGACGTGGGTGGAGTCAAGTAGCAGGAACACTCAGCGTGAAGACACCCACACAGAACACACACAACAACCACGACATGGAGGATTTCTCCGTGTTTTTTAGAGCCCAGCGGTCGGGGGGAGGGGCCATGCCGAATCCGACATCATCGCCTGAGTCGGCGTTCCCACTGGCCCCAACCCCTCACGTGGTCCGCCATCCTGGGCCAAGTTTCGGCCAGACGCCGGTATAGCCCGCCCATCTGGGTGCAAAAGCGTACATGACACACCGCACACGTCTGGCCTCGGGGAGACGGTGGAAGCTCAAAGCGCCAGTCTTCTCCATGGTGCACGTTGCGATTGTGCCTCAGAAGTGATCGTTGGGGAGGGTACCGTGGGTTGTCATGCTGTGGGAAGCGAGACGAGGGGCAAGCGAGGCAGATTTACCTCAGAAAAGAAAAGGTGGGAATAAAAGAAAAGGGAAAAAATGATTTAATAACCTAATTGAAGCCCATCGCAATGCGCCCCTGTGTCTTCCCACTACACAAGGAAGGGATCTAACCACACATATATTAATGGAATAACTGACTCGGGACAACTGTATGTTGTATGCAAACGGTTTTGAGAACCGTAACAATACATATATATATATATATATATATATATATATATATATATATATATATATATATATATATATATATATATATATATATATATATATATATATATATATATTGTTGCGGTTCTCGGAACCGGAACACCTTTGTGAAAGTGTTGCAAGGACTGGCCTGCAGGCAGCCGCGTTACCGGGGACTGCATTGGGCAGCCCGGAAATCTCCTTGTTGTATAAAGGCCAGTTCAAATGGACTGTGAGATGGCGTGTGGCCTGCCTTGTTGGGGTGAGTTGCCTCCAGCAGCCAGGAAAAATAATAAAAACCAACAAACAAAGGACCATTGAGGGCCCTGAAGACTCCTGATCATCGGTTGCCTGCTGTTGCACTCATCCCCGAATGTTGCCTTTATTGTTCTCTCCTCGAGTCACAGGTCCTGGGCCATGGGTAATGTAAATATTAGAAATGTGTATAGTTCTGACCCACCTGTATGTTTGTTTAGTTCCGGCAATATAGTTAAACTGTCCGAATAAGTCTGTTAATTTAGTTATGCAGCGCACTAGGTTATTTATTTTTGGGATATGTATTGAAAATCTCACATTCAGGGATCTGGAGGTAAAATGTACTAGGGGAACCTCCACCTGCATGCCACATGAATGTTAACGACTCGGGTCGAGTCGAGCAAAAGGGTGTGGGGTAGTGTTACGGTTCTCGGAACCATATGCATACAACATATAGTTGCAGGGCCGGGACGTTGGCCACGGGCACGACCGCTGGCTGGAGCCGTGAGTCGGCTTGACCGATTGCCCGGAATTCAGATCGTCGCCCCAGATAAGTCCGGAGTCGACGGGTCCTCTATCGGACTGAAATTTGCCAATGGATAGACCACATGGGGTAGGGTCGATTGCCAATTTGAATTTACCTAAATACCCACGTGGTCCAACTACCGGGAAATTTCACCTTCGACGGAACTCGTACGGAAACAAGCCGCTTAGCACGGCTCGTTCCGTCTGCGATTCCGAGCGGTTTAATCGCCAAGAACCGTCGGTCCCGATTGTCCCGTTACAACGGCCATGGCAATGGCCTTGATAATTTTCCCCAGCATGCGACGCGCTCATTCAATGAAGGAATTGACACGAATGAGCTGAAAACATTTAACAAATGGGGGTTTATTTATACAACAATAATGGGGGGAATTAGGGAAGCATGTAAGAACAGAATTAAACCAAATAAAGCAAGGCAATGATATACAGCGAGAAAGCACTTATACAATTCACTACCTACTGACTGGCACCACAAGCACACATATGCACACACCCAAAAATGGTCGGACCAGGTGGTCTTTGTTGAACTATCTTGGACCTGCCCGCCTCATGCGTTCTTCAAGGAGCAGGTCCTCGGGGCCGAACTGGACCCCCAGCACGATCTGGACGACCCAAGCGAGTGAAGGCTGGCGGGAGAAGACCCTCCGTGCGCAGACACTTTCGAGAACCAGCGGAGAACGACAGGAGGACAACGCGCACACCATGCCAGACCCAGAACCAACTCGCGCGAACGCGCAGACCGTGCCTATAATTATACCCCCGCTTCAGAGGGGGGGGGGGCCTCCGCGCGACCCTCCCTCTCTTGCTGGCTGGTTTTGGCGCACAGTCGCTCTTTGTCTCTCTCTGGCCAAAACGGGTGGCAAGCCCCTTCATTGGCCCGGGGGCGTGGTGACGTCACGTGGCCCCCTTTCCTCCTGTCGCGGGTCCGGATTGGCCGAGTGGCGGTCACCCCACCCGCTGCACACCGATTGGTCGATGGCCGCTTCGCGGCTCCTCCCCGAACTCCGCCTTCTTCCAAAGGACTGCCCCTCACACAGTCGGGGAAGTCTGATTGGCCGAGCGGTCACCCCACCCACTGCACGCCGATTGGTCGAGGGCCGCCGCGTTTCTCCTCCCCGAACTGTGCCTTCTTCCAGAGGACCGCCCCTCTCACAGTCGGGGAAGTTGAGCAACATATTTCTGCAGGGGCTCCGCCCACCCCTGACATCGGCCTGAGCGAGGTGAAGGTGAGGGTGATGCGGTGTCGTCGGCGGTGATGTCGGTGGTATAAATATAAACGAAAAGAAAACATGACTCTTAAAATAACTCCACAGCGCAGGAACATTTAATTACCCATTAGACTCGGGTCGGGACCCTAACTGGCAACATGTACTTCCCGATATAACTGATCTAAAGGACCTGTATGTTGTGTGCTCATGGCTTCCAGATTCGCAACAATATCGTTGTCCCGAGTTAGTTATTCCATTAATATACGTGTAGTTAGATCCCTTCCTTGTGTGGTTGGAAGACACGCGGGTGCGTTGCGATGGGCTTTAGTTAGGTTATTAAATCATTTTTTCCCCTTTTATTTTATCCCCACTTCATTTCATTGCTGAGGCAAAACCCACGACAACCCACGGTACCCTCCCCAACAATCGCTTCTGAGGCAAAATCGCAACTTGCACCATGGAGTAGACCGACGCTTTGAGTATTCCACCATCTACTCCAAACCAGATGTGGGCGGTGAATCGCGTTCGTTTTGCACCCAGGTGGGTGGGTCAAACTCGCGTCTGGCCGAAACCCCGCCCAGACAGGTGGACCACATGAAAGCCCGGTCCAATCGGAATGCTCGGATCGGACGGTGACGTCGGTTTCGCCATGGCTCCTCCCCGAGCTCCGTGATCTATAAAGTATGAAGCGATCCTCAGAGTTAAGTCGAGTTGGTTTTGCGGGTCGTTGGAGAGGTCGAGTTAGAATTGCGAGTTGTTGTGGTCGAAGTCGAAGTTGGAGAGGTTGAAGAGAATTGCGAGTTGTTGTGAAGGTGTTCCGGCTGCTTGGCTCTGCTTACGTCTCGCCTCGACGGCCCGCGTACTGGTCCCCGCACACACGACCTCGACCAAGCCTCTTGTCTGGTCCTGCTACTGATCAACTCGTGCCATTTTGGACTCTGCTCTCCTCCACTCAAGCTCCTGCTGCAGACACGATTACCACATGTGTGGCTGTGGTCTGAACTACACAGCTTTTGTTGGGTGCCGCACCAGGGAGCATCCCTTCCCCCGAAACTCTCAGGTACCAGAAACTGTGACCTCAACTCCCTCCCTCCCTCCCTGACTGCAAAAGTCCTTTTTTTCTTCTTTGGGTTTACTTTGTCTGAGTGTGTTGGCGCCTGCCCGTTAGATAAGCCTGTATAAGATCTTTGTTGTTGTGATTGTTGCTTTTATTAATCTCGCGCCAAGTCTGCACTGTGTCCGCTTTTGTAAGTTGTTTGTAAATTGTCGCACCACACCTCTCTCATCTTTCCCCTGCGTAGCATACCGAATAAACCTTTTTGTTGTGCCACATGCTTTCCCCCTGCTTATTATTGTAAATAAATAATTGTAGAAATGTTCCCAGCTCATCTTTGTCTTTTCCTCCATTGGTCCAGCATGGTTCGAATCTGAGTTTAGCCAGGTCTTTATTCCCGATAATCCGTTCCTTCTAGACGGTACGTCCTTGGTAGTGCCGCTCGACTGCATCCGATCCGGAAAGGTAATCGGTAGTTGGTAGAGTGATCCGGTTCGGGCAAGGCATACCGAGGGCGTGTTTTCCCCAATAGTTGAAGCCGCGTGGTTAATAAGGTAACTTGATTCTATACAGGAGGACCCTACGCCATGCAGTTGAGGTATTGGCATCCACGGTCGGTTAAGCGACCCACCGCGTCACAGAATTATCCGTGAAGCCTACAATTCCGGGGAGTCTGGTGGGAATCAACGTAGCTTTCCCCCACCTAGTGGTCATTCTCCGCCAGACCACGGCCCGCAACAGTATATATATATATATATATATATATATATATATATATATATATATATATATATATATATATATATATATATATATATATATATATATATATATATATATATATTATATATATTGCGGTTCTGGGAACCATATCCCTCCAAAGCAATAGCAACCATCATACAGCGCAGCGGTCCCTGGACAGTTATTCCATTAATGTACGTGCAGATAGTCCCTTCCCTTTTGTGTAGCGGGACAACAGGACAGTGTGTTGTGTGGATCTCATAGCTAGGTCTGCTTACACCACTCTAACTTCATTTCTCCTCTTCTTTTTCTGCTTATTCCCGAGGTAAGTCCAAATTTGGGTCTTCACGGAGGCCAACACGTGACGCGGCCGACTGACTGACATGGTATGTCGACTGGCTGTTTCCACCTTTTAGGCCATACAGTCCTGCTCCAGATCTGTGTACAGGTAGATGTTTAAATTTTGATTGCCTCTTCCTCAACTATCTTAAACAGTTATATTGGAACTTCATTAGTGCCCGGTGCCCTTTCAGGGCTCTACATACCTCACGATATCACCATCGGTTCTTTGTCGTGTTCTTTTTATTTGAAGGTTACCTTCATATTGCTGTTTCGTTTGTGTAGAGTTTCTGTATAGTCCTTCCATCTTTTTTTTTCCTCCTGTGTTTCTTCTGTCAGATATTTTCCTGCTCTACTATCAAGGACCCCAATCCTAAACCTCAACTTTCCTTCGATATCTCTGATTTCTTTTTCAAAACATCTCTTCTTTTTCCTGCTCTGTTATCACTTTCTATCTCTATACACACCTCTTAGAAATGCTCATCTGTCTTTCCTAGCTTATTGTTCGAAGTCTGCATTTAGCCTCTTTATGTCCTCTTGACGCCTCTTTTGGTTTTTGTCTTTCTTCTTCTGTCCACAATATTTATTTCCTCTTCTGACAGCCATCTCGCCTTTTTCTTTCTGCTTGCTTTTGGGATGATGTTTTTAGCATCTTTTTGGGTTTTTTTTTTTTTACAACATCTTCAACGTGCCACGATTTGGCTGAGAATCTGTCCTCCAAGTCCAGCTTTGCAAAACGTTTTTTTTTTCATTTTCCTTTATTGCAGAATGTTTAGATTTATTTTCCCCTTTAATTTGTTCAAAAATCTTCTTCTCTGAAGTGGCTGAACAAATCAAGGCAAAACTTTACATGTGTGACCATCTGTACAAGAGGAACAAAAGGTTCACACATATATCATATCATAGGTCACATGGTTGGCAGCCATATTGGATTTACCCTTAAACCTATAAAAATACACCTCTCACTCGCCCGCACTCTCTCCGCCTACGAGGCACGCTCGCCCGCACACTCCACCTACAAGGCGTACTCGCCCACACTCTAAAGAAGTCCTGGTTTGGGTCTGCAATCTCTAATTGCTCTTTTTCTTGTTTATATTTTAATTGATGGATGTTGTCTGACAATGCTGGGTTTTTTTCCCAGTGTACTGGCTTCAATGTACATCTGCACATAAGATTTCAGTTTTCTACGTCACGCTGAAGTCGGCGATCTTTAATATCAGTCAGTCAGTAGTTAGAAAGAGCTTCATATATTGGATTAGTGAGGTGTGCTTACACATTGTGTAAGCATACGAACCGGGTTTCCCCATTGTCTCGGGTCGCTCACCTGCATTACATTCTTCATTTATTTATTTTCATTTTTTTTTTTTCATTTACAGATGCTTTCTCATGGTTCTGTGATTTTTTTTTTCCTGGTGTATCGGCTTCGATGTCCGGCGGTAGGCCAAATTACCATGCTTTCCCATTGTCTCGGGTTACTCACCTGCATTTTTTTTTTCATTTACTTATATTTTCATATACGGATGTTTTCCGACGATTCTGTGATTTTTTTTTCCCAGTGTATCGGCCTTGATGTCCATCTGCCCGCGAAATTTTGGCTTTCAACGTCACCCAAAAGGTACCGATCCTTAATATCACTGAGTGAGTCAGTGAATCAGTCAGTCAGTCACTGGTTAGAAAGAGCTTTTTATCCATTTATATATTTATTAATTTATATTGAATGTTTGAAAAAAAAATGAACTTCTTCAGGAAGCTCGAGGATGCATAAAATTTCATATATTGGACAGTGGCAGAATTCCTTTAAGATTTTACTGGAAAATAAAAGGTGAAGATTACGGAATCGAGGATTACATTTATGTGATCTTCGATTCCTGGCTTAAAAACCTGCTCAAGGATGTGCAAGGAACTTTAATGCAGGAGGAGGCAGTTTAGCCCATCAGGCCTATGTGACATAAACCCCATATTAATTCAATCTCCCAGTTTATTAACTTAATTTAATTCGGTAGGGAGGTCTGAGGACGAGTGGTGAGGAAAACAATTGAGTAGATTTTATAAATTGTATGTTTGCCTTTGGGGTTGGTGGTGGTGGCGGTGACTGCGATGAGGTGGGGGAGGGGGGGAGAGGGGAAGGGGTTGGGGTATGAAAACTGTTGCTGGCTTAGGAATGGTCAGGAATTCAGAAATCACAGCTGGCTAAGGATTAGTGGGGTTTTGTCCCTCCAAAACCTTGAACAGTACATTATTGTAGGCTAACGTAATAGCCAAGATTTTCTTTAAATTGAAATTTATTTAAACAAACAAGTAATTTTTGTTCGATAATAAACTGAGCAATCAAATTCAGCAGTGCACAACCTGCATACGATGCCAACTGCTGCCCTTGCACAGCAGATCCTTGGGCATGGCACCAAATGCAGAGGAACATTCGACCCAAAAAAGCAATACAGTGCCTTTTGTTGGGGAAAAAATAAATGTTGGAATGAAAACAAGCAAACAGCTGTGTCTGCGCTAGCCACATGAAGAGGAAACTGTAGCTGGCATACAGTGTATAAAAGGATGAACCGATGTGTTCTCACATCCGCAGTGTTGCTTCACGTCATTCATCACTACACAGATGACATAATGTAATCCCACAACTAAATTCGAGAAATTGAGTAATGAAGCTAAAATGTGATAATGTGACATAAACGAGATAGTGTCCGATACAACACCCAAGCCGTACCATGACAGACGAAGCCAACTCCACTGGCAGTATCACTGCAGTTAAAGTGCTAAAATTACATGATAACGTCATCAAGCATAAGGTTGTGGATAGGTCGAGGCATAGTTCCAGCGCTGTACATTTGTGATACATCTTGATGGGTCACAAGCATGCAAATAAGGATTGATCCAACAAATGGAAAGGGCATGAATGGACGACATGCATGCTTATTGGTACACATACACTTGTGTGTTTCTATTTGTGTGCATTCCTTCCCTCCAACTTCCTTGCCTTCATTTTCTTCCCTTTTTGTTTTTTTTTTCTTTTTGCAACTCGCAGCTTCCCATTTCTTTTGGCTGTTCAGAAGTTGCTCCATATGCTAGCCATCGGAAACAGTGGAACGCATCCTCCTTCCTTACAAACACGCGTGCTGTTCGTTAAGAAAGACATGCGGCAAGATCATGCGGCCACCTGTCGAGTTGGTCAGAGTGGCACCATAAAGCACGTGTTACTCCGGTTCCAATTTGGAGGATGAACCAGAACATTTGTATCACATTTAGTGTGAGATGCGAGTGGTCCAGAAAGGTGTTTTTATTGAGAAGTCATGAGGGTGGCTCTGGTAGGGGAGGGGTGATGTGAGATGTAGATGGACTGTAGACCCATTCCACGGAGTGGGGGTGCTGGAATGCTTGCCTCGGGCCTCATTCTTCTCTTCCTCGTGGGGGAACTTCATCTTCCGGACAGTAGGATGAGGGGAAACAGATTTAATGTTGATGCGTGGGCGGCAGATGAGTTTCTGGGTACACGATGATTTTCGTTTTCCTGGCTCGGCGTTGCTAGCTAAGCAGCTTCAGAGCCACCCTGATTCACCATATGCGTGCATCGTTCTTTTGTGGCAATTTCTGACTCAGATGGATTTGAATTGGAAATTACCAAAACCTTGAATCACATTGAGAGACAAGATTGATTCGGAATTGAGATCAGGGCAAAATTAAAACTACTATAAATAAAGAAACACATGTTTGATGATCTCTGTGAAAGCAATTTCCTCCTTGTACTGCCAATTTACTGTCACATGAATTATTTTAATTGCCACCAAATCCCTGTGGATAAAACGTCTGTCTTGTTGATCTGTTGCTGCCGCTTCGATAGGACACACCATGAACCAGCTGCACAGACAAAACCACCTGCCCAGCTGCACAGACCGGTGTTAACAATCTCTCGAACCGTAGTTGCAGCAGGTTGATCGGCATCTCAAGGAGATTGGGGTGGGCCAGGCATCTGCCTGGGGGATGGCCAGATGGAGACCCCTGGAGTACCGGTGGAAAGTGGACGCAGCGACGCGCTGTTCCGGCACATGCTCCCACACCTGACATGACCTAAAACGCAGACTCTAGTGAGGTCTTTGGAAGGACCACTGCCTGCAATATCTCCCAACAGAGTGGTGATGATACTTGAGCATGGTCTTTGGTAAGTTTCAGCATCTTCTATGCAACTGGACCCGAAGGCATTATTTCTCAGGCTATTCGGTGAAGGGAACGTCTCATCTGGGTTTTTTTCGGGAACATTTTCTCTCCAGAAGCAGGAGCTAAAAACATCCTCCCATATCTTTCCATGATCAAATTCTGGCAACGTTGGAGTACTTCCTTGGGCTAAAGGTCAGCCATGACCCAGGTATGGGATAATAATACTTGCAATCTGATCTAATTTTCCATTGGAAGTCCCCACCATTATGGAGCTTCCTGGATTTTTCAAGGCGTTGCAGTGCAAGAAGAGTGTGTTGAGACAAGTCTGTGAATACAACATTCAAACTGCACAGGATACCGGCCCGTAGGCCAACTTTTGGGAACACAATGGGGAATGTAGCCTCCAAATTGCACATTCGATAGCCAGCTTAACATTCTCTCCAAACAGACTGAGCGTGCCATGTCACCTTGTCAAACTGGAGTCCAAGTCAAGTGAAATTCCACGAGGATTCAAACTAAAGACTGCAGCTCTGAGAGCAGCCATGCAACCAGCTGAGATATCTTTTCATTCCTCACAAAAGGATCCGTGTGTAAATATTTGGGCTGCAGGCAGATGTAAGGAATAACACTTCCAGATTGGTGTGTGTGTGTGTGTGTGTGTGTGTGTGTGTGTGTGTGTGTGTGTGTGTGTGTGTGTGTGTGTGTGTGTGTGTGTGTGTGTGTGTGTGTGTGTGTGTGTGTGTGTGTGTGTGTGTATTGCTGTTGTTTGATGTTATCTCCACACGTGGATGGGTTTCAGGAAATTGAACGGACACCTACCAGGTCTCAATGTATCTACCACCATATGTGTGCGTGTGCGTGTGTGCATGTGTGCATGCTTGTGTGATATATATATATATATATATATATATATATATATATATGTATATATATATATATATATATATATATATATATATATATATATATATATATATATATATATATATATATATATATATATATATATTCTAGATGACCAGTGAACCCGTTGGGTTCCCGTTGTGACAGCGGTTGATGGAAAAAAAAAAAAAAAAACATTTCAAAATAAATTAAAGATAGCTCCAGCGAACTATACCGCTGAGGTTGTTTGCATTGATCAAATTCTCCCGAAGAGTACTTGACTGAATTGAGAATTGATTTTTTTTTGAATAACTTTTTCGTTGCTCGATTTGAACGAAACTTGATACTGCACATCACAGGAGAATGGTGAGTAATGTGGGCCGAAATTTTTTGCGCTATCGTGTACCGTTTTGGCTGTATTTCAGGAACACATTTCCGCCGGTACACCAGGGGCCTCCGTCTGGCCATCCGCCAGGCAGATTCCAGGCCCATCCCCATCTCCTTGAGATGCTGATCAACCTTCTGTAACCAAGAGGCACGTGGTCGGCCCATAGGCCTCCTCCACTCACGAGACTCCCTCGCTGAGAGAATCTGGTGAGCAGGATCAGCGTCAGGAAAACGAGCCACATGTCCATGTTGCCGCAGGTGATGCTCACAGACTATGCAGGTAACAAATCTCATTTGAGTCTCTCTCAGCAACCACTCGTTGCTGTTGATTGGAGGTCAACAATGGGGATAGTGACACCCCTGACATCCAACTCACAGCCAGTGGGTCACCCTGGTACAGCAACTCAAAGTAACCGGCCAGCAGCCCTTCATTTTGGACTCCTCTTTCAAGAGCCCACCACCCTCTGCTCTAACTGCAGTTCACTGAAGGACAGGCTTGGAGGAACACAATGCACAAATTCCCCTGTAAGCACTCGTGCACTCGTAAAGCATTTCCTCCACCAGCCTTGTGAAGTTCAGCATGGATTCCACAAATCCCAGGAGCATTACCCCCATTTCAACCGGTTCACCACAGCCAGTGTTTCCACAAACGAAGATCGATCACAGTTGATTGGGGGGTCAGCAATTGGGATTTGAAACACCCCTGACATCAAACTTGACAGCTGGTGAATCAGCCTGGTACAGCCTCTCAAAGTAAGCGGCCCAGCGGGTCTTTACTACGGACTCCTCTGTCAAGAGCTCACCACCCTATGCTCCGACTGCAGTACACCGAGGGACGGGCTTGGAGGAGCGCAATGCACGAATTTCCCTGTAAGCAGGACGAGAATCACTTGACCACAGGTGATGCTCTACCCCTTCACAGATCCCTCGCACATAGGACTCCTTGTCCACCCTCCGCGAACATACAGTTTTATGCCTCAGCTCCCTGACCAACTCAGCTCTGCCATTAAGCTTGGCCCTGCGACTCAAGTCAATGGTATTCAGTGTCCCTTGGCAGACAAAGTTCCTCTTCACCTGATTGTGTTAATAAATTTGAATTAATAAATGATCGTAACTTAATTATATTCTTCGTGAAGCATCTTAAATACATGTCAAAGTTAGAATTGTGGGTGGAGTCAGGGCAGCTCTCCAACCAATCAGTGGGAAGGATTGTTGTGCGCGCACACACACACGCACACACACACACACACACACACACACACACACACACACACACACACACACACACACACACACACACACAATTTTACGAGCAGGATATGCTTACACATTGTAAGCAATATTGAACCGTGCTTCCCCATTGTCTGGGGTCGCTCACCTGCATTTGATTTTTCATTCATTTATTTATTTCATTTATGATTGATTATAAATGATTCTGTGTATACATACATATATATATATATATATATATACACACACACACACACACTAGGGTTAGCTGTTAGGGTTAGGGTAGTTAACTTTAACCCAAACCCTAACCCAAACAGCTTGGCGTAGGGGAGGTAAACAGCGCCCGGGGCAAAGTGGAAATTTGCGTCCCCCGTAGGCCTTAAACTTGAGTGGATTTGAATGGAAAATCCCATAAGGGATATCGATTCATCGATTTTTTTCGAATATCGGAAGTGTTATGGAAAATTTTTTATAGCCAATGACCTAAGTTGGACCAAAAGCCATAATCGTACCAAATGTGAATGGAATCCGTTGGAGTTTGTGAAAATGCATCAAAACGAATTTTGAGGGGCCTCTTAAGGAAGACAATAATATCATTAGTATATGTGCCAAAGCTTGTTTCATTTCATGCAGTAACAAAAATCTGATGGTGGAACAAAGAAAGGGGCGTGCCGAAATATTAATATAGATATATATATATATATATATATATATATATATATATATATATATATATATATATATATATATATATATATATATATATATATATATATATATATATATATATATATATATATATATATATATATATAGCAGGGAAAATGCTTTAGCAGGGAAAATGGCCTTTTAAATGCTTGTGTGTATATATATATATATATATATATATATATATATATATATATATATATATATATATGAAAAACACGCACGCTCACAGTGTATGCTAACACATTATAAACATTAACGAACCGTGCTTCCCCATTGTCTCAGGTCGCTCACCTGCATTTGATTTTTTTTAAAACTTATTTTCATTTGTGTATATTTTAATTTATGGACTCTTTCCGACAGTTCTGTGATTTTTGCTGGTGTATCGGCTTCGATGTCCGTCGGCGCACAAAATTTCCGTGCTTCCCCATTGTCTCAGGTTGCTCACCTGCATTTGTTTTTCTTTTTCTTTTTTCTTCATTTTTTGTTTTCATTTATTTATGTTTCATTTATGAATGTTGTATGATGATTCTGTGGGTTATTGGTTGTTTTTTTTCTGGTGTACTGGCTTCATTGTCCATCGGCACGCAACATTTCAGCTTTCTACGTCATACAGAAGGCACCAATCTTTAATGTCAGTCAGTCAGTCAGTCCGTCAGTCGATCAGTGGTTAGAAAGAGCTTTATGTATAAGATATAATGTATACTAGACGACCCGTGAACCGGTTGGGTTCCCGTTGTGACAGCGGTTGATCAAAAAATCATTTGAAGAAGAAAAAGTCTTCGATATACCCCGCCATAGTAAATATATATATATATATATATATATATATATATATATTTTTTAATCTGCAAACATCAAAAGGCACGAGTTCACCACTTGCTTGATATGTGTACCAAATTTCATAAAGATATCTCAAGTGGTTTTGCAGTTAAGCTCCGGAAACGAAATGTGACGGACGGATGGAACCCATTTCTATATCCCCTGCCAACTTCGTTGGTTGGCGGGGGATAAAAAAGGGATAGCTCCAGCAAACTACACCGCTGAGGTTGTTTGCATTGATCAAATAATCCCGAAGAGTACTTGACTGAATCAGGAATTGATTTTTATCCCCCGCCAACCAAATGGGTTCCGTCCGTCCGTCACATTTCGTTTCCGGAGCTTAACTACAAATCTCCTCAAGATATATTTATGAAATTTGGTACACATATCAAGCAAGTGGTGAACTGGTGCCTTTTGATATTTAGAGATTTCCCCCAAAAATATTTTTGTCACTTTCCATGGAAACAGGTTGGGTATTAAAAAATAATTGAGGTTAACCTTTGTTTCCAGAGGACAGTTGCAAAACTATTAAGTATTTCTTTATGAAATTTGGTACACACGTCGAGAATAAATTGAACTGGTGCCTTTTGCTGCTTGTCCTCATTTACTATGGCGGGGGATATCGAAGACTTTATCTTCAACGGATGCTAGTTAATAATTGTTTCGTTGCCCGATTTGAACGAAACTTGATACTGCACACCGCAGGCGAATGGTGAGTTAGGTGGGCTGAAATTTTTTGCGCTATCATGTACCGTTTTGGCTGTATTTCGGGAACATACATACATATCTATATATATACACACACAAGATGAGTTTTAGTAACATACTATGTATGTATATGTGTGTGCATGCAAGTTGCTGTTGTTGGCTGCTATTTCCACATGTGGGTGGGTTTCAGGAGATGGAACGGAGACCTACCAGGTCTCTGTGTATGTGTGTGTGTTGATCACACAGGCCTCGCTGATTGGGAAAAATTACCAATTTCCTGCAATTTATTTTCTTGCAACCCCCGGTGCATTAAATTCAAATTATTGAATTAAAACACACACCCTTAATAATCCATCTTGCCTTTTGTGGGGTTCCTGGGAAAGAAGGAAAATGGAGTGCAGCTTGTGTTTACTAAATTACATTTTTCCCAAGACTGGCCTGGAATTCCAAATGTACTGCCCACTCAGCTTTTCCCACACACGGCTCCTCGATCCGATCGTGCACCGTGAAAATGCTCGGACACGACTCCGGACATCATTTCAAGCCGTTTTGAAACTCTGTATTTGATTTGATGTCCTATCGTTGTTTTTTTTTGGGGATTGTCTCCTGTTCAGTTCCATTTTCCATACCCGTTGCCAATGCACGCTCACTTTCATTGAGGTTTTTGTGCAAATCTTTTCTTTCTTTCTTTCTTTTTATTGTGATTTGGCCTATGGTGACCACTTGCCTTCAGAGCTAATATCACGAGGTGGAAGTCGAGCTGCGAGAAGGTGGGAGAAGGTCTCCTGGCATGCGTTTCTCATTCACCCCACTACTTCCGACCTCCTACCTTTGTTGGCCTGTACATTGGAAATTGTGCTATTTATAAAATATCCTTTGTGACTCTTTTTCTGTCTAACCGCCTGGAGCATCCAGCGCATGTTGCCTTTCGATGGCCTCTTGCCTCGCGCAGCCCGCCATCCTTTTCGTCACCGGGATGCCTCCCTTACTTGTCTGGTGGTGCTGATGCCGAGGAAGGGTCACGGCAGCTGAGCTCCAGGCAGGGTCGCCAATCAATCTTTTTTAGCTGTGTGGGGATCCCAAGTAAAAAACAAATCGGTTACCTGTGGAACCTGCGGCTATTTTCCTGACAATTAAGATAGTCTTATAACAAGTCTTCCGAACAATTAACTAACCGACCACAATCGTATTATTTTAACCTTGGCTTGAGAGGTGACAGGACAGTCGAGATAATTCCAGCAGATGCACTGCTTGAATTATTACCTCCGCCGCCAAAGGTGGACCGAGATTATGTTTTTGGGGTAGTCGCCAGACTACCGTTTTTCTCAGGTTTTCCGTCTGTCTGTTTGTTTGTATGTAATGGACAGCTCTGGAGGCCAGAGGAGTCAACCGATTTTGATGAAACTCGACTGGTAGGTTCATACTAGGATCTAGTTGAATGCTTTTGAGCACCTGTTATGGACGCCACCGTTGCCTAGCAATGGGACTTTGAATTTTTTGAAAAATTCCGAAAAATATTTTTATTTATATTTACTTCTAAAATCAAAAATCTGCTTCCGTGCTTTTATGCGCACTATAATCAACGTCTTTGTCAAAAATTTTCAGCCCGATCCGTCAAAAACTGTATGACTAGTATGCAATTATATAGCGACCACCCATGTTCCCTACCGGCTCGTCTGTCTGTCTGTCTGTCTGTCTGCTTGTGAGCATGATATTTCAAAAATTAATGGACGGATTCGGACAAAACTTGGTGGACAAGTCAGGTGTGCGACAAGGACGAATTGATTAAATTTTGGTGAAGATCCACATCCGGATCCGGATACTAGACTTTCAAAGAAATCTTGAAGTGATTCTTCACCAATGAGAGACCCGGCCTGGTGTTGGTTTAAAGGTTAAGGTGGCTGGTTTAAGATCAGAGACTAGAGTTCAAGCCCCTGTTTTTGTTTTTGACCGTTGAATTAACACTAGGTATGTTGACTCAGCCTTATCATCCTTCTGAGGTCAGCAAAATGAGTACCAACTTACATCAGTGGCACAGCCATGCCCTCAGAAAATGATGCAGCCAAGCAGCCACAAATAAATCGAGTGATCGGACGAAAAAGGACATGTCCATGATATCTCAAAACGTGGACGGATTTGGACGAAACTTGGTGGATGATTTGGGGAGGTGACGACAACGAGCTGATTCGATTTTGGTTCAGGTCCGGATCCAGATTTGGCCTTTCAGTGGCATACAAAATCTAAAACTGTTCAGCCTGGCAGAGGTATGAACCCTCCGATGTCGTTCTAGTTAAGCATGCTCTCTATTGCACCATAGACAAATTAATTCTCCCTCGGGATCCAAAATATGAGCACGTGAGACGTAAATGTTTGAAAATAGAATGTCGATACGAATAAGATGCACAAAGAAGGTAAATGAGATGTGGATGCAACATTGGAAAGGTGGGCCAAATGGTGCCATCTATATGAAGGCTTTGTTACACGAGGAGTGGTCAGGAAATCCAGGTACTCGGTGAGGTTGTTCAGCACAATGATTATAATTCGTGCAAACAGACGACCAAGAGATGGATCCTGCAACACGACGATGCAACACGACGAGCACAATGCGATGTAAGTGCCTCAATTTCTGACCAGCCATGGCATTCCAACTTGCTCGCGTGATCTTGGGTCCACAAGACCTTTTGCTCTTTCCAAGAAAGGAAAGTAAACGGAAAGGAAGACGATTTGATGAAATGTCAGAAATTGTTTAACATTCAACATTGGTTCCATGAGCGATCCACAAATCCACCCAATATAACTTCCAGGTGTTACAGGTATTCTGGATTAAGTGACATTACAAATTCAGGAAGAAAAAGCCGTCTCAAGGTCAGGTCAGGTCAGGTATGGGAGCATTTGCCGGAGCAGCGCCTCGCGTCCATGCGTCTCAAACTCACCCTGTATATTGTTGCAACATCTACTTGAGTTACAGAAACAGTCTGGCAACTTAAAGATCAGCAGCACATCATGGAGCTCCTTGCAATTTAAGCCTTTTTAGTCTACCGCCTTCTCGGGCATATGCAGGAGGTTGCACAGATGTTACATCCTCACACTCGGAGATGAGCAGACTTCATTGTACTTCTACGAGTACAAGAATTACAATGACATCTTTAGACAATGGACAAATCAATGCAGTATAATGTTATTTGAACCTGGTGTCACAGCATGTGTTTGTGTGTGCATAACACCATCCACTCAGTGACAGACTTTAGTGGACACTGAAGAATATTACAAGCGTCCTCAGGAGATGTCAGAAGCCAAAACAATGAAAGGGACAAAAGAGAAAAATGCCTGCGGAATCGAGTCTGAAATATAACAGTTGAAGAACAAGCGCCGTCGGCAGAGGAAGAAAGGTCGCATTGGCTGTCACTGGGCAGGAAGATGAGCAGTTTCCGTCGTAGGCAAACTTCCGACCCCATGGCCCACCCTAACCGATCCCAGATGGCAGGACAGCAGTTGCTGGAGAAGGCAATGCGGTTGACAGCAGTGGCTTCAATTAATCATTCCCGACACACACACAAACTCAACGGATAATGCACACCTCGGCAACAACGGCACGGCACAGTTGTAAAGGTTTCCAACAGTGCGTCGCTTCAAAATGATTTGCAGCAGTGTCCTTTTTTTCTTTCTTTTTTTGCTTCAATTGATACGTTTTTCATAGGGAAAGCCACACGACTGCCAGCACGCAATCATTCGATCGGAGTTCCACGCAATCCCAGTTGTAAGGCGTTGTTACAAGACCAACACCCTCGCGCTAACAAAACATTGAGAAGACGATTCGATGAGAACTTTGCAGTATCACAAATCACTGCCATCCCAGTCGGAGAGGTTACACCATGGGGACACACGTTAACCATATCCTGCTGTTCGTGCATCTGCGGACGGCAGATGTGAATGCTGTGTCCAATATCTTCTTGGCAATGTGGCCCTTGCATGTGATCGAGCAGTCGGTCCGTTCCACGCGTTTGGAAGGTTTGACACGCGGCAGGTCCTTGGAATTGGTACATTCGATCTGCTTTTGTTAATATTTTATATTGTGTCTGTTTGCACTACATCATACAGATACAATGGCTCATTAATTGTTGGAAGTACTGCACAATAAAACCTGTATGTTGAAAGAGTTTTAGGAGGAATGCTCTCCTAGGGAGGGGTAAAGAGACTTTCCAGCCATCCTGTACATTCTGACATAATCGGAGTCGAATGAGCACTATGCCGGAAATTTTTGCAAGAGAGGAATATCGTGCACAACTTTAAATAGGTCCATCCTTTCTCCTGCAATTTCTCGAGTACGTTGCTCATTATTAGTCTCGTTCCAGAAAGGATGGGAGTGGTATGTGTGTGTGTGTGTGTGTGTGTGTGTGTGTGTGTGTGTGTGTGTGTGTGTGTGTGTTTCCAGATGAATGTAGACTCGATGCAACACCATATTAATCACTCAAAAGCGAGAAGCCTGTTAGTTCTAGATAACCACCATAAATTACCATTAATTTACTGGATCCATAAAATGTACAAAAACCCTCGTAAGATGAGGTTCATCATTGCAAGTAGAGAATGTAGTTTGTAACCATTGTCAGGTCGTGTTATGGGGCAATGAAGCTAATTCATCCATGAAAAGGCAAGGTTTTATTCTGGTATTAAAAAATTCTGGACCATTGATAGTTACCTCCGCCACCGAAGGTGGACGGAGGTTATGTATTCACCCCTGTTTGTCTATTTGTCTGTGATGAGGATATTTCAAAAAGATATGGACCAAACTTGGACCAAAAAAAAGTTATGGACCATTCAGACCAAACTTGGTGGACAGGTTTAGTGGGTGATAGGGACCATTTGATTCCATTTTGGTGAAGAACAGATCCGGATCTGGATATGAAAATTATTTTTTATTTGTTCAGTGATTCTTCACCATTGAGAGATGAGGCCAAAATCAATATATAGGACGATATTTCAAAAAAGTTGTGGACGAGTTATGAATAAACTTGGTGGTTGAGTTTGGTAGGTGACGAGAACAAGCCTATTCGATTTTGGTTCATCTCCAGATGCAGATGTGCCCCATCAGTGGGTTCAAAACGTAACCTGTTCAACCTGGCAGAGGTAAGCGCTCCACCAAGTGTCATTCTAGTTCCAAACCTGTAATCGACAGTATCCACAACATCAACAAGGGCAAGTCTAAATGTCTATCAACTTAAGATTATTCCACATGACAAGTTCGTAACTACCTGCGAGAGTTGATGAGTCCAATTACTTTGGATTCAATTCTGTCCAGTAAGTACAGTATGTGGAGCTCGAACCTCCCCAGATGTGAGCGCAGTACTCTATCCAAGGACGAATCAATCTTTTATATCGTTGACACAACTGTTCAAAGGAGAAGAATCTTCAACATCTGAACAGGATTCCTAGTTTCTTCGATGAAGACTTAGCGATTTGCAAAATGTATGGATTCCAGGATTAATTTATGTTAGGGTAATACCTAGCAGGTGTATTGTATCACATGGTGTAATTGTATGTCTGGTGTTGGCTTAATCGTTAGGGTGGTGGGCTTGGGATCCGAGGATCCTGAGTTCAAATCCCACTCGTCTGAATTAATGCCGGGTGGGGTTGACTCTGCCTGTCGTCCTTCTGAGGTCGGCAAAATGACCTTACTGGTATACTGTGTCGGAGTGGCGAGCGGCGACCCACCCAGGATTGTGCCCAATAGCCAAGGAGACTCTCTGCAGAGCATTGGTGCTGCCGAAGTAGACAGACAGACAGACAGACAGACAGACAGACCCATTTGCCTCAATGGGAAATCTTGTCCAAATCCGAATTTAAAGAGGTGGCTTTGATGAAATGAGATGTAGATATAGTGAAGAAAGATGGAGCAGATGTGACGAACATAGAGGAATGTAATGTTGAGTAATCAATCGGCATACGAGGGCATTTGGTTATTTGCAGAAGAGAGAAGGTCATTGATAAAAAGAAGGAAGAGTGTTGGAGACAGGACAGAACCCTGAAGGACACCACTGTTCATCAGGAAGGAGATGTTGAACCATCAACAATTACGGAGAGAGAGAGAGAGAGAGAGAGAGAGAGAGAGAGAGAGAGAGAGAGAGAGAGAGAGAGAGAGAGAGAGAGAGAGAGAGATTGGAGAGAGATTGGAGAGAGATTGGAGAGAGATTGGAGAGAGATTGGAGAGAGAGTGCAAGATGAAAAAGCAGATAAGTGAAGGAGAAAAGCCTAAAGAGGGAAGCTTGGATATCAGACCCCGATGCCAAACTGTGTCAAAGGCTTTTGAGATATCAAAATGTAGAAGCAGAAGTTCCAACGGTAACATTTATCATTCTTCGACATTATATTATATTATTCAGCAGCACACAACATTATATACAGTAATACTTCTCGAAGCAATGAAACAAATTATAAAAGTACACGGAAGAAGAACACAAACAACCACAACCGCAACCACCAGAACTTCAGCAGCAACAACAACAACAATGTGTTATCAAAGATACTTTTCCACATGTTTCACTTCATTTTACATCTTCATTGAGATTCAGAGAGGCGTGCAATACATGCAATTTGTATTCATGTCTCTCTGAATCTCATAAACGTCACAAATCCGCAAGTACAACATGCTATCCGTTGATTCACCAAACCCATCAGCCAAGAGAAGGGTATGCATATACCTTGTGTTATATTTAAGGTGATATGTGCATAATTTAAGGTATTATCATCGAGTGGAATGTGTGATGGAGTTGTAACTAATGTGATAATGCATTAAATCCTCCAGCAAGTGGAGTTTGATTCGTGATGTTCCATTGACAGGTTTACTGGCTGCCTGGATGCAACTGAGGTTGCCGATCTACTGATGTGGATCCGTGACCAAGGTTGTGGATCCACCGTTTGGAGAGGTTCTGGGCTGAAAGGATCGAAACCTCGAGGAAGAACAGTGCCCAGCTGATGACCTGTGCAGTCGGGAAACCATTCAATTGCTTGCAGGTTGAGTTTCTTACTTTAGGTAAGAGAACTATGTTTTGAGGTTAACAATTTAAATGAAGTTCAATAATAGGGTGTTGTGGAATTAACATAATTTACAGCAAACCTTTCAATTATATTATTATGTTTTATGAATAGCCGATACCGTACAATAAATAAAATTGTGAGGAACAGACATGAAAACAGGAAGTGAGTGCATACAGGCTATATTTTCCATTCGTCACGAGGCCAAACCAATTTTGCATACCCAAGCATGTGCAGCATGGTCGGGGTATCAACTTTAAAACACACTTTCACCAGGTCAGGGTTTGGAGAAGGTAACACTATCATTGAGTACTTCCATTGGTGACTGGGTTACTATTTCCCATGCAAGACTGAGTTAAGCCCAAAGATGGCAAATTATTTGGACAAACAATGCTGGGATGTCCTTCAGTGAAAAAGGACATCAACTTGGCTGGCTTTCGTGTCTCAGACAGACTGCTCAAATAATTTGTGGGCAAGGAAGACAAAGGGAAGGTAAGCCCGGAGCAATACGGCGCTCCCCTCGCCCTGGTTGGGCTTCTGGATGAGTTGCGCGTCAAATGCAGAATTGCGAAATCTCCAATCGAGCTATTGAACGGCTGCACGGCAAATCCGTAGCAGAGAAGTTGTCACCGAGGTGCTGTATGATTGTGTGATCAGAGCATCAGGGAAATACAAAGACGCACTGTGTTTGTACGAAGACGAATCTTGTGTTAAAAAAAAAAACACAAGGAGGCTAATGGTGGCTGCAAAGCTAGGTGGACAAACATTGGGTGCTTGTGGTACAATGTTTCAGGTGTTCATTTTTATTAAGGAATAGTGAGTGAACTGCGACAAAATGTAATGTGCTATGAGCCAGTGCTGATCATGATTCTGTGGCTTGTTTTAATTACTGTTCCTGTGTGTAACAAACTGTTAAAAAAACTATTATCATTCCTCATTTATCCAAAAGGTCATCCCACAAAGTAATTCAAATAATATATACAAAAAAAATGTACAAAAAATATATATATGTACAAAAAACAAGCTCAAATGAGCAAAGATCCTCGTCCTCTTCATGATGACGTCATAAAAACGAATATGACGTCATTGTGATGTATCAGATTTGCGATCAATTATCTGTGCTAATGTCCGGCTTGATTGCCGCAAACAAAATTCAAACAGCTTGCCTAGTTTCAGAGATAATGGTATAGGTGATTTCCATTAGCAGCGATATTATGACGTCAACGTTTTTCTCGGAAGAATTTCCAAAGTCGGAGATGGTTACTGCCTGCGCGTGGGCTTTCTGCATTTACATGGAAAGTTTCACGAAGATCCGATGAAAACTCTGGGTTGTGAAACAAAAAATGTCAAAATATAGGAATGACATCAAAAAAATTGATATGACGTCATAGTAATGCATCATATGTGAGGTAATTCATCTCTGCTAATGCCCTGTTCGATTCCCGCAAACAGAATTCAAAAAGCTTGCCTAGTTTTGGAGATAATTTTTTTCGGCGATTTCCATCAGCGGAGACATTTTGACGTCATAACTTTTTTTCTAGGAGGAATTTTCAAAATCGGAGATGGTTACTGTCTGCGCAGGGTATTTTTACATATAGATGCCAAGTTTCAGGAAGTTTCGATGAAAACTGGAGGATGTGAAACAAAAAAGTCCACAAGAAGATGAAGAACAACAACGTGAGTAAGACTTAGAGATCCTCCATGAGGATCTAAAAATATGTACAAAAATATATATACCTGTACAAAAAATTAAATGTACAAAAATATATATACCTGTACAAAAAATTAAATGTACAAAAATATATATACCTGTACAAAAAATTAAATGTACAAAAATATATATACCTGTACAAAAAATAATTATGTACAAAAATAAAATGTACAAAAAATAAATATGTACACAAAATGTCATTAATATTCATGACCCTGGAAGTACCGTAGTAAGCAATGTGTTGTGAGTGTCAGGGAGGCCTTAACCTCTTTTATTCTTACTGACAGTTTTACTAACTACCATAGTTGATGTTACTTTGTCTTGTACTCCAAATCGACTTATTTATGAATGAAGGAATGAAAAATGGGAAAATTAGCCCAAAAATCCCAAACCCTAACTGATCCTCCACATCGACTTATAGACCGAAAAAAAAAAATGGTACTTGGAGAACACAAATCACCTTTTAGCACTTTCAACACTCTTCTGTTTGGCAGTACTTGGACAAAATATTACAGAATTTTACATCATCACGACCAATCATATTTGCTGCTCTTCAAACCGCCAATGTCCTTGTTGCTCAAGACAGTGTGTGGTAATGTGTTCTATGAACTCTCTAACTTGATAAATGTTATGCTTTCTGAATAGTTTTCTCCATTATTGCTATGATCCAGAAGAACACAGCCCTTGCTCGCCATTTCTCCAAGTGTATAGATCTTTCATTCTCGGATGTAACATAATCTCGACGCTGGTGATACTTTGGAGTTAAAAACTATTTTACTCAACAATGAAATGGGAACAAAATCGTTTGATTTAACCATAACAAGTGAAGAATGTAATGATTCTTTGCTTCATCCGTGGCTTCAGCTCAATGTGTTTTGAGATCACGTTCGCAGCATTTGCAGCGCACCTCAGAAAACGTGCTCGACTCGCTCACCTGGGCAGTCTTAACCATATTTTCGAGCTAGTGGTGTGCTGCAAGGCCTATAAGCTTGACTAGTAACTCAGGCATAGTTCGACAAAGATGTCCAATTCAATTGTTACATTTCATGTCTAATTTAACCGCAAGTTGATTCGATACCTTAGAAGTGGATTTCATTCAAGTTAGCCGTGCCCGTTCCCGAGGGTGTACTTCTCTGCACGTAGATATACTGTAATCTATCTATACGTTTCATTTGCTACATTAGAAAAATGAGTTTTTTAAATTTGCAAGTCGGTCACACTCCGTGGCTTGTTCAAGAAAGGGGTCGCCGATACAAATACCCCCAGTGAGGCTCTATGCTTCGTCTTGTTTTCTGATGTTTTGAATTTGAAAAGTCTTCCTTTCAATCAAATGTTGTCGAGGGTCATACATAGGAATACAACCTACCAGGTAAAGGCCTGGAATTTTGGAGTTTGTGTGGCATAATAATTTTTGGGAGAACTAAAATGGACTTCAATTAAGTACTTGACATCTGGTCCATAATTTAATTATCTTCAGTAAAAACATTCCTCACTACTTAGTTACTTAAAGCACTTGAAACTTTGCCTGATGAGTCACAGTTTTTTTTTTTTGTCACAATATTTACCTGATGAGTCCCTGTTACCTGTAACCAGTCGATCACTCCCTCCCTCAATGCTCAAAACAATTAAGATATGTGATCAATTAATTGCTAAAAAAAATTTTTTGGCATTTTATGACATGCAGATGAGAACTGTAAAAACCAAATATTAACCGAACAGATCGACAGATTTGTTATTTCGGGATTAAGTAAAAATTGTTTCATGTCAGCCGATTTCACCGCAAACAAATAAAATGCAATAACCAATGTCTCATACACAGCCATATATATTATTTATATATGTGACACAAGTTGGGTCACTTGATCAAGATCGGGTGACTTGGACTTTAGTAAACCATCACGGACATTTATGTTTAAAGCTGTAGCAAAAATTAACCCTGGAGTGCATCATGGCAATGTTCGGCCAAATGGCTTCATTTCCTTCTTTAACTTCAGTTTCTCCTCGGTTTCATGTTGTCGATTTTTTTTTTCCTATGATTTTCAGATGGACACATTCTTACAGTGAATTTCCTTGTGGAGAGAGGGGGGTTGGGGGCCCTTGACCTGAAATGTACCCCCGGCGCATTTGCAAAATTTGGTGGAGATTGGCCCAGGGGTGTGGAATTGTACAGAAATCAAATAAATGGCGACACACATATACATACATACACCGGGCGTAGTGGCGTGCGCCTGTAATCCGGCTACTCGGAGGCTTGGGTTGGAGGATCGCTCGAGGACGGGAGCTCTGCACTGGGCCGCACTATGAGAGGGTGTAGGGCAGCCTGAAATCATGGCGAAACCCAATCCTTATCCCTGTGTCGTAAGAGACGACCAGGGTTGCGTCAGGAAGGGCATCCGGCGTAAAACCTATGCCAAATCAGTATGCGGATCATAACGGATGATCCGCTGTGGCGACCCCTAACAGGAGCAGCCGAAAGACGAACAACAACACATATACATACATACACACACACACCCACACACACACACACACACACACACACACACACACACACATGCACGCACACATGGAGGTGGATACTTTGAGACTTGGTAGGTCTCCGTTCCATCCCCTGAAACCCACCCACATATGGAGATTATACACACACACACACACACACACACACACACACACACACACACACACACGAAGGTGGATACTTCGAAACCTGGGAGGGCTCCATTCTACCTTCTGAAACCCAAATATGGAGATAACAACCACTAATACACACACCTCGCTATACATATATATATATATATATATATATATATATATATATATATATATATATATATATATATATATATATATATATATATATATATATTGTTACGGATTCGCGCCCGCCGGCGTGCGACGGCCACGTAACTCGAATCGCGGCACGTCGCCCACCGGACGGACAATCCAGTCGTGACCCTCTCGGACTAACGCCGGGAACCAGTCACGGGTGGACCTTTCGGTCTCACCGCGATCGAGCCAATCAGCCCCCGCGTGGGATAGGGTTGCTCGCCAAATTCGACCTACCTAAGTACCCACGCGGAGGGTAGACCGGGCGATCGCACCTCGCCGCAGGTCGACTTCGGACACGGGCCACTTAAGCGACCCGTTCCGTACTATCGGGATAACCGAGCGGTGTTATTCGTCGACCTCGACGGTTCGATTAATTATCGGGCGTATTCAACCCACTACCAACCCTTTACGTGAAGCAAGATGAGGATTCAATGAAAGAAATGACGAAGCGAAGCGGGAAACAGTTCAACACAAAGCACATTTATTCGCGACGAACGGAAAGCACACATTCAATTCCACCAAAAGCACACAGAAAAGAAAAACACAATGCAATTTACACAAAAAGCAAATGCGACAATGCAGATCTACTACCGATTACGCGAGCACACGGCAACACTTATACAATTTTACTTCACAGACGGCGCCGACAACACATACCCAAAACCAAGGAAAAGAACACCCTCGAAGATGAGGCGGGCCTGAGGCCGAGACCGGGTCGGGCCTACCCGTCTGGTGATGAGACGCGGAGCGGCGATGGTGCCTCAACTCCGCGGGCCTCGCGGGGAGTGTCTGATAGGGGTGGGAAAGGGGCCCCCTTGGTCGCACTATCTCAGCGCGGGGGGAAACAGGAGGGGGTTGCTGATGCTCGGGGTATAGAGGATTCCTACTCTGCCTCGAGTCCCGCGACGAGCGTCTCCACCTCGGCCAGGTCGCGCTGTCGGCCTCCCTGGGGTGCAGCTCCCTGCACGACGCGAGCACCCCCTCGTCTGCCCTCGCCGCCTCTCCACAGCTCCGTCCCCTCCGCTCCGACTCCAACGCACACGACGACCAGCTCCTTCTTGCCAACTCCACCGCCCGCGAAGTCTTAACTCTCTCTTCTGGTGTTTCTGACGAACACGGTCGCTTATATCAGCCCCGTGGCTTCGCCCTCTCATCTTTGACCCCCTCCCTTCGACCTTTCACCTCGCTCCCCATTGGCCCGAGAAAAAGTGGGCGTGAATGCTTTTTGATCCATAAATTTGCATATAGCGATCGCCCTCCAACGCCCTGGAGGCGGGGCCAAATCGCCCCTCGCTCACCGATTGGACGGAACAAAAGTGGGCGTGTGTCGTTTTTGATCCGTTTTTGAAGTGGAAAATCCGTGGTTTTGTACACGCTGTTCGGCGCGCGCCCTGCACGAGTCCAACACCGGTACCCACAAGCGGCGCAAGAACGGTGGCGATGCGACGGTTGTGAGGTGTGACGTGAAGCGGCGCCGCGGTGGGTGGTTGATGTTGTGGTTGTGGTGGTAATCATGGCGGTTGGTCCAAAATAAAGATAGCAAAAGAAAAACGGCTATCCTGAAGAGTCGCAGCACGCATAAATGACATGTATTCCCACTAGACAACGGGTTTGGGCCTAACTACACATGTACTTACCGAGATACCTCACCTAAGGGACCTGAATGGTGGTTTGCGAATTTGGTAACCACAACACTACCCCCTCCCCTTTTTACAGACTCGTCCCGAGTCGTCAAATTTTCGTGTGCCGTCATGTGTAGTTTTCCCCTAGTACATTTTACCTACGGATCCCTGAGTGCGACATTCATGGTATTCGTGTCCCCAAAATAAATAACCTGAGGGCTGCGTAACTACCTAAACAAACTCACTCACACGGACGACTTAAATAAAATTGCCGGCGCTAGGACAGACATGCCGGGGGCGCACTCATATTTACAGTACATCTTAACCTTAACTTACAAATTTTACACTAAACCATGGCCCAGGATCACTGAACTCTGCAAAAGAAAAGCAGTTAGCAGGGAGCCAGGCTGCCCACATGCAGTCTCTGGCTCAAAACAATGCAGGTGACAGGGAACGTGGCTGGCTGCTCACACGCAGTCCAAGGCCTTCCCTTTTGAACTGAACGCAGTGAACCACAACGGTGCATGGGCTGCACAAACGCAGTCTCCGTGCCAGCTCAAGTGGCACACGCAATGAACACAACGAATGGATGGATGAACACAAACACGGTGCACGGGCCGCCACTGCAGGCCCGTGTTGTAGCTGCCAACAGGGCAGTTCTCGCAGCTTGCAAACTGTTGCCTTGCGGATCCTGGCGCACATGGAAATGAACAGGGGGGGCAAAGCAAAAATTGAACGGGGCTGGTGAACATGGGCAGTGGGCATGGCATGGCAAAGGTAGCAGGCAAACACAGCCCGCAGAAGAAGGCCGTTGCAGGCAAACACAGCCGGCAGATGAACTGGCCGGCACAGGCCTTGAAGTACCACAGCTGCAGATGATCCGGCCGGCACAGGCCTTGCAGCACAGCAGCTGCAGACGATCCAGCCGGCACAGGCCTTGCAGCACAGCAGCTGCAGATGAAGTTGGCCAACCTTTGCCGTTCAGTGGAGGTTGGTGGAGGGAGTGCGGTGGTGCTGGCCACTCGGAAAGCGGGCTCGGACCTACTCTACGGTCTCCCTCCCAACCTATCGCCTTTGCCTGTCACTGTACATACCCACTCCCTTAATTTGTCAAACCCCAATTTAGCCCCAACTTATTTTTTTGTTGTTTTTATATTTACTTCCCCTCTATAAATCGTCCCCTAACCCCCTTTATCGTCTTTGTTCGGCTAACCTATCCTGTCACCTAGCCTACTCCCAACCCCTACGTTCCCTTCCCGGAGGGGAACAAGGGAGAGCTAACGTCCTGTGTCGAGGCCCAACGAAGCCTCAGAATGGCCTCCCCAGAGTTCGGCGATCTAACCCAAAGTGGGTCCAGCGGCCCACAACGACAGCGAGGGGATGGATGGTGCGGAGGGGTACATCTCCTAATCTACCCTAACCATTTAACTGTTAAACTACCCCGGGGCTTTCAACAAGCGCCTCTCGCTTAAACTATTGGTTCTATAAACCCAGATTCCCGTCGCCTGTGTTGGTGTCCTCACAATTTCGGGCCTCGCCCCCCAATTTTCTCTCCGTGCCCTCACACGGTCTCCTGGCTGGGACACGTGGCTCCCTTTGGCAGGCACGACCCTCTGCCGAATCTCCCGCTATGGCACCCCCGGGCACTACACTGCCTCCGAGCCTACCAGCTCCCTAACACCGGGAGTTCCCCCATGGCACCTCCCCTGAAACGCACACGTGGCAGGCCGGCCTCCCGGGCCCCTTTCCGAGGGTCACCCGTGCCCACAACACTGCCCACGCGGCTAATGGCGCCCCGGGCCCCCGCACCAAGCAGGCGCACCCGTGCCCACTACTCTATCCCGGCCCCCCATGGGCCCATGGCCTACCGCGGCCGACTAGCCTGGTGCCCGGGGTACCCACTCAGCGATACTCACCTTTCGCAGCCACGCTCCCAAGCCCGTCAACAGGGCTCCTGCACCCCTCCAAATGGGTCTCGAGCCTACTTTCCCACCAACAGCAAAACGACCTCCATTTTTCAATTTGACTAACCCAGCTAACTCACTTTACTCTGACCCCGGGGTCCCTTGGGCGGGAGTCACTCCTCCCCCCAATCACTCATCGCACCATGCATTCCCCATTCACTCCATTCACACAGACCCGCTGGCCTCACTCACTCAACATGTACACGTACTCACCTCACGACCCACAACTCTTCAACACACACACCGCTGAACTCTGCCATCCTTCTATCTGCATCCCCTAACTAACTCGTGCTCCCACGTCGTCCCTTACACTATAGCACGTTCCTTTTAACACTACGTAGCTAAGCTACGTCCCATCTACACATTCACAAGTCTGTCACGGTCTCCAAATAATCCCATTTTATTTCCCAACCTAAAGCTCACTAAATCCCTCTACCTAATCCATTCCACGGACTCCATGAGGACTCACCCCTGCCCCATGAAGTCGGTCTAACTAAGCTAACCCTTCCCCCTAACTAGTTTTCATCCTGTGCCCAGGGTCAAGGGGGTCTCCCACCCCTTGCCCAGGAATCCTGTGCACCCGAAAGTGAGGCTTACTGTTTCTTTTATTTTTTTTTTTCATGCGCAGCACCTGCGCGGCAACTCAGAGCTCGCGCACTTTGCACCTGCCCGTGACGTCATGCAGCTGCACGTGTTCCTCGTCCCTCCTTGGACAGTACCATCCGGCAGAGATTCCCCTCCTGCCGGATTCCAACCCCACGTGCAGCCATGGCGTCACCGTGCGCATAAAAAAAACACAAGCCCCACGTCTCGAGGGGTTCCCCACGCGAACACATGTGCCTTGCCCGTTGGAGCTTAACACACACGATCGCGTGGAGAACCCGTCCGGTCCAAATCCATTTACCTGCCTAAACTTTGTCCGTCCGCGGGATCGGCAAATCCACCGCTGGCGTTTCCGGACCGGGACTTCACTCTCGCAAGCGAGCACGTGGCGGTCTCGTGCGTTGCACAGCACGAACCTCGTGCTCACTGCTGGGTGAACCCGGCACGGTCCCCGAAACAACTACAGCCGCTCCTCGGCTTTCTTTCCTCCCATGTCGCCGTCGTCGCCATTCGACCCACGCACACCTGCGTGTTACGACGCCCACACTCCACTCCATCACATTCACACCGGGAGACGCGGCTGCGTGCTCCCGCATGCCCACCGACATCTCCCTTACATACCGCTCTCTCACACACACGGTCTCCCTTGCACAACCCATACCACTCACACGTGGTGCTCCATTCACTTGCGCGGGGGCACTCACCCGCGGTTCCTCATCCACACACCGTGCCTCACTCATACATGCGGGGCCACTCAACCGCGGTGCCTCATCCACACACCGTCCCTCACTCACACACGCGGGGGCACTCACCCGCGGTGCCTCACTCACACACGCGGGGGCACTCAACCGCGGTTCCTCATCCATACTCCGTGCCTCACTCACACACGCGGGGGCACTCAACCGCGGTGCCTCATCCACACTCCGTTCCTCATCCACACACGGCGTGCTGGGAAGCACGTACTCCGGCACCATCGCCACCACACCACTCACACACGGGGTCGCTTCCACACACGGGGACGCACTCACACCTTGCACCACACACACAGGGACAACCACACTGGGGATTCGTGTCCCCACAAGGGTCTCCGGGGCCTCTATACCCCCCAAGCTCTCCGTGCACCTGTCCACAGCACCCGTCCCCTCAACCTCGCAAAGCACGACCGAACTCACCTGGTCGTGACTCGCCTCAAGGGGGCATACTCCCTCCCCTCGTTCCTGGAGGAGGCCATCCAGGTGCTCGCACTGGGTCTCTACACGCTCCGCGAGCTCAACCTCACTATCCTCCACTACCTCTGTGTGTGTGTGTGCGTCACTTACCCCGTCCTCACCGTGCAGTCTCTCCTCTATCGTTCCCTTCCCGGCTACCGTCACTGCCAACTCTTCACCCTTTACCTCCCTTGTCTCCACTATTATTTCCGTTGTCGTCACCTCGTGTCTCGTCTCACACGTTTTGGTCTCCCCATTTAATTTTTCCCTTTTGGTCACCGTCGATTCCTCTGTCACGACCCTCGCCCAACACGCCCCCCGAATTATTTTTTTACCCGCCTCCACCGCGGGCCTGTCAGCCGTTGCACCCCCTTCCAACTCGTTTGCTTCTACACGTGGAGTCGCCATTTTGAGTTCCCTGGTCACGGCCTTCATGCCCGCCTGCAGGCATCGGCCCATGTTCTGCGTCTCACCCCTTAGCTCTTTCATTTCTTCCCTCATGTTTGCTT
This sequence comes from Eptatretus burgeri, assembly GCF_056783735.1. Lineage (NCBI taxonomy): Eukaryota > Metazoa > Chordata > Myxini > Myxiniformes > Myxinidae > Eptatretus > Eptatretus burgeri. The sequence continues at coordinate 50,583,042 of NC_140977.1, read as the reverse complement.
CCATTCCGTTTATTTGCTTGTTCATTTCGTTTTTCATTTCATTTGTGTTTGTATCCATCTTTTCGTTCATGCCTTTCATTTCGTTTTTCATATTCGCATCCATCTTTTGTGTATTCGCATCCATCTTTTCGTTCATTTGTTGTGTATTCGCATCCATCCTTGCTGTCATTGCCGCCAGCATGGCGCATAGCTGGGCCATGTCGGGTGCGCTTGGGTGAGCCGTTTCGGCAGGGGTTGGGGAAGGGTTTTGGTGGAGAGGGGGGGGGGAAGGTGTCATACACCGCGGCCGCTGCCGCACCCATTTCGGGCTCTGGGTTCAGTTGGGCGAGTCCGTGTTCCTGCACAATCAACATTTCCTGCACGGGGATTCCATCCTGGACCATGGACTCTACATTACTACACATATACATTTCTAATACCCCCGGCTCCCGCTCGCCTTGAGACGCCATCTTGCTTCTCCTAAAGGGTTAATTTCGCTCGCTCGTAATTTGGAGGGAATCGGGGGTCGCTTCTCTCACCCCTGGACCGATTCCCGTGAATTTAGCTGGAGACAGGAGAGCCCGTTTTCCTGTTCTCCGATACCAGTGCCGCGAGGAGGGCGATGAATTTGTATCCCACTCCTGACACCAGTGTTACGGATTCGCGTCCGCCGGCGTGCGACGGCCACGTAATTCGAATCGCGGCACGTCGCCCACCGGACGGACAATCCAGTCGTGACCCTCTCGGACTAACGCCGGGAACCAGTCACGGGTGGACCTTTCGGTCTCACCGCGATCGAGCCAATCAGCCCCCGCGTGGGATAGGGTTGCTCGCCAAATTCGACCTACCTAAGTACCCACGCGGAGGGTAGACCGGGCGATCGCACCTCGCCACAGGTCGACTTCGGACACGGGCCACTTAAGCGACCCGTTCCGTACTATCGGTATAACCGAGCGGTGTTATTCGTCGACCTCGACGGTTCGATTAATTATCGGGCGTATTCAGCCCACTACCAACCCTTTACGTGAAGCAAGATGAGGATTCAATGAAAGAAATGACGAAGCGAAGCGGGAAACAGTTCAACACAAAGCACATTTATTCGCGACGAACGGAAAGCACACATTCAATTCCACCAAAAGCACACAGAAAAGAAAAACACAATGCAATTTACACAAAAAGCAAATGCGACAATGCAGATCTACTACCGATTACGCGAGCACACGGCAACACTTATACAATTTTACTTCACAGACGGCGCCGACAACACATACCCAAAACCAAGGAAAAGAACACCCTCGAAGATGAGGCGGGCCTGAGGCCGAGACCGGGTCGGGCCTACCCGTCTGGTGATGAGACGCGGAGCGGCGATGGTGCCTCAACTCCGCGGGCCTTGCGGGAGTGTCTGATAGGGGGTGGGAAAGGGGCCCCCTTGGTCGCACTATCTCAGCGCGGGGGGAAACAGGAGGGGGTTGCTGATGCTCGGGGTATAGAGGATTCCTACTCTTCCTCGAGTCCCGCGACGAGCGTCTCCACGTCGGCCAGGTCGCGCTGTCGGCCTCCCTGGGGTGCAGCTCCCTGCACGACGCGAGCACCCCCTCGTCTGCCCTCGCCGCCTCTCCACAGCTCCGTCCCCTCCGCTCCGACTCCAACGCACACGACGACCAGCTCCTTCTTGCCAACTCCACCGCCCGCGAAGTCTTAACTCTCTCTTCTGGTGTTTCTGACGAACACGGTCGCTTATATCAGCCCCGTGGCTTCGCGCTCTCATCTTTGACCCCCTCCCTTCGACCTTTCACCTCGCTCCCCATTGGCCCGAGAAAAAGTGGGCGTGAATGCTTTTTGATCCATAAATTTGCATATAGCGATCGCCCTCCAACGCCCTGGAGGCGGGGCCAAATCGCCCCTCACTCACCGATTGGACGGAACAAAAGTGGGCGTGTGTCGTTTTTGATCCGTTTTTGAAGTGGAAAATCCGTGGTTTTGTACACGCTGTTCGGCGCGCGCCCTGCACGAGTCCAACACCGGTACCCACAAGCGGCGCAAGAACGGTGGCGATGCGACGGTTGCGAGGTGTGACGTGAAGCGGCGCCGCGGTGGGTGGTTGATGTTGTGGTTGTGGTGGTAATCATGGCGGTTGGTCCAAAATAAAGATAGCAAAAGAAAAACGGCTATCCTGAAGAGTCGCAGCACGCATAAATGACATGTATTCCCACTAGACAACGGGTTTGGGCCTAACTACACATGTACTTACCGAGATACCTCACCTAAGGGACCTGAATGGTGGTTTGCGAATTTGGTAACCACAACAATATATATATATATATATATATATATATATATATATATATATATATATATATATATATATATATATATATATATATATATATATATATATATATATATATATATATATTGTTGGGAATTCGCGCCCGCCGGCGTGTAAATGGCCACGTGACTCGAATCGCGGCACGTCGCCCACCGGACGGACAATTCTGTCGTGACCCTCCGGGAACTATCGCCCGCAGCCAGTCACGGGTGGGCCTTTCGACCTCACCACAATCGTGCCAATCGGCCACCCGCGTAGGATAGGGTTGTTCGCCAAACTCGACCTACCTAAGTCCCCACGCGGATGGTAGACCAGGCGATCGTACATCGCCGCAGGCCGACTCCGGACACGAACCGCTTAAGCGGTCCATTCCGTGTATCGGGATAACCGAGCGGTGTTATCGTCGGCCTCGACAGTTCCGATTAATTATCGGGCGTTTTAAGCGTCCTCGTGACGTGACGCGTCCTCGTGACACGTCCTCGTGACGTCCTCGTGACGAGCCGCAAATGTGGCTGCGCGGCGGTGCCCCGACTTCGTGCTCCTTCGCGGGTTTCGTTGGCACCGCTTGGAGTGGGGTGGGAACGGGGCCACCTTTTTGCACTATCTCAGCGCGGGGGAAAGGGGAGGGGATTGTTGATGCCCTGGGGGAAGGAGAATAGTTGGCTGGCTTGGGTCCCGCGACGAGCGATCCCACCGCGACCTCGTCACCGATCGCAGTCTTCCCTGCCTCGGACCCGAGCTCCTTGGACTCTTCCCCCATTTCTCCTCAGCCGACTGCAGAAAACCACCTTGACGCCTTCGCCTCCCGACTCCACTCCGCTTTCCAACCCGACTTGACTGCCTCCGTCTCCCGACTCCACTCTCTGCCACCAAAACTGACTCTCCACGCAACAACTCTTTTTTTTTTTTTTTTTGCTCGGAGCCACGCTCGCCCATTGGACGGAGGAAAAGGGGCGTGAATCTCCCCTGATCATAGAATTTGCATATTTCGATTTCACACGGTCATGCCTGGAGGCAGGGCCAAGCCGCTCCGCGCTTGCTGATTGGACGGATCAGAAGTGGGCGTGTAGCATTCCTGATCCGGATTCTCCTCGGAAAGGCCGCTATTTGCACTCTCAGCTCGGCGCGTATCTTGTACGAGCCCAGCACAGCCCGACGCTCGGTGCTCACAAGTGGTGCGGGAATGGCCGTAGAAGGAGAGAGGTGAAGGTGGTGGAGGGTTTCCGGCGGTGGCCGATGGCCATGGTGCCGTTTGGAATGGCGGTGATGCGATGTTTGCGGGAGCGAGTTGTGAAGGTAAAGGTCGTGGCTGTTGGCGTTGTTGTTTTTGTCTGACGGTTGGAGCGTGGTTGGTTCAAAATAAAGATAGAACAGAAAAACGGCTATCTCAAAGCATCGCAGACCGAATGAATCGCATTAAATCCCTCTAAACAACGGGTTTGGGCTAACTACACAGGTACTTAAGAGATATCTCACCTACGGGACCTGAATGGTGGTTTGCGAATTTCCACAGCCGTAACAATATATATATATATTGCATTTCCGGTGAGCACGTGGTCCACGGGGGGGGGGGCGGTTACATGGACCCACCACTCGACCTTCGACCCTGAAGCCACTGAGTCACAGATAACTTCATGACCTGCCGAGTTGATAAGCAACCGCAGACACTGGTTGAAGCAGCTAAACCGAGCAGGGTCCTCGCACCCAACTATCTCGTTACCTTTCTGTTGGTTTAGCTATCCCAACTGGATAGCTACACTGCGCTTTTGGCTCCACAGCCTCTCCACTTAAATATGGCCAAGCGAAACCATGGGTGAGAGCTGGTGGCTACCTGATGGAGCGAAATGATGGGGTACAACATCTCATCTATTTTGTACATACACTTTATCAAACCAATGAAGGAAAACAACAACCAGGCAGGTTTGGAAAGTCTATAGTCCAGATTTACGGAAATGCACATATTTACAGGCAGCAACAATTCCAAGGCAAAGACGGAGGACAAAAATAATTACCCTTAGCATGTAAAAGCCCCTTAAACAATATTACTTATCTGGAAAACACAAGACAGGTGCAACACAATCATACAGGAAAAGTAGAGAGGAAAAATAATAAGATAGAGGCAGTCCGAGGCTTAGGTGCAACCTCTTTCTTACCCTACACAAACAGGCAGGCTTGCACAGATCCCAAAATGGAGGGAAGGGAAGAAAAGTGGTGTGTGGTTGTTATGTGTAAGGAGAGGTGTAGCATATGTGGCATAAACTTAGAGAAAATGGTATGGGTTGCAAATCAGTGGCTCACCCACTTAAGGATGGAAGTCAATTATTGATAGCTCTTTCAGAGTTGTTGAAGCTCTTTGTACATCTCAAATAGGCAAGTTAAGGGTTCTTCGAGAAAGAACGAAAACATTGTGTAAGTCAGTATGGAGCTACTGATGAGGACCTCATGGTATCGTTTGTTCTCGGGCCTCGCTCTGTGCTTGTCTTACCCCAGCACAGCTTGTCTCAGGCCAACACAGATTGACCCAAACCAGCGCAACTTTGTCCCAGAACAGCGCAGCTTCTCTCTGAACAGGCACGCAGTTTTCCTCTGACGAGATCCCCAGGGCACATGAACAGCATCCACGAACAGCTCCATCACTTCACTTTGATCTCTCTCCAGGCCAGGTGTGGACTCCAGGGAACAAAGTTCAGGCGAGCATCCTCCAACCCCATGTGAGGCATGGCTCCAGGGGGCAAGGGTGTCACACGATCTCTGATTCTGCATGAGCGTCCTCATTGGCTCATGCTCACCAAATCTCCAAGTAATTGACTGTTGTGTCATTACAGTGGGGAGCTTCTGGAACAATCAATTGTGTGGCGCTGCAGCGACATTTATTTTTAGCACTGGTATTGACTTGTGATGTGTGTGCTGCGTGGCTTGTTGCATTGCGTGTCTAGATTGTGCTGTGGGAAAGGTGCTGGAGCCGGAGGAATTATGAGGGGGGGGGATTCAAATGGGTTTGAGAGTGGAATCGATGGTTATGGATTTAAATGAGGTAAGGTTCTGTAACCAGGATGGGGTTCGAGAGGTTAAGGGTGAAGGTTTTTTGGGAAGCATGAGGAATGGAGGTTCAGGAGCGAAAGGGTGAGCAATTGTGATGGAATGATGGGTGGATTGGTGGATGGAAAGATAGATTGAAAGCGGGATTGATGGATGGAGAGATGGAAATCACACAGAGGGAAAGAGCCCACAGAACGCATCTTCCCCGTCCCTTGTTATGAAGGGATGGGACCTGACGAAGCACACTTACAAATTAAATATCTAACTTAGGGTTTCTTCCATGTGGGTGAAATTCCCTGGGGGTCTTTCTTTTCCATAATCACATATATATATATATATATATATATATATATATATATATATATATATATATATATATATATATATTGTTGTGGATTTCCGGCGTGCGAGCGACCGCGTTTAACCAATAGCGGCCGCTTCGCCCACCGAACGGACAATCCAGTCGCGGCTTTCCGGATCAACGCCGAAAACCAGCCACGGGTGTGTTTTTAACAACACCACAACCTTGTCCGTACTCTACCCGCGCTACAGGGTCCGATCGCCAAATCTTCGATTTACCTAATTAATCGTGCGGGTAGATTACTGAGAGATTGTACCTCAACGAGGCCCGCTTGGAAACGAGCCGCTTAAGCAGCTCGCTCCGTTTTGGGATAACCGAGCGGGGTGTTATCGCGAGGCCCCGTTGGACCCGATCACTTTATTGGCTATTTAACAACTAACTATATTCCGAGTGCAATATGGCAGTTCAATTAGGGAAAGAGGACACAACGAACGGGTTAACATTTAAACAAGCACATTTATTTCACAACCACACATGCACGTATACGGTCAAAGATGCGGTTATGCAGTCATGCATGCAAACAAAGCACGTATTCAATCATGCAATGAATGGGGGTAGGGACAAGACGCGAGCAAGACAAAGAGCTACCACCGTCTATTTATTATGTACAGTCACTTATCGACAGTTCTACTTACGGACATGGCGCCACAACGTTCATTCAAAAGCAACAAAGAGAAAACCCCAGGACAGACGAGGGGTAGACTGGACCCCTTGAGGTCTTTATAACACAGAGCCGTGTAGACCCCAAAGGCTCCGCGGGACCAGGCTGGCTACCTTGTCCCTCGTGGTGACTCGCTAGGGCGACCTCGACGTCCCCTCTCCAACGACCCACGTTGGTACGTAAGGCACGGTACGGCAGGCCACGCGCCTTGGCTCCACTGCGCTCCGCTCTCTTCAGCTCCCTTCCGCGGCTACACACACTGCCCATAACTCCAACACGACTCTTTCCCCTTTTCTCCACACACACAACCTCCAGTGCCGACTCCTCACCAACTTGCGTTCAGTGCGCCCTTTTATTTCCACGGCCCCTCGCCCCTCCCTTTCGCCCCCCCCCCTCTTCCAGAAGAAGGGTGTTTTCCTCGCTGGATCGGGGTTTTTCGTTTACCTTCTCCTTTTACTGATCGTTGCTTCTTTTCCACACGTGTTGAGAATCCACTCGCAGGGTCCGTCGTTGGGGGGGGGGGGGTGGGGCCATCGTCCGTTCTCCCCCGATGAATGCCAGGCCCCTCGTAACCGTGTGCCGAGGTGAAAATGCGGTTGTAGTTGTGGTGAAGGCGGTTATGGTGGTTGTCGTAATGGTGGCGTGGCTGGCGTTCTGTGGTGGTCGTGAGGGTGGTGTGGTTGGGCTGTGGTGGTTAAGGTGGTTGTTGTGAAGGTGGCTGTTCGTTGTTGGCGGTTGATGAGAAGGTGGTTGTGGTGATCGTGGTTGTTGTGGTTGGTGGTGCTTCGTGGTGGTAGTAATGGCTGTTAGTCCAAAATAACGATAGCAAAAGAAAAAACGGCTAACTCAAAGATCACAGCCCTGTTACACGAATAAATCCCCTTTAAACATCGGTGGGGAAATCTATCTGAACACAGACTTATCGACATAACTGATCTAAGGACCTATATTTGCAAACTATAGAGAGGAGTCGGCGCTGGAGGTTGTGTGTGTGTGGAGAAAAGGGGAAAGAGTCGTGTCGGTTTTCAGCCTCTGCGAATTTCCACAGCCGTAACAATATGTTTCTAATCACTGATTGATAGAAATGCCACCAGGACTGACTGATATTAAAGATTGGTACCTTCTGGGTGACGTAGAAAGCCAAAATTTTTCTTGCTAGTGGACAAAAAAAAATGCAGGTGAGCGACTCGAGACAATGGGGAAGCACGGTAATTTTGTGTACCGACTCACATCGAAGCCGATACACTGGGGAAAATAACATTCAGATATAAATAATGAAAAATGAGAAAATAAATGAATGCAAAAAATACAAGTGAGCGACCCAAGACAATGAGGAAACAGTTTGTATGCTTACACATTGTGTAAGCACACCCTGCTAGTAAATTTGTAAAGCTCTTTCTCACCACTGACTGACTGACTGACTGATGTTAAAGATCGATGCCTTCCGGGTGATTAAAAAAGCTGAAATTTTGTGTGCCGATGGAAATCAAAGCCAGAAAAAAAAAAATACAGAAGTATCGGACAGCATCCATAAATCGAAATATAAAAAAATGAAAAATTTTTTTTAATGAAGATGATTTACCTGAGACGATGGGGAAGCACGGTAATTTTGTGAGCTGACGGGCATCGAAGCCATTACAGCAAGAATAAAAATAAATAAATGAAAAATCAAATGCAGGTGAGCGGCCCGAGACAATGGGGAAACGTGGTTCGTATGCTTACACAATGTGAAAGCACACCTCACTCGTAATATTTAAGGCTCTTTCTCACCACTAACTCACTCACTGACTGACTGACTGGTATTAAAGATCGGTACCTTCCTGGTGACGTAGAAATCTGAAATTTTGTGCCAATGGACATCGAAGCCAACACGCCAGGAAAAATTACAACCATCAGAAAGCATCCATAAATGAAAATAATGAATGAAAAATCAAATGCAGGTGAGCGACCCGAGATGCAATCAAATGCAGACCTGAGACTATGAGGAAACGCGGTTCATATGCTTACAGAATGTGAAAGCGCACCCTGCTAGTACATATGTGTATATGTATATGTATATGTATATGTATATATCCTGGTGTTGGCGCAGTGGTTAGGGCAGCGGCTTGGGATCCAAAAGGTCCTGAGTTCAAGCCCCGTTGGGCCACTGAATTAATACTCCAGGGGGTTGACTCAGCCTGTCATCCTTCCGAGGTCGGCGAAATGAGTACCAGTGTACTGGGCCGGTGTATACCCCGGTTAAAATAGGTGTACCATATCCCTGTGTCGTAAGAGGCGACCAGGGTTGCGTCAGGAAGGGCATCCGGCGTAAAACATGTGCCAAATCACTATGCGCATCATACGGATGATCCGCTGTGGTGACCCCTAACGGGAGCAGCCGAAAGAAGAAGAAGATATATATGTATGTATGTATGTATGTATATATATATATATATATATATATATATATATATATATATATATATATATATAGTTGCGGAAATGGCCCTTAGTGTGTTATTAAATATAGGATTAGCCCAGATCCCCCATTAAATGCATGTTTAGCCAGGTTGTTCGGTAAATGGACGTTACATGTGTGTCGGGAGGTGTAAGAGGCTGTTTATTGTTTGTACAGTGGTGGTGGACAGAGAGGTTCTTCTTCTTCATTCCCCTCTCTGAAGGAGACTCCGCCCAGTGCTCTGAGAGGGGGAGTGGCCTAGAGAAGGAAGTGAAACTGAAGGGAGGAGCCAAAGGCCGAGAGGCGAGCCAGCGCCGGAAAGGAGAAGTGAAACTGCAGTCGGCCGAGAAGCGAGAGGGAAACTGAGCGCGCCGAGTCTGCCATTTTGGCAGTGGGAGAGGCCGCCTGTACGTCGAGTCGGGCGATCGACTTTGTGGAGGAGTGGTTTTGGCCGGCGGTGCCTCCTCGGCCACGGACCCAGCCTGTGGAGCCCAACACCTCAATTTAGCCTTGTGTGGTGAACAGGCCAGGCCTGGACTTGTATGCTGGACCTTGTGAAAAGCCAGCTGGAGCATACCACCGTGGATCTTTCGCTCTGGTGCACTTGACCTCGCGGGGTCTGAACGCGCCGAGGCTGCGTGTGTGAGGGCTGCGACAAATGGACGACGCTGCCATTTTTCCACGCGGTGTGTTTGAGCTTGGGTGCTCAAATTCGTGGACATCAGCTTGTCTCGAGCCGCATTCGGGCCTTTGACACTTTTCCTCTCTTCCATGAAGCATCACCAAGTACTCTGTGTCTTGTCTGCGTGCTGTCCATGTCTTGTCTGCATGTTGTCTAAGGTTTATCTCGTTAGGGTCCCCTTCGAAACCCGTAATCCGTAGCTCCCTAGTTAAGAACGGATTATAGATTAATTACAACATTGTCGTGAATGCTTTGCTTGTGTGGTATTCCCGATGTGTCCCCAATAAATCTGGCTGATTCATATGACGTTGCCACTTTGAATTAATTGGTGCCGCGCCAAGGAACGATCCGCTCAATTTGGATATAAAAATCAAATGGTTACAGACTGGCAGAATTTGCTCGGTCTCTGACAAAACCAGTCTATAACCGGGGTCTATTCCCCCAACTGGTAAGGTCCAGGTGTACGTTGGTATCGCGATTCGAGGCGCGTGACCCGAGACCTGTGCCGAACCAGCCGGTGTTGTAACTCCTGAGACGGCGGTGGTTAAGTGATGCCGAATATTCAACATTTAGCTGTCGAGAGTAGGGTGCGAGCCCCGCCACGACTGAATCTATATATATATTAATATTTCGGCATGCCCCTTTCTTTGTTCCACCATCAGATTTTTGTTACTGCATGAAATGAAACAAGCTTTGGCACATATACTAATGATATTATTGTCTTCCTGAAGAGGCCCCTCAAAATTCGTTTTGATGCATTTTCACAAACTCCAACCGATTCCATTCACATTCGGTACGATTATGGCTTTTGGTCCAACTTAGGTCATTGGCTATAAAAAAATTTCCATAACACTTCCGATATTCGAAAAAAATCGATAAATCGATATCCCTTATGGGATTTTCCATTCAAATCCACTCAAGTTTAAGGCCTACGTGGGACGCAAATTTCCACTTTTCCCCGGGCGCTGTTTACCTCCGCTACGCCAAGCTGTTTGGGTTAGGGTTTGGGTTAGGGTTAGTGTTAGGGTTAGCTACCCTAACAGCTAACCCTAACAGCTATTCAGGAAATTTGCAAGAAAGCCCGGGCAACGCCGGGCTTTACTACTAGTATATATATATATATATATATATATATATATATATATATATATATATATATATATATATATATATATATATATATATATATATATATATATATATATATATATATATATATATATATACATACATACATATATACATTGATTAGGTGCGAGCTGTTTGGCTATTCCCTCCATTCACAGGTGAGAGATGTGGGTGGGTCTCTCTTTTTACATAAATATATATTTTTTTTTTGTAATTTTTTTTACCGAAATTCTCAGTAAGAAGAGAACCTCATGTGTTTTAGCCTCAAAACTATGTAACGATTTCTCATGAGCGTATATTTTAACTTCAGTATGTCAAACACAAACGTAATTCCAGACCACTGATGACTTCACTCCTGAAAATATGATTTTTCAGATGCGTTTGTCATTAATAGACTTTATCTCAATTATTACAGGAATTATTTGATTAACTTTTTGAAGAATTAGGTTACTGTACTCAACCACGATCACCTAACATTTCTCTCTATATTTGTATGGAAGTGTCCAAATGCCAACACTCTGGTTCTACCTCGTTTCACCTCTATATCTACCTCTGCTACTGAAGGTCGATGGAGGTGATGATTTCATCCCTGTTCGTCTGTTTGTCTGTCTGTGTCAGCATGATATCTCAAAAAGTTATAGACGAATTTGGACGAAACTTGGTCGATGAGTTAGGTAGGTGACAAGAACAAACCGATTTAGATTTTGGTTCAGGTTCAGATCCAGATCAGGCCGATCAGTGGGATACAAAACGTAACCTGTTCAACCTGGCAGAGGTATGTGCTCTACCGACTGCCCATTCTAGTTGTGTTTTTGTATTGTTTTGTTATGAGAATAAACCCCAAAATTTTGGGGCTCACTAAGAAATTACATTTGCCGGCCAGATCATACAAGTCACCCGATGCTTGTTTTGCATGAAACAGTGGGAAGTGGAACAATACCATGAGTGTATAAGCACTCAACAATGCTTATCATCATTTAAGTATCAAAAATAAAGTTAGTTTTTTTGCTCTCACGTGGTTGGAGAGTTTTTTGTTTTGCGTCTATTGATGAGAGCGGTTAAAATACATCGCATACCACATGGACACGTTTACTGACTTCATCACTGCAGCCACAAACCCCAGGCGGTACGACCACCCAACCGAAGGAGGATGCATCTTATCCGTAAAACCCATAAGGGGCGCACCTGTTATTACAATGGATCAGGTGACTGCAGTCCAAAGCTGGTTTCGATTAGTCCATTTCATGCATTTGAAAGTGTGTGGTAAGTCTATTTCATGCCTTCAAAATGTTTGACACATTTAATTATTTAAAATAAAATAATTAAAAAATCACCTGAAGTACAAGGGCTGGGAGTTGTGGGGGGGGGGCACCGAAATACAACAAAAGACAGCAATAACGAATGATATTGTTGTTCCTGATGGGGCGTGCAGGAAGCCAAGAGGTGAGCATGGAGGACCTGGAAAATAACTGGAGGCAAAAAGAAGACCTGCTTGCAGATATACAGGTGAGCAGTAAGGCAGAACCAAGTCGAGCTTATTCATCACAATTATCATCATTTCGTACATGGCATGCGACTGTTGGTTTGTGCAACTTGCTGGGGGGGGGGGGTGGGAGGGGCACCGCCATGCCACTGATGCAGTGCCCCTTGGAATTTGGAATTCCTTCAGCGGTGCCAGTAAATAGCTCACCTACTCTTCTTCACGAAGGACACTGTGGGACCTTTAACGTTCATCGGCTGTTAACGTCTACCAACTGTTAGCAGACAGGGCGCCCGGTTTAACATCCTACCGAGGGATGGGATGGCACACACATCGAGGTATCGCAGTGAAACTAATTGACTTATCAACTTGAACGGAATTCACAAAAGTACAGTCAGAGAAGCGAGTGAGAGAGAAGATTACTGGGAGACGTGGCGAGGAATGATTAAATAAGCTACCTGGGCAACAGGAAGACTCGGCGTATTGTACATAAAGAGGCAGTTTTTAAATATTTATGGATTCCAACTGTTTGGAGGAAATGTTTGCCTGAATGTCCTCCACAAAGGAGATCACGCTCTATGATGCGGTGCCCCCTGCTGGCACCACCTTTTCGAAACTGCAAATGCAAGATGGCCACCATCTGGACGATAATGAAATCACGCCAGCTGTACAACCTTTGAATTGTATGACCCAACTGGGAAGCGAGACGCGAGTTGGAAAGTTAAACGCCACTTGAAACAGACTTGGTGCTCGAAGGCTCACAGATGTCAACTGCACGTGCCCTTTTATCTGGCCTTGTCCTTCTGGAAGCCATATTGAATTTGAATCCCTTCATCGGGTCAGTCCCTCGAATGTGTCGTGCACCATCCTCATTCTGGTCAAGGATTTAATAAAAAGGTGGCTTTAGTGACTGTTGGATGAAAATCTATTATTTAGCCTCGTTTTACGTCGCCGAAGATGGCGTGCGACCACAACAGTCGTCGAAGAGCAAATTTTTGATCCGAGCAATGCAAACCCCATCTTTCAAACGGTGGTTTATGAACTTTCAAACGCCCTCTGGTGATTGTTAGGGAACAACAGAGGCGAGCAGGCATGGCTACGGCAATGGATGAGGGAGGGGAGCGGTGGTCGGGGGGGGTGGTGGTGGTGATGCAGAAACAAAAGGAGAAGCATCGCATAGAAAGGATCAGCAGTTCATATCGGCTGCGCATTAGTGACGTCCCTCTCTTACGAGGCTCCATTAGATGGAGGCCACGAGTGGCACGAAGGCCCGCGTAGCCCATTGGGCCATCTTCCGCTCCGTTATAACGACTCCATGCCTTGTGCTCTCCTGACCCTGGATGGCCCATCTCAGTGAATGACCCTTCATTCCCCCCCTCCTTCTCTCTCTTTCTCTCTCTCTCTCTCTCTCTCTCTCTCTCTCTCTCTCTCTCTCTCTCTCTCTCTCTCTCTCTCTCTCTCTCTCTCTCTCTCTCTCTCTCTCTCTCTCTTCCTCTGGCCTTCGTTGTTGCTGTGCCGCTAGGCCGTAAGCGGGGTAAGGAAAGCTGCTGTGGTCGTTTCTTGTTTCGTTAAAATCCTTTATAAAACGCTCCTCTCCCCGATTTAACATCTCTGTGCTCTGATTTTTCATGTTTCATGCGATTTATTTCGTTTGCATCATGATGCATGCAATTGTTGATCAATAACTGCACGTTCTATTCCCCCCTCATGATTTCCATAATTGATATTTTCTAATTTTTTTTTTTTTTTTTTGCCAGTTGTTTGGAAATTGCCTTTGTGAATGGAAATTATCAAAATTCATGTATTTGTCATTTAATTCACTAATTGCAACTTACTTGTATTTCACAGACTGCTTACGTTTTTATTATGTTGTTTCCTTGTGATTATATTTTCATTACAAGAATCCATAATTATTCACCTTATTAGGCTGGCACGAGAACGCCTTTTAGCTATCAAGCCCGGATTCGAATCCCAACTCAGTTATAAACTGGCATCCTGGTGTTCCGCGGGCAAGGCGTGGACGTTGAACCGGGCGACCCGTCTGTCGGCGTTAGTTGGTGGACGTTAAAGATCCAATGGTGTCCTTCGTGACGAGTGGGCGAGCTATCGCCGGCACCATCAACAGATTACAAATTCCCACTCTAAACTAAAGGGGCACTGCATTACCAGCATGGCAGCACTCCCAGCGATGATGCAAACGACAAGGCACATCCTGCACATGAAATGATGACTATTCGATGTGTTTTCCTGCCAAGCATAGTCCACATTGATATCGTCGCCATAATCGTGTTTACGACGGACGCCATCGTAAACATGCGTCTGTCTCCATCTCCACGCGTGTTCTGTATCCACCCATACCTGCCTTGCCTACCTGTCGGTGTTTCTCTTTGAACCGCTCCACGGATCTGAACGGTTCATCCCATCAATCCTCTAAGGCTCATCTCTTCTCTCTTTGAGATGTCACCAATCCTTGACTCAATCGTTTCCCTTGCACATGATGTATTCAAATTTTATTCCATTTTGCTGAGAGTCCATGGAGGTATTACACTCACAAAATGCTAGAATTTGGACCCCCAACCCCCAAATCCTAGCTCCTTCCCTCTACTTGGAACATCCTTTCCATTTTCACCCTTATTCTCATCCTCTTTCATCCTCATTGCTCAGTTTCACCCCCATTCATCACATCTTCATTCCTTCGCCACCATGTTTCTTTACTCTGACTCCTGTTTTAAAAATCATTCTTTCTCCGCCGCGACTGATCCCTTGGAAGCTCTTCTTCGATTCCTATTCTCACATTCTCTGTCGGCCATTCTCTTCCCTCCCACAGCGTTTGCAGAATGAAATAGCGGGTGTGCTCAGCGAGATGGAGACCCTTGCCTCATCAGAGGAGAGGTGCGCACACATTAAACGACACCATTATTGCATTAAGGGCACAGGGTCTCGACAGAGTCGCTGAATGCGCCACCAAATGACGCATCGGGTTTGAGTAGACATTATGAGTAATGAGCAATGCTTGGAGTGACTGCAAACCTCCTGCTCCCTCCCTTGTTTGGCCATGAAAATGCAGGATTAATCACGAATGCAAAAATTGTCATTTTTTTCTGACAGTATCTCAAGATCATAGTGGAGCTGACACACACACACACACACACACACACACACACACGATACTTTGAGACATGGGAGGGCTCCATTCCACCTCCTGAAACCTGCATATGGAGACAACAACCAACTACATACACAAGACACAACACAGGACTGTCAGATGAGACAAACACAGCCACTGAGCTTGAGAGAAGGTTCATCACTTCCCCAGGCACTCTGGGTACCAGCAACGTCACAACCATGGCTCCACCTTTCTCGCTCATTGGGGCATTTCCTCATCCCCATGGATACCAACCTACGGGGATTGTCCCTGCTCTTAACCTTTTAAATGCTCAACGTCACGCAAGGGAGCTGCAAGTACCATTTATAAAGTCTTTGGTTCGATTCGGACAGGGTTTGAACCTCAAACCACACAGACTTGGAGCAGATGCTCAAACCATTACACCAAATGGTCTTCACGAGGAACTTTACAGCAGTAACTTGGATTGAGCAACGATTTTTTTTTTAAACCCCCCAAAAACAACTATTTAACCTTCCTTTGCCTCGTCTTGTGACTCAGTCAATTTTACAAATGAAAGCTTGCAATGTCTTTTTATGACTTCTCATTTTTTTCTGTTTAATCCTGTTTTCTACATGGTCCTCGTCCCACTGTCGGCAGCTCGAAGAGCCTACAGCGGACCAAGGACATGTCATCTGGCCGCAAGAAGTTCAACATGGACCCTCGCAAGGTATATATGGGTTAATGTCTTGCTTGAGCTCCTGTCATGCCATTAAAAACAACACCAGGTGGGTTGACTCGTCTTGTCATCCTGCCAAGGTCCAAAAAATGAGTACCAGGATACTCGAATGGCTCATTGGGAAGAACGAGTGATTTTAGTGTCCTGGGTTGGAGTGACAACCCATCTAGGCTCTTTCTTCTTCTTCTTCTTCTTGTGCATGGTAGCTTGGCTGCGAGGTTGCTCTCATTTTGTTGGGACACGACTATGCCGATGATGCTGTGCCCCTCCACCACTACACTGGCACTCAGTTCGCCGACCTCAGAAGGATGACAAGCTGAGTCAATCCCACCTGGTGTTAATTCAGCAGCCAACAGGGCTCAAACTCAGGACTCTAAGATCCCAAGCCAGCCACCCAAGCCACGAAGCCAACACCAGACTTCTCCTGAAGGCTTCTCTTTTTTTACATATATATATATATATATATATATATATATATATATATATATATATATATATATATATATACATACATATATGTGCGAGTTCTCTCTACACATAATATTTTACCGGAAAGTGTCGACACGGTGATCAAATGAGTTTTCCCATTTGCAGGGAATCGCATTCTTGACGAGTAGCGGCCTCGTGTGCCATCGACCTGAGGATGTGGCTCAGTTCTTGTACAAAGGAGAAGGTCTCAACAAGACTGCCATCGGGGAGTACCTTGGTGAGAGGTGAGAGGGATGCCTTGCCTGGAAAGCTCCGGTTTAGATATCAGAGCCTATCCAAGGCCAAACTACGCGTTAGAGTGTAAATGAGACTGACTGCTTAATGCCTTCTCTCAAAAACATCGTATTCACCGATATTGCTTCCCCTGCTGGCCGTCACCTGAGCTCTCCTCAGGGTCACACATGATCCACGGAGACCAGACGTGGGGCCTCAGGCCTAGCCCGATTCCAACGTCAGTAAACTGCAGAATCTCATTTGCAAACCCCAGAATCTTCCAGCTGTAACTCGGCGTATGGTACATATGCAATGACTGTTTGACAGCAATTATCCTATGATCATTGACATCAGGTGTACCATCTATCTCCTTGCCCTTGCCACAACCAGAGACACGTTCAACCTACAAGTCCTCCAGGCTTTTGTGGACCTACACGAGTTCACAGGCCTTAACCTTGTGCAGGCCCTAAGGTAAATGCGGTAAACGCTGTACTATGTATTATTACTCTGGCAACTGATAATCATGTCGCAAAACTACCAAATCGATGAGCTACCGGGTACTAATCACGCGTCCGACGGTATGTTGGCTTGAGTTTGTCGAGTTGATGATGGGCGGCAATCATTTATTTATTCATTAACTGTTTCTCCAGACAGTTTCTTTGGAGTTTCCGACTACCCGGGGAGGCTCAAAAGATTGACCGAATGATGGAAGCATTTGCAGGACGCTATTGCCAATGCAATAATGGTGTCTTCCAGTTATCAGGTATCGGACGTGGAACCGCAAGTTGAAAGATAAAGGAAAACGAGAACTCCTTACATTATTTTCATTTTAAGGTTCATGGTAAAAGTGTAATGTAGCCTTGTAAATGTTATCAAAATTATCTGTATAGATAAGAGTGAGGTGTGTGTGTGTGTGTGTGTGTGTGTGTGTGTGTGTGTGTGTGTGTGTGTGTGTGTGTGTGTGTGTGTGTGTGTGTGTGTGTGTGTGTGTGTGTGTGTGTGTGTGTGTGTGTGTGTGTGTGTGTGAAGACTTTTCTTTGATTTTTTTTTTATAGAATTCAATACCCCTCGGCCAATTGCCCCGACATTTGATGTACAACATGACTATCCGCACGCAGAAGGTCAACATCACAATAAAAACTTTAAATTATTTATCAAACTGAAGTGAAATCATGAAATAACGGCGTTTTGGCAAATCGACCGTTGTAAGTCGGGTGTCACCTTCAGCGGAGAGAGGGGTTTGGCTTGCCCCTTCACGTAAAGGTCCCATGATACTCAAAAGTTTCTGGTTATTTATATATTAACTTGACCTTCCGAGTGAAGAAATCACCCATGTTTCTTTTTAAAAATCAACAATGGGATAATTAGACCAATATTTCGAACATTTGTAGTGGTTTTCACAACTTGCTATGGCCCGCCCCTCAAAAAAGTGGAGTTGAGCGAACCGCAGGTCACGTGACCGTTGACGTCATCTCCAGAACGCGACTCGCTCAGAGTGGATTGATTAGACGTCGCGCCGTATAAAGTACGTACAAATGCATTGTGCACATTTGTTTGCTATCTCACTGATCGTCTTCATTCCTGTGATTGTTTCGCGGAAGTTTCCTCACACACAGAGACAAGAAATTCTGCTTCTGAGCAGTGTGTGCACAACGATCACGAGGCAATTATTTATCCCTTTACTCCCTTGTCGTAGTCGTGTACAAATCCAATAGATGTATGCACAATAAAGGGCTATAACATGTCCACAAAATATAAAATGTGACTGTTGAAACTTTCCATTAAAAAATAAACTTACAGGGACATACAAGTAAAATACTAAAGATTAATATTGCATCATTTCAAGGCGCAAGGAGGTAATTTTAAAATCAAACAATGTGAAAAACCTGGACCTACATTTTGCAGCTTATTGAATTGTTCGTTGAAACCAGCCTGGTGGGATAGGTACGATTCTACATACTTGCAAGCCAGGTATGGCTGCACTCGACATACATGGGTTTATTCTGAAGTGAAGGTACTGCTTCCATTGGCTTGCTATTCATTAACATTTAGCCAAAATGCTGTAATAAATGAACAGGGAAAAATATGTTGGCACAACTATGAAAGACAAATTTATCTGTCCTATTACACGGCCTCATAGCCTCAGGACTCTGACGTATTGACTTATACATTGTGTGCATGTTAATACAAGTTACTTGTCAACTATAGAGTCGAGACTAGTCCGATAAATCCGTCGTCCGTCCGACTATTCCGATAAATCTGACATGCTGTAGCTTTCTTTTAATATTCTCTTTTCTTCATTGTTTTCTACTGGTGCTACATGACGATAGTAGGAATAAAATAAATGAAAATGCAACAGAACGTCAGATTTATCGGACTACTCGAGACAATTGTGTCGCAAGGTGTGTTCTGCACACAAGTTTTCATCGTATCCAGACAGCGAGATTGCTTCGTTTTATGCGCGGAGAGCTACGGCCGATGACATGGGCTGGCCTTGCTTGTGATTAATTCACCGCGGAGCAACATGTCCGCTGCGCTGTTCATGTCACCTCACTAAAATATTTCTGATATCGAGCAGTATGCAAGTCGAATTTACTTTTTTTTTTTTTTTTTTTTTTTTTTTTTTTTTGTATACCTTGGTCGAGGCTCGTATGAGAGCTAACACACAACTCACAGCAAGGAGGCATGAGACAAGAGGGGTGGGAGTGGAAGGGACAAAACATTGGGGAACAGACACAGGTGAATTGTGGAAGGGAGAGGGATGGGGATGGGACGGGGAACATGGCGAGGAGAAGATGGACATTACAGGGACTTTCAGGAAGGAAAGCAGGAGAATTGAAGGAAGTGGGCTTGGGTGGATTATCGGGGGTAGAAAAGATCGAGGATTTGGATGGGGGAAGATAAGAGGTGGTGGTGAACAGCTGTTTTGAAAGCCTGGAGGGAAGAATGGGAAAGAATAGAGTGAGGAAGTTTATTCCAAAGGCGGGAAAAAAGAGGAATGAAAGAGTGAAGATGAGCAGTGATTCGTGATTTTGGTAGTTTTACCAGAAGGGGGTTGTTGGCGGACCTTGAGCGCCCTGTGGAAATGTGGTTGGGACAAATCGCAGAGAGAGCAGGGGGCAAGGCTGGAGAGGAGTCGGTAGAAGACAGAAAGACCACCGACCAACCTGCGGTGATTGAGTGAGAGGCCCAAAGACTCAGCTTCATTGCGGGAGATGCCAATGATCTTAAAAGCCCTGGTTTCGACAGCGTGAAGTCGAGAAAGGTGGGAGGCAGGAGCACCAGCCCAGAGGGGAGAGCAGTACTCCATCAGGCTACGGACAAAAGCTTTGTAAGTAGTCAGGAGCTCAAGAGGGCCGAGGAAGGACTTAGCACGACGGAGGATTCCCAGTCGGCGACTGGCTTTTGAGGCAAGGTTGGAAATGTGACTTTCCCAGGAAAGGTCATGGCAGATAGTGAGACCCAGAAGCTTGAAAGAAAAGACTTCTTCCAGAGGATTGTTGAGAAAGTGGATGGGGGGTTTTGTAAACGGTCCTTTCGAAGAGACATAGTGAGAGTGTGAGATTTGTGTGGATTGAAAGACATGTTCCACGTGTTGGACCAGTTTGTGATTTTATCCAGATCTGCAGTGAGCGAAGAAGCTGCTGCTTGCCGGTCTGAGGGATGACAGATGGTACGGCAGAGGGTGGAGTCATCGGCAAAGAGAAATAGAGGATTTTCCAGAGAGTCCGAGAGATCATTGATGAAAACCAGAAAAAGAACAGGGCCCAGAACGCTACCTTGAGGAACTCCAGCCTGCACAGGAAGAGGGGATGAAAGAACTCCATTTAGGGCCACACGTTGACTGCGACAGGAGAGGAAGTCTGCGAGCCATGAGTGGAGATGGCCTTGAATACCATGGGAAGAGAGTTTGGTGAGTAGGGCAGGGTGCCAGACTGTGTCAAAAGCACGTGATATGTCCAGGGATACGGCTCGGATTTCCTGTCTGGCATTGAGGACCTCCATCCATTGATGGGAGAGCAGTAGCAGCATATCCAGGGTAGAGTGACCTGGTCTGAAACCAAATTGATGATTGGAAATCAAGCCATTGGAGAAGAGGAAGGATTTCATGTCTGAAGCAATGATGGATTCCATAACCTTGCTGATGATTGGGAGAAGGCTGATTGGTCTGTAGTTACAGGGATCTGTTTTTGCACCTTTTTATGCAGGGCAGTGATGTTAGCAGATTTCCAAGCAGATGGCAGATGACCTTGGGAAAATGAGAGGGTGAATAGAACAGAGAGAGGGTGAGCAAGAGCAGAAGAGCAGGCTTTGAGGACACGTGGGCTGATGCCGTCTGGACCGGTTGCAGAATCTGACTCGAGGTTTGAAAGCAAGCTCTCCACCTTGTCAGGAGAAAAGGATACAGAGTCCAGGGACAGTTGGGTGCGACTGGGTAAAGTGGGTAGAGATAGTGATGGGTTTGGGACACAAGATTTAGCTGCAAACACCGAGTTTAGACATTCAGCTTTATCACGTGTGGAATCAGCAGTGCGGCCATTTGAGGTAAGGGAGGGGATGGAGGCGGAACAAACACCAGAAACAGATTTGATTAAACGCCACCAGGATTTTGAGGAGGGAGAGAGCTTTGAGAGTTCAGACTTGAGATGAGAAAGATGTTGTTTTCTGGCTCTCCTGAGGGTAGATACACACTTGTTCCGAGCTTTGTGGAAAGAACTGAGATTGCCCTCACTAATTATTGAATTACGAATAGGATTTAGTCTCACCAGTTGTTATTGCCAAGTCTTCCTTCGATGTCCTCCCGATCATCATGAACTCCGGGAATTTCATTGCCAGTTTCCTCCGCTTGTCCTGCTTCGGGCTCAAACTGCTAAGGCCGTATTCCATTTCCAGCTGCCTGAACTTCACCTCCCGCGAATACGTTATCCGACAATTCTCCATCTGATTCAGACCAAAATCCTTCATTTCTCTCACACTCACTGTCACTACCAGACAAATCAATGTCCATGCCATCCATTATTCAAAACCAAACGTTTGATTTTTTTTTTTAAAGCAGAAATGAACAAAGCGTTTGAGTCGACCAATCGAATGTGGAAATACACAGGAAGCCAATACAATCACGTAGACCACCAACCCGAGTAATTTACGTGCAGCCTTTGTTGTTCTGGAGATGACGTCATGTGGGTTACGCGTCGTTCAGTAGATTTCGGCAGAATTTTTAGGGGCGTTCCCTTAGAGGTTTGTTTTTTTAATTTTACATTTTACAGAACGAGTATTGTGAAAAAACAGTCAGATCAGAAATAACGATGAAAAACTCCGATAGGATGTGTGTGTATGTATATATATATATATATATATATATATATATATATATATATATATATGCAATTTCAGTACTTTTGAGTGTCATGGGACCTTTAAAGGTGATTCTAGGTGGGGAATGAAACCACCTGCATTTAAATATTTATATTCCGAATGTAGAATGGAAAGTGATATACAGCACGAAGGATCCAAGGTCTCTGCGAGACGCCCCTGTATGAATTCAAACAAGGACGTGAGAAGGCCATTTGGCCCGTCATCGCAGTGGTGCACTCCCGAGTTAATTATTTTGCTACAGCTTTAAACAACCATCCTCTTGATGTTTTAGTAAAGTCTAAATAACCCAGTCTTGATCGGGTAATCCAACTTGTTATTATACATACTCGGGTCTTCACTTGATTTCAAGACCGGTGAAACACCCTGTACGTTCAGTTTGCATTAGTCAGAAAGACCTGAGAACTGTCGGTTTTTTTTAAATATTTTATCCTCACAACTCTGAAAACCCACAGGGGTTAGAGTTAGCACAAACATGCGCTCTCAGAATCACGTACAGAACAAAGTACTTTAACACGAATCACAAGGACTTGGGATATGAGCCGGCATTCCCAACGTTGCGAGCCAATAGTTCAGACGGGAACGTCCAGAACTGCTCTTGCTCTGCCATTGGGCCTTCAGTAGAATTACGTCCTGATCTGGACTCTATCTGTCCACTCCTTTTTAAAAATGTTCTTCAAAACAGCCGTTTAATAATTCAAACGCAATCTCTTTTCTCCGGCCCACTAAGCTGACGACAGTCTCTTTAGTGCAATGAAACACAGTTTATGGGTGGTGAGAAAGGGCCAAACCATTACCACGACATCATGCAATTTCCATTTGATATGATCTCCCCTTGGAGACTCAATATTCATGGACATTCATGTTACCACCGATGACATAAGGTGTTCAAGTCAACAATTTACCCAAAAGGTATTTTCTTGCAATTTTGGAAATACTGTACACTGTCCCATGCTGGTATGAAAGCCAACATGGAAGTTGCCTTGCCTGCCTGGTTGCCTTGCCTGCCTGCTGAAAGCTGTAGTGTAATAGCTCTAAGAGCATTTTGGGATACTCATCTTGTTATAATGGTGTTGTCGGTGAAATAGAATTCTATAAAAGCCTCACGCATGAGATTTCCTATACTGTGTGGACATGATGTGTGCAGACACGTGTTACGTGTTATCGTTTGCCATCATCATGCTGAACACCAGTTTGCACAACCCGAATGTACGAGATCGTCCGAGTGTGGAGAACTTCATATCCATGAACCGTGGGATCAACAATGGCGGTGATCTACCAGAGGCGCTGCTTCGGGTGCGTGCGGACAACCGTCGCTAGTGATTTCATAGACAACTCACCTCCTGGTTCATCCCTGGAGGAAATAATGGCTGTGGTTGGATTTAAAATTACTTTGATGAGAATTAAATCGTTCTAAAGTTCAAGACAAATCTGAAACTTTTTTGTTGTTTCTTTATGAGCCAGAAACGGCCATCAAAAGATCATTTGAGGTATGCTCACTCACTTTTGAGCCATCGAGCATGGCTTTTAACATCGACCAAGGTTTAAACTACCATCACCCTGGTATTTTGCATACAGGACGATGCATTAATGCGTGCTCCGTCCATCTAAGGGACGTTGAACTGGAGGACATGAAGCCAGAAGACCAGTCTGACATCACTGGTCATTAGTGGACGTTAGAAATATCACGGTGTCTTTTTTTTATTTTTATTTTTTTGGTATACCAGGTTGAGGCTTGTGTGAGAGCTAATGCACAGAAACATATAACAAAGCAGGAGATCTGTGGAAGGGAGAGGTGGGGTACATGGGGTCAACAAGATGGACACTTCAGGGAATTTCAGGAAGGAAAACAGGGAATTTGAAGAGGGTGGGTTTGGGATGGATTAACGGGTGTAGAAAAGATCAAGATTTTGGATGGGGGAAGATATGAGATGCTGGTGAACAGCTGTTTTGAAGACTTGGAGGGAGGAGTGGGATTGAAGAGAGTGTGGGAGTTTGCTCCAGAGGCAGGAAAAAAAAAAGAGGAATGAAAGGGTGAAGGTGAACAGTGATTCTTGATTTTGGTAGTTTTGCCAGAAAGGGGATTTTGGCAGACTCTGAGGAAATATAGGGGAAACAAATCACAGACAGAGTAAGGGGGCAAAGCTGGAGAGGAGATGGTAGAAGACAGAAAGACCACCGACCTGCCTCCAATGAGAGAGTGAGAGACCCAAAGACTCATCTTCATTGCAGGAGATACCAATGATCCTTAAAGCCTTGGTTTCCACAGCATGAAGTCAAGCTAGGTTTGAGGCAGGAGCACCACCCAAGAGGAGGGAGCAGTACTCCATCATACTGCAGATGAAAGCTTTGTCAATGGTTTGAAGCTCAGGTGTGCCAAGGAAGGATTTTGCACGACGGAGGATGCCCAGTCGACGACTGGCTTTGGAGGCCAGGTTGGAGATGTGGCTTTCCCAGGAAAGATCGTGGCAGATAATGAGACCCAAAAGTTTGAATGAAAGGACTTTTTCAAGGGGATTGTTGAGAAAGTAGATGTTTGGGGAGCGGGGGGGGGGGGTGGTTCCAGATGTTCCTTTCGGAGAGACATGGTGTTTCACAAAGTTTAGTCGCGTAATTGCACTTTATAATAAATTGTATCGATTCATGCAATGGTAAAATGTCAGGCCTGGCCAGATAGTTCTCGAAAGACCTGTCAGAACCGTTCCTTCTGGGCGACCATTAAGGAAGAAAAAGAAGATCATTCCCATGATTACATCAGTGTCTAAACTGAAACTCGAGTTGCACGGTAACCTTTGTCTGATCATATGTAGAAAAGAGATTTGTGTAACAAGTGTTTGAGAGTCCAACAACTTTTCAGGCTGAACTTCGTCTCTTCCTTTATTGGTATCCGGCGGCACCAGTGACGTTGGATTTGACATGATGGATATTTGCACTCTATTCAGAATATGTGAAACTGATATCCAGCAAATTCTGTTTATATTTAATTCAGTGCAATTTTAATTCCCACTCTTAAGCTGGATGTAAAATCAAAACGCTTCCACAAAAATGTTACCTTTCTGCCCTTGGCTTGAGCTCTTGAATCCGATGGCACGTCTGCCAATTCACTTGCTGCCGTTTCCGAACGTTTGACAGAGCCTGGTTTCGAACCTGGATGGTCTCTCTGCTTTCTACCACCTCCTTTCTGGTCTTGCTCCCTCTGCTCTTTCCATCCTTTCCACCCTCACCTTTCTGCAGGGCACACACGGTGCACCATTAACCCGTACTGGTGAAATTACGAAACTACCTAAATCCAGGATCACTGCTCCCCTACACTCATTTGTTCCTCTCTTTTCTTGTCTGTGGAACGAACTTCTACATCCTCTTCAATATCATTCTTCCCTCCAGGTCTTCAGGACAGCTGTTCACCACCATCTCAGATCATCCCAAATCTGACACCATGATCTTTTCTACCCTTGTCAATCCCACCCCAATCCCTCCTTCCAAATTTCCAGTTCTCCCTCCTGAGAGTTCTCTTCTGTATCCAACTTGGCCACCCCATGCATCCTTTCCTGACCCACAATCCTCCCCACACCCATTGTTTGTGCAAGCCTCCCTCTGTCTTGTCATTCAACTCCACTGTTAGTGTCCCTCCCCACTCCCCACTCCTCTCTCTTTCTCTATCTCTCTCTATCTCTGTTCCTTTTGGCCTGCTACATTCTGATCCATTCAGTGTACTTGTTCTTACACGAGCCTTGACTCTATATTATAAGCACGTAATGACAACTCATCGTGCCTTTGTAGAATATTCTCTGAACCTAATTCACCTGTTCATAAACATTTTCTACAGAACTTGTATGAAAGCATCAAGAACGAACCATTTAAGATCCCAGAAGATGACGGAAATGATCTCACCTTGACCTTCTTCAATCCGGATCGAGAAGGCTGGCTACTCAAGCTCGGTGAGATGATGCAATGTGGTTTTAGTATCTCTCATGTTGAATCAAGAGGTGTTTTCACTCTATTGCCTAACAGGAAAGAATCATTTTTAGTCATGGTTACATTTAAGTCAAGGGCAGGATTTCTCGGTGTCAGTGCGCTTGCCTTTTAACTTCCTGTGGGCTCGGTGATGGCATGGATGGTGTGCTGGCTGTCTTGTCCACAGTTATGTGGAAGTTGTATCGTACAGTTTCTATCTACTGGATGAAATAAATATGAAGGAGGTATAAGGCATTAAGGATTTAAATTTTGTTCGGGAAAAAAAATTCCTTGTGACATTGGATGCATGATTTAGTGTACCTTTCAGTTCACAGCTCTCAATGTTTCTTACACCATGGCCTTCCTTAAGACAAGAAAAGTTTTGTAAGATGTTTTGGTTTTATCGGTCTTTGGCTTGTTCGGGGCAATGTATTTATCTATACTAAAATGGCAGAATTTTTACATTCCTCCCATACCCCTTCTCCCTCTCTGTATACCACATCATTCCCCCATCTATCCATCCGTCCACATATATTGAGGCAGCAATGGCATCAGACATAATCATGATCAGATATCGACAACAAATCTGTTCTTCCATAATATAATATAATATCCTAATCCAATACAAATATGTTTAGCCATAACAGAGTATCTATAATCCGATACCAATGTGTTCATCTATTATAAGAGAGTGAGGTAAGTGGCATGCCATTGCAAATCCCCACATGTCTCACCTAAAGCAAAGTTGAAAGATTGCATGAAGTTCCATCAGGAATAACTTTCATCAAATTTAGAGTTAATAAATTCACCAATATCAAATTTAGATTTCCAAATTCACCAATACCCAATTTAGAGTTAATAAATTCACCAATATCAAATTTAGATTTCCAAATTCACCAATACCCAATTTGGAGTTATCAAATTCACCAATATCAAATTTAGATTTCCAAATTCACCAATACCCAATTTGGAGTTATCAAATTCACCAATATCAAATTTAGATTTCCAAATTCACCAATACCCAATTTAGAGTTATCAAATTCACCAATATCAAATTTAGAGTTCCAAATTCACCAATACCCAATTTAGAGTTCTCAAATTCACCAATATCAAATTTAGAGTTAATAAATTCACCAATATCAAATTTAGATTTCCAAATTCACCAATATCAAATTTAGAGTTATCAAATTCACCAATATCAAATTTAGATTTCCAAATTCACCAATACCCAATTTGGAGTTATCAAATTCACCAATATCAAATTTAGATTTCCAAATTCACCAATACCCAATTTAGAGTTATCAAATTCACCAATATCAAATTTAGAGTTCCAAATTCACCAATACCCAATTTAGAGTTCTCAAATTCACCAATATCAAATTTAGAGTTAATAAATTCACCAATATCAAATTTAGATTTCTAAATTCACCAATAACCATTTTTGAGTTATCAAATTCACCAATATCAAATTTAATGTTATCAAATTCACCAATAACCATTTTTGAGTTATCAAATTCACCAATAACCAATTATGAGTTGTCAAATTCACCAACATCAAATTTAGAGTTAATAAATTCACCAATATCAAATTTTGAGTTATCAAACTCGCCAATATCAAATTTAGAGTTAAAAAGTTTTTCCCGTCATTTTAACCCTTGTGACCCGAAGTCCCCACTCCCTGGGACATGACCTGGGGGTCAAACCTCCAAAAATCGTTACATATGTAATGCATCCCCCAATGTTGATTTAATTTACAAAACTTCAATTTTAAAAAGTTTTAAAATTTGCTCGTAATTGCATTTTTCGGCATCTGACCTTTGTACCCCGCCCCATGAGTGGAGCCAAAAAATAAAGATGCCTTACAAAATCGTTTCAACCTAATAATAAACATAGACAATGTCCCAAGGAGATAGTGTGACGGACGGACAGACAGATAGACAGACAGACGGAGCCGATTACAATATCCCCCCGTTTTTGGGAAGTTTTTTTTTTTTTCTCGAAAAATCATCTGGATAACCAGTTTATGTATAAATCTATAACATTATCATAATCAAGTACAAGTCTGTTTATCTACAACATAACATTCATGTCTCATAGTTCTGTATATCTATTCTGTTTGTCATCAGGTGGTCGGATAAAAACCTGGAAAAGACGATGGTTCATTCTTACAGACAACTGTCTTTACTACTTTGAATATACCACGGTGAGAAACACTGATTAAGAAAGACAAAGATGACTCGACATCCAATTCATCTCTCCTAACAATTTGGATCTTTTTCTTCTGTTTTTTACACACTTACAGGACAAAGAGCCCAGAGGAATTATACCATTGGAAAACCTGTCTATTCGGGAGGTTGAAGACCCCAAGAAACCTGTAAGATAATCCCCTTCACATCATTTTGACGTTGTGGACAAAATAAGAAGCTGAGACCGTAAACACCTCCAGTGGTATAACCTGTAGGGTGACAATAGAGCAAGCAGAAACTATACTCTGCCTATAGACATCCTCATGTCTGCCCCTGAAAACAAATTGGCTTTTTTACTTCCCCTGCACCTTGTCTTTGTTCTTATACTTCCTCGATGAACAGAACTGCTTTGAATTATTCCTGCCAAACACGAGGGGCCAAATGATCAAGGCATGCAAGACAGACGCAGAAGGCAAGGTCGTGGAGGGCAACCACGAGGTGTATCGGATCTCTGCTCCCACGCACGAGGAGAAAGAGTCTTGGATTAACAGTATAAGGTACAATGTGTAAAAATTCCTCTTCATTTGTTCACTGAGTACATGTGACTGTCAGCAAGGAAACCGGTCCATAAAATGCATCCATACATCTTTACCGGGATTGTGCCCTTATTGGTTTCAAGAAGCACGCCAAAACAAGCCCAGGCCAGACACGAACCCTGTCACCACAGCACTGGCTAAAAAGCTAGGATAGCAAGATAAGATTGGGTCAGACCCACACGAGAGGATATGAGAGACAAAGCAAATCACAACCGATTAAACCTTTCTCCCAAGTACACAGAGGGCATACAGAAGTAGAATATCTCTGTTAACAAGAGGGGATTGCATGATGGCTGAGAGGTACGCACACTCGCCTCTGAGCTGTCTTACCTGGGTTTGTACGCACACTCGCCTCTGAGCTGTCTCACCTGGGTTTGAATCCCGACCCAGCTATGAACCGTCATCCCAGTGTGTCACAGGTAAGGTCATTCATCAATGTGTGTGCCGTCCCTCTGATGGACGTTAAACTGGGCGTCCCGTCTGCGGCATTAGTTGGTGGACGTTAAAGATCCCACGGTGTTGTTTGTGAAAAGTAGGCTGGCTCTTGCCGGCACCCTGGACAAGTTACAAATTTCTTCCCTGACTTCTTGGGTCAGAGTTGCCAGCTGATCAGGATTGTAGTTGTAACTGCTTCGGCAACAACAGCACTCTGCTTAAGGCATGGCACATGATGATGATGATGATGCTGATGATGATGATGATGATGATGATGATGATGATGATGTCAGCAAGAGGCTTTGCCAGCTGTGGAGCACAACTGTGAGTGTTGACAGGTGTGAGGTGTCTAAGCTTTTGTTCCCATTTCTTTCCTATCTGAGCACGGCTCGACTGAGCCACTCACTTCGTGAGGCTTTGGTAGTGCTGCAGACGTCCTTCGGACACTCTCTGCATTATAATGAACACCTACAACATTGCATTGTACATTTGCCGTCAGGGCAAAGATGCCTAACAAAATCATTTCAACCTAATAATAAACCTAGACAATGTCCCAAGATGTTTAAAAGATAACGATTTCAGTAACTTTTTCAAACATTGTATTTCGGTTTGGATGCCGATAACTTAATATGAGCAACACTTCTACCTTTGGGTTTTAACCAATTAGTTATGGTTCGAGGAGGGAGGCGTTAAGCGTTTAGTGTTTGTGTCCGTGCGTGCGTGTCCTGCTTTTTGAAAAATAAATTTTTTCCCCATTATTTAATTTAAATTTTTACTGTTAAATTTTTCCATTATTTAATTTTTCTTTTTACTGTTAAATTTTTCCATTTTTTTCTTTTTACTGTTAAATTTTTCAATTTTATCATTCCAATTATTTTATCATTCCAATTTACAATCGATTTTTTTATTATTTAATTATTTTATTTATTTCTTTTAATATATATATTTTAATTTAATTAATTTTCCTCATTTGCTTTTTTCCAATTTTCAATTATTTTATTTTTGTAATATTTAATTTTTCCATATTTTTTTTTCTTTTCTTTACCGTTCCCAGAGGGAGGCATTAAGTGTTTAGTCTTGGTGGCTGTGGTGTCCTGCTTTTTGGAAAAAAAAATCGTATTGCTTGTAGTCATGAGGCAGAATTTCAAGTGCTATCAATTGGCTTATATTACAAGTTGTCTATATCGGGACCCATCAGCGATCTGTGATTGTAGCCCTCTATAGTTACATATGAAATGAAAATGATCACAGCCCTCTTTGACCTCGTTCTCTTTGGCCTAGTTTCAGCCCTGCAGGCCTCCAATTTCAGTCCTTATTTTAGCTTTGGAAACATGAACCTCTTTCTGACGTCATCATGGTCACAACACAACATCAGCTATATCTGTATTCGATTAATCTGTGCCATTATAATACTTGCTCCTCTCTCCCGCACCCCCAATCTCTCTGAATACAGAGCATGCATCAGCAAAGACCCCTTCTATGACATGCTTGCCAAACGTAAGAAGAAGATTTCCAAAAGCAAAAGCTTTGCGTGAGCAAGGCAGGAAGGTCGTTTCAAGTGACCTTTCCTTGATACTTTGGGTGTGTTAAAACTGTAACCGCTGGATCCCTCGAGTGGTCACACTTCGTAATGACTAAGGAGATGTGACATGAAGGGGGGAAAAGCGCAGAGGAGGTCGAAGAAACGGGAGAGAATTCAGGTGTGGCTTTCGTGGCTCAGATGTTGCCGAGTGGGTCAGAGACTTGCACTTTGATGAGGAAATGCATCGGTTTGCATAGTTCAAACCAGTTGCGACAAAGGGAAGTTGTGCTAACTTTGCGCATGGTTTTGTTGCATGAACACGGAGGCCATTTTGAATATGGTGAATTTACATTTTCCTTTCACGTGGCATCGGTATGTATATATGTATAATTGTTTATGTATAATATCCTCCGCATGCATCCAAGCGAGGAGGCCTCGCGACGAGGATGCCCAGGCATTGTGTCGCGCACCTTTCCGGCTGGTACGGTTTCGAGATCAAAGCTACCCTTGTGAATTTTGGGGATGCTTCTGTAAGGGTACTCAGCCATTTCTGTCTCAAGTGAAAAAGCCATTGGCTAAACCTAGAGCCACAGGTAGGCGATCTGCCTCGGGTCTCATAGCTCTGGATTAATCAAGGGGTCTGAAGGGGAGCAGGGATGACCTGGTATGCGGGGGTGTCGAAAGAGGCGAGGGTATCGAACATGTCACGATTCCGAAAAGGAAGATTCCGTGTGACACTGGTGTCATGCGTAACAAATGTCCGACGTAACACACAGCAATACGAGTCAGACAAAATGAGCAGAAGATACCCAGATAGCGTGTTATATTGATACCTGAGGTTCCATGCTCACTTCACGTGCATCGCAATTTATACAAGCTGCCTGTGCTGGTCACGTTTGTTGCTTTTCAAATGCGGACAACTCTATGCTTGTGATTGTGCAATTGTTTTTCAAGAACCTTCCTTTAACCCCTTTCGTTCTTCTTCCCAAGATTTTTTTTTCCCCAAGGAAGCGGTGTTTATTCTCAAAAAAAAAAAAAATCCATCAAGATAGCCATCAGCCTTTGCCACTTGGCCACCATGGTGAAAACCTGTGGAAGTGGGTTGTGAATTAGGGGTTCCACAATGGATGAGCATTTGGAGTAGAACACCAGACTGGGATCTGGGGGGATGTGGGCTCAAATGCAGCTCCTGACAGTTAAGGTTTTGGATCGTCCAAAGGGATGGCTCATAGTTACCGCCCTTGACCTGCATTCGAGCCTAGTCTGACTTTTATTCTTGACTAGTCGATAAACTATGAGATCGGTGCTTCACAGGCTGGGCGACGAGTGCGCCGTCCCTCATGGGAGACGTTCAGCTGGGTCTCTGGTCTGCTAGCATTAGCTGGTGGATGTAAAAGATCTCATGGTGCCTTTCGACAAAGTGCAGGTGATTTATTGCCGTCATAACGGCCAAAAAAACATTTCCTGTCCGAATTAGCTGAGCAACTAAATTAAAATTAGCTGATCCCCATTATCTACCATGGACCACAAGTGAGAAGGTAATCCTCCTTGATATCAACAACAACAACAATTTGAATTTGAACTTCTCTAAAATAAGGAAGGCTCAAAAGGATTACCTTCTCATATTGGATCATCAATAAAAAATCCCAGCTGGCTCACTCATGAGCTTTCGGGAGGGCTTAATCCAGCTATGCCTGGTGGTGTCTTGGGATCCTCTGGTTCTGAGTTCAAATCTTGCTCTCTGTTGAATTAATACCAGGTGGGGTTGACTCAGCCTGTTATCCTTCTGAGGTTGGCAAAATGAGTACCAGCTTCCTGGGGATGATTGAGCCATTTGAGTATCCTGTGTTGGAGTGGCGACCTGTCCAGGATTGTGCCCAATTGCCCACGAGACTGCTTTGGCAACACTGATGCTCTGCAGAGTGTGGTCCCAATGTATTTGGAGTTTTTTGGGGGGGATTTAATCCAGCTGGTCAATTGTAGAATGTATGCGTTTGACCACGTGTAGTAGACTGACACCAGTCTCGACATTATGGTTGACTTCAATGCCCCCAGGGGGGGACAGAATGGGCAATAAAATGTTACAAATCATAAGGAAGTCACACCTAAACTTTTCCAAAATGAGTAATCAAAAAGTGTTATGGTTATCTAATCTTAAAACCCATTCCCATTGTAAAACCAGAGCAAAGGAGTATGGAATTGGGGAATTCAGGCCTGCTTAGTGTTTGCTCACTCTCATTGGTCATCCAAGGACGACACAATTTGGTCTTGTTCAGTTGCCTGGACCATTCGAAAAAAATGCTTATGAAAACAACCAACTTGCTCGTGGTGGCCAATCGATGACCAGCCATCAGTTTGAAATCTTATGCTATTAAACTTCCCTTGTATGGCTGCGTCGGCAACAGCCTTCAGATGAATGGCAGACCCTAGGTCTGAATCCAATTGTAGACATTACGGAAACGGTGTTATTGCATGCAAATAAACATACATTTTGGAGTAACAATGCAAGTTCTTCCATTGGAAAAGTGAAAGTCAATGAGAATGTATGGCGCGAAATAATGGTTGCCCTTAATGATGGAATAAAGACAATGCAACGCAAAGTTGTACTTTAATTTTAGTACCTTGTGTTGTGGTCCTCTTTCTCGAAACAAATCCCGCACAACGTTGCCATTTTGGACTGGCAACCGACATGACGACCGTTCCGCTTCGAGATGTATGACTGTGGACCACCACCCACAAGGGGTGGTGCTTAATGATCATGTGGATTTTCACAAGTTCATAATATTTTATGTGGTGGTGTGATAGGCTGAGAAGATGGCCTAGAAGTACACACACTCGCCTCTAAGCTGTCTTGCCTGGGTTTGAATCCCGACCCAGATACACACTGTTATCCTGGTGTTTTACAGGCAAGGTCATTCATCATTGTGTTTGCAGTCCTATGTGTGGACGTTAAACGGGAATCCCATCTGCCTACATTAGTTGGTGGATGTTAAAGATCTCATGGTATCCTTCATGAAGACTATAATTGGGGACGATCTGTGATTGTGGTAAACAGCAGTTTTGAAGATCTGGAGGGAGGAATGAGATTAAAGAGAACGTGGAAGTTGGTTTCATAGGTGGGGGAAAAAGAGGATCCAGATGGTATTCATATTCATAGAATACATACCCCACACATAGAATACATACGCTATTTATAGAATACATACCCCACGCAGTCTTGAGAAGAACTTGGTGCGAGCCAACTCTCTTGTCATCGAACCAACTCAAATCCACTTAGTTTTGTCATAACTCATCCACAAACTTTTGAGATATGATGATATATGTACTTTTTAAATCTATCTCTCAATTTTACAAATTGGGCCTATGTTGACATTTTGACCTCAAAAATAATTTGTGGTTGAATTCAGTGACGTCATATACAAATCCTCTTCAAATTTCAAGTCAATCATATTAAAAAAATGACAATTTAGACAATTGGCCGATGTTGACCTCAAAAATAATTGAAGGTTGAATTAAGTGAGCTGATATGAAAGTCTTTGTCAACTTTCATATGACTGACTTGATATTTGAACATTTTTTGAAATTTTGGCTGATGTTGACCTTTTGGCCTATTTTGACCTCAAACATAGTTGGTGGTTAAATTCCTTGACTTGAGATATGCAAATCCTCTTCAAATCTCTTGTCAATCTTGTGAAAATTGAGGATTTTAGAAAATTGGCGGATGTTGACCTTTGGTCTCTGTTGACCTCAAGAGTGACCGCTATATCACATGGTCATGTAACATGTGGT
The DNA here is from genome assembly GCF_056783735.1 of Eptatretus burgeri. Classification (NCBI taxonomy): domain Eukaryota; kingdom Metazoa; phylum Chordata; class Myxini; order Myxiniformes; family Myxinidae; genus Eptatretus; species Eptatretus burgeri. The sequence goes on along the minus strand of NC_140977.1, from coordinate 50,548,547 downwards.
AAAGTTTTAATTTCCTCTGCTGAACGGTTTTCGATGTACGCTCTTAATAAAATGCAGACACTTAGGAGGTACGTATGACATATGTTCGCGACCAATCGCTTCACTCCGCTTTTCGATTTTCACGAGTGCAGGGTAACAAATGAGTGGAGTTTAGCAGTGATCCTGACTTTTAGGAGTTTCACCAGAAGAGGTTCGATGCCGAACGCCTTGCCCGAACCGGATCACTCTACCAACTACTGATTACCTTTCCGGATCGGATGCAGTCGAGCAGCACTGCCAAGGATGTACCGGCTGGAAGGAATGGATTATCGGGAATAAAGACCCGGCGAAACTCAGATTCGAATCATGCTGGTCTTGTTCAATGGAGGAAACCAATGGAGGAAAAGACAAAGACGAGCTGGGAACATTTCTACAATTACTTATTTACAATAAGGCAGGGAAAAGCATGAGGCACAACAAAAAGGTTTATTAACCTCCGCCATCGAAGATGGACGGAGGTTATTGTTTTCACCCCTGTCTGTTTGTTTGTTACTTACGAAATCTTTAGATTTTGTAAGTATATTGATGACTTCCGTCATCTGTTTGTGTGTTTGTTTGTATGTGTGTGTCTTTGTGTGTTTGTTTGTAGGCACGATAACTCGAGAACGGAAGAAGCTACCAATGTCAAATTACACCAAGTGATTCAGGAGGGTGATGGCTTGTGCTGATTAGATTTTGGTCAAAATCGGTCAAAGGTCAAGGTCACGGTGAGGTCAAACATTCGATTTTTGATGGTTTGGTACAGAATCATCGTAGAAACTTCTGGTTTGCGGCGCGACCTTCTCTCGAGACAGCTTTTATTAGACAAGGTCAGAGGTCAAGTTGACGATTTCGTAAGTACCAGTCTATGACTGCTTGTTACTTACGAAATCTAAAGATTTTGTAAGTATATTGATGACTTCCGTCCTCTGTTTGTTTGTTTGTGTGTTTGTTTGTAGGCACGATAACTCGAACGGAAGAAGCTACCAATGTCAAATTACACCACGTGATTCAGGAGGGTAATGGCTAGCGCTGATTACATTTTGGTCAAAATCGGTCAAATGTCAAGGTCACAGTGAGGTCAAACATTCGATTTTTGATGGTTTGGTACAGAATCATCGTAGAAACTTCTGGTTTGCGTCGCTACCTTCTCTAGAGACAGCTTTTATTAGACAAGGTCAGAGGTCAAGTTGAAGATTTCGTAAGTACCAGACTATGACTGCTGGTTTGTTTGTTTGTTTGTGAACAGTATTACGGAAAAAAACTCCTGGACGGATTTTGACGAAACTTGGTGGGGGGATTAGTTATGGTCCAAGGATCATGCCATTAGATTTTGGACTTTGTCTAAAGTCTAATATGGCCGCTATCGCGGCCATTTTGAAAAAAATATTTGAATTTTTCTTTTTGCATTTCGACATGTTTTAAGTGATTGCCAACCCCCAAAAAATTAATTTGTTCGAGAAAACAAAAACAGGAAATTTTGCAACTTTTTTTCAAAAAAATTTCGATTATATTTGAATTTTTGTTTGTGCATTTCTACATGTTTTAAGTGATTTCCAACCAAAAAAAAAAATTGTTAGAGAAAAAAAAAAATAGAAAATTTTGATACTTTTTTTCAAAAAAATTTCGATTTTATTTGAAAAGATTTTTTTTTTTTTGCATTTCTACATGTTTTAAGTGATTTCCAACCCCTCCCCCCCCCCAAAAAAAAAAATTTGTGAGAGAAAAAAAACAAGAAATTTTGCAACTTTTTTTTCAAAAAAAATTCGATTTTTTTTTTTTTGGGCATTTCTACATGCGCGTCGATCTCGTTTAGTTTATTCAATCGTGGTTCAGTAGAGTCTGATCCGTTTTGACCTACAATGAATAGGATATCAGGTTCACTTAAGTGACCCAGCAGAATTGGCGGCGGAGGTTTTGCACTCTACCGAGGCTCCCCCTCTAGTTCGGTATGTAGAGCAGGGGAAAGATGAGAGAGGTGTGGTGCGGCAATTTTACAAGCAACTTACAGAAGCGGACACAGTGTAGACTTGACACGAGATTAATAAAAGCAATAACAATCACAACAATGAAGATCTTATGCAGGCTTATCTAACGGACAGGCGCCAACACACTCAGACACACACTCAGACAAAGTAAACCCAATGAAAAAAAAGTAACCTTTTGCAGCCATGGAGGGAGGGATTTGGTCATAGTTTTTGGTATCTGAGAGTTTCGAGGGAAGGGATGCTCCGTGGTGCGGCGCCCAACAAAAGCTGTGCAGTTCAGTCCACAGCCGCACATGCGGTAATCGTGTCTGGCGGAGTTCAAAGAGGCGAGAGTTGAGTAGTAGGCAGGACCAGATTAGAGGCTTGGTCGAGGTCGTGTGGGCGAGGACCAGTACAGTAGGCGGGCCGTCGAGGCGAGACATAGGCAGAGCCAAGCAGCTGGAACACTTTCACAACTCGCAATTCTCTTCAACCTCCCTAACTTCTTCACAATTCCAACGACAACGACCAAACAACTTGCAATTCTCACTCAACCTCTCCAACGACACGCAAAACCAACTCGACAACCAACTTCCCACACCACTCTGAGGAATGCTCCGGACTTTATAGATCAAGGAGCTCGGGGAGGAGCCATGGCGAAACGTCATTGTCCGATCCGAGCATCCCGATTGGACCGGGCCTTCATGTGGTCTGCCCTTCTGGGCGGGGTTTTGGCCAGACGCCGGTGTGGCCCGCCCATGCCGCACGTGTCTGGGTTTGGAAAGGTGGAAGCCGATGCGGCTTTCATAGGGAACTTCGGGATTCTGCCTCAGAAAAAGAGATTCCGGATACAGTGGGTAGTCAGTGGTACACTATCGTAAAGCGAGATGAGGGTGCGAGGCAATTCACCTCAGAAAATAAATGAGGAAGAGTGGGAAGTGGAATGGAGGGGAAAATGATTGAATAAAATAAAAGGGAAGAAATGATTTATTAATCCTAACTATAGCCCATCGCAACACACTCCCTCGTATTCCCACGAGACAAAAGGTAGGGACCTAACTACACGTATATTAATGAAATAACTGATTCGGGACAACTGTATGTTGTCTGCATAACGGTTCCGAGAACCGTAACAATATTAACTTGTTCTGAACCGGTTTTATGTTGTAAATCACCATTGAAATGCAAAAACGTGGGTTTTTCTTCAAATAGTGTGTTATAGCTTGTGGTGAGCAAAACAGCACATTTTACACAAGAAACCTTTTTCATGCAAAAAGGAACTTATTTTCCAAACACAAACATTTTTCACAACACCTTAACTTGATCTGAACCCGTTTTGTTGTTCTAAATCACTATCCCGATGCAGAAACGTGTTTTTCATCTTGCAAAAACCGTCATATTTACCTTACACAAGCATTTTTTTCACACCACTTTAACTTGTTCTGAACCTGATTTTGTTGCAAATCACCATTATAATACAAACCATTTTTCATCAAATTGTTTGTATTTTAGCTTGTAATGAGCAAAACAACACACTTTACACAAGAAAGTTCTTATTTGCATAATACAAGTTTTTTTTCAAAATATATCAACTTGTTTTGAACCCGTTTTTTTTTCTAAATCACCATTCTAATGCAGAAATGTGTGTTTTCCATGAAATAGTGTGTGTTTTAGCTTTACTTGTACTGAGCAAAAAAACACATTTTACACACAAAACCAAATTCATGCAAAAACGAACTGATCTTCCGAACACTAACGTTTTTTACAACACAGTAACTTGATTTGCGCCTGTTTTTTGTTCTAAATCACCAAACTGATGCAGAAATGCGTGTTTTTCATGAAATAGTGTGTGTTTTAGGTTGTACTGAGCAAAAAAACACATTTTACACACAAAACATTCATGCAAAAACGAACTGATCTTCCTAACACTAACGTTTTTCACAACACAGTAACTTGATCTGCGCCTGTTTTATTTTGTTCTAAATCGCCAAACTGATGCAGAAATTCGTGTTTTTCATGAAATAGTGTATGTTTTAGGTTGTACTGAGCAAAAAAACACATTTTACACACAAAACATTCATGCAAAAACGAACTGATCTTCCTAACACTAACGTTTTTTTACAACACAGTAACTTGATCTGCGCCTGGTTTTTTTTTTCTAAATCACCAAACTGATGCAGAAATGCATGTTTTTCATGAAATAGTGTGTGTTTTAGGTTGTACTGAGCAAAAAAACACATTTTACACACAAAACATTCATGCAAAAACGAACTGATCTTCCTAACACTAACGTTTTTTTACAACACAGTAACTTGATCTGCGCCTGGTTTTTTTTTTCTAAATCACCAAACTGATGCAGAAATGCATGTTTTTCATGAAATAGTGTGTGTTTTAGGTTGTACTGAGCAAAAAAACACATTTTACACACAAAACATTCATGCAAAAACGAACTGATCTTCCTAACACTAACGTTTTTCACAGCACAGTAACTTGATCTGTGCCTGTTTTTTTGTTCTAAATCACCAAACTGATGCAGAAATGTGTGTTTTCCATGAAATAGTGTGTGTTTTAGCTTTACTTGTACTGAGCAAAAAAACACATTTTACACACAAAACATTCATGCAAAAACGAACTGATCTTCCTAACACTAACGTTTTTTCACAACACAGTAACTTGATCTGCGCCTGTTTTTTTTTTTTTGTTCTAAATCACCAAACTGATGCAGAAATGCGTGTTTTTCATGCAAAAAAAACGTTTTATTTTCCTAACATAAGCATTTTTCACAATATATTAACTTGTTCTGAACGCGTTTTTAGTTGCAAATAACCATACTGATGCAGAAATACCTTTTTCATTAAAAAAAAAGTGTATTGTAGCTTGTACGACGCCAAACACATTATATTATTTCATGCGAAGAAAACTTATTCCTTCAAAAACGGTCTTATTTGCCGAATCCACTTTTTTTTCAACACGTCGGCTCTTCCTGACTCCGATTATTGTTGGAAATCACGATTCTAATTCAGAAACACGCGTTTTACATCAAATATTGTGTATTTTGGCTTGTACTGAGCAAAACAACACATTTTACACAAGAAACCTCATTCATGCAAAAACGGTTTTACTGTATTTGCCTAATACTCTGTCTTTCATTGCAATAGCCACTGGTGGCCCCTTGTGGCCTAAAGTGCGGCCCATGACATACTCCCAATAATACACAAAAGTGAAAACATCCAGTCAATAATCCACAGTAAATGCAATCAAATTGACCCAATGGTTTGAAATGAGTGTTCCAACACGAATCATAAAAGTAACATAACTACATCGGTACATGGCACCACACAAACAATTATACTTGCAGCCCAGTTGATGACATTGAAGAAGAATATGTGGGGGCAGGGCCTAATAGGAGCCATTATGGAATCCTGTAAAGGTGGTGTGATGGCAATGATCACTGGTCCAGATACTCGCAGTCCTGACAAGAAGCATCAGTGCACGAATGGTCAGAGTTATGGCACAGACATCATACAGATACACAATTTGACTTCTTGCAGGTGCAGCTAACCACCTCCAAAATCGATCTGGGAGTGGGATATTTGGTCATTCAGCCAACGGTGAGATCGTCATCATCATCATCATCAGTAGCCCAGCCATATCCATTAGGAGATGGCGCTTGAATGACTGGAGACCGAGGACGACGATGGATACCTAATTGATAATATTGCATTGAAGAAAGTGCTGACGGAAAGCGTCTTTGGTGGGGGGTGGAACCGCTTTGTTGGGCAATGATGCCAAAAAAAAATACTCTGTGTCTTGCCTCATTTAGGTCGTTAGGAGACTGCTGCCTGTACCTTGAACAAACAAACTTTTCTAATAAGGCCTCTAAAGTGCTGCCGGAGTTGAATGAGGAGCCCAGGTCAGAGAAAGACACCTGGTAGTCCTCTTTTTCACACATCAGTGTGAAAGGTCAACGTTTTCCCTTTCCTTTGAATGAACTTGTGGAGTCGCATCCCGTGAAGACCGATTAGACTGTTTGAAACACCATCGCCAAGACTATCTCGAATTATTTATCGGTCAATAAACATCACCCGATTTTTCTATCCAGTGGAAAAGGGCAGCTTAGAGGGAATGTCTTTTGATACAGATGGCGATGATGGCAACATCAGTGTCAGGGCTGTGGATGATGATGTTTGTACTTCGGGTGAAGCAACAACCTCATGTCCGTTTCTTCACGATCACTCATGAGAGAGGGAACTCGGTGCACACTTGGAGGATTAGTCGTTTCCTACTCCGATCTCAACTCGTGACAAACAGACTGAAATCCTTCCCAGTCTCGAGTAATTGGTCGTTGCGGCCATGTTTGGAAGAAGAATTGGAAAAGCACCTCTTTGTTCTTGTCCGTGCCCTCCACTTTGTTGTTGCCATCGCCGATAGACCTCTTCCGTTGAGAAGGTACCTTCTGTGACGGCCCATAGATACTGCGGATGCTGCTTCTTCCTGAAGCATTCGAACGGTGTGCACGCTCAATGTTCTGCACACCCACGACAAAGTGGGCTCGTCAACTTCAAAACTTTTTCATCAGCCGAGTCATCATTCGGAATACAAGGGTAGCCAAATCTCCATCCACATTCATGCATATCTCTTTGCATTGTTGATGTATCACCCATCATGTTTTTTTTTTGTTTTTTTTTAATAAATAGCAATACTACTTCACCCTCTGAAGCTTTCCGGTGCAGGATACCTGCCAAACCTTGATTTTCTTCACTTTATATTATACTTAGCCTCTTGCGAGCCAAAATCATTCCTGTCTGTGGTCTTTGGGCATGACACCACAACACCTACAGCAGGCCACTCACTGCTTCTCTGATTGGCCAAGAAGAATGTCATGATGTGCTGGCATCTCTTCACTCACCAGCTCACATGACTACTCAGCAGGACAAAAAAAGTGTAAAAACTTTTTTTTTACCTCCACCACCGAAAGTAGGTGGACAGAGGTTACTTTTTCACACCTGGTTGTCCGTCTGTGAGCGGGATATCTCAAAAAGTTGTGAACGGATTTGAACCAAATTTGGTGGACTGGTTGAGAGTCTGACAAGGACAAATTGATTAGAGTTTGATGCAGATACTAAGTTTTTTTTTTAAGTAATTCTTCACCATTGAGTGAGAAGCCAAAAACGACGTGTAGTGTCGCATGAGATCTCAAAAGGTTATCCACAGATTCGGATAAAACTTGGTTGGACAGATTGGGTGTGTAACAAGGACGAATTGGTTCAAGAATGCAATGCTGAGAATGATCGCTTGACAAGCAAAAGCATTGTTTCCATGGAGACCACCATGCTGTTAAGCGTTGCCTGGTGCTCTGTTCCATTGGAGAGCTCGTTTGAATCAAGCGAGCCGCTTTGCAAAGCAACAGCATTGCTTCTGTGCAAACCGCCATGTTGTTAAGCGGTGCCGAGCATTCCGCTCCGTTGGAGAGCAAGTTTGAGTGCGTTGTATCAAGCAAGCTGCTTGGCAAGCGATAGGAAGCGGCTTGCTAACGGAACACACACCAGACACACTCCCACCCCCCGTCCCTTCGTAAACAATGGACCTTATAGAAATACCGGTACCTTAAATAAGGTAAAGAAAGTATTGGTCAGAAAACAAAAGTAAAGGCTCAAAGTCCAATTAAAACAAGCGAAAGAGGTGCAAAGCCGAACGTGAAAGAAACGCATTAAAACGTCACTTGTGTTTTCGTAATGACGTAATGACGTCATGACGTAATGACGTAATAAACGTAATGACGCAATCACGCAATGACGTAATGGCGTAACGACGTAATGCCGTAATGACGCAATGACGTAATGCCGCAATGACGCGATGACGTAATTCTGAACAACACGATCAATCACATTATACTGCCTGAATAAACCGTCGTGAGCTCTGCTTCATTATTAGGCCGACGTCCCTCTCGAAATGATGACACAATCGTGAAGAAAAACAAAAACCTCTCTTATTTCGTAGCGACCCTGTGGAAAATAAAGGAAAAAAAACTACTTTCAATCGTCTCGGGTGAATTATTAAAAATTAATTTTATCCAAATGTGTAAAAGCTCAATGACCGATACTGTTGTAATTTCAACAACGTTTGAAGAAAAAGAAAGAAAAAAAAACATCCGTGAATGAACGGTAATTTACGGAACAGCGCTCCCGCACTACACCGCTCTCTTTATCAACGCCGGTGTAGACAATACGCATTGGGAAGCAACAGCAATTGAAACAAAATCAAGTTTGAAATACAAACCTCGTCAATCTTCATGTATTATTTATTCTACAAGGCCGTGAGAGACGCACGAGGACCATAAAACGGACCACAAGTTCCGTTCCACCCGATTGGGTGATCATCCTGTATTGTATTAAACTTGATTAAAAGTCGGTTGGAGTTAACATTACTATTCATGCGGAAACGTTTCGCTACTATCGTCATCACATCGTAACGTGAGTCAAAGATGATCCGTAAAACAAACAAACAATCGCTGACGTCGACGTGGAGGTGTAAACGGCGTCAGCGACGCGCGAGGGTGTCACGCTAATGACGTCATCCGTGACGCGCCATCGGGGCCTGTTGTCGTTGTCGGTGCTTTGCCCGTCTCGGGCGCCTCGTAACGACGTCCGTACATCCTCCAGTCGGACGGGTCCGGGCCCAATGAACCTCGCAAGCCACTGCGGCGAGCCGCTCGCCGCCCTCCATTTCGCCAACTTCAATCAGGACTACACGTAAGGAGGCGCGTCGAGACCACGGCGTCGACTAGCGAGGCGGCCCCGAGCCGCGCCACTCAGCACGGCTCGGTCCCTGTAGGCCGAGCCACTCAGCACGGCTCGGTCCCTGTAGGCCGAGCCACTCAGCACGGCTCGGTCCCTGTAGGCCGAGCCACTCAGCACGGCTCGGTTCATGTAGGCCGAACCACGCAGCACGGCTCGGTCCCTGTAGGCCGAGCCACTCAGCACGGCTCGGTTCATGTAGGCCGCTCCACTCAGCACGGCTCGGTTCATGTAGGCCGAACCACGCAGCACGGCTCGGTCCCTGTAGGCCGAGCCACTCAGCACGGCTCGGTTCATGTAGGCCGCTCCACTCAGCACGGCTCGGTTCATGTAGGCCGAACCACGCAGCACGGCTCGGTCCCTGTAGGCCGAACCACGCAGCACGGCTCGGTCCCTGTAGGCCGAGCCACTCAGCACGGCTCGGTCCCTGTAGGCCGAGCCACTCAGCACGGCTCGGTCCCTGTAGGCCGAACCACTCAGCACGGCTCGGTCCCTGTAGGCCGAGCCACGCAGCACGGCTCGGTCCATGTAGGCCGAACCACTCAGCACGGCTCGGTCCCTGTAGGCCGAACCACGCAGCACGGCTCGGTCCCTGTAGGCCGAGCCACTCAGCACGGCTCGGTCCCTGTAGGCCGAGCCACGCAGCACGGCTCGGTCCATGTAGGCCGAACCACTCAGCACGGCTCGGTCCCTGTAGGCCGAACCACTCAGCACGGCTCGGTCCATGTCGGCCAAGCCACTCAGCACGGCTCGGTCCCTGTAGGCCGAGCCACGCAGCACGGCTCGGTCCCTGTAGGCCGAGCCACTCAGCACGGCTCGGTCCCTGTAGGCCGAGCCACGCAGCACGGCTCGGTCCCTGTAGGCCGAGCCACGCAGCACGGCTCGGTCCCTGTAGGCCGAGCCACGCAGCACGGCTCGGTCCATGTAGGCCGAACCACTCAGCACGGCTCGGTCCCTGTAGGCCGAACCACTCAGCACGGCTCGATTCATGTAGGCCGAACCACTCAGCACGGCTCGGTTCATGTAGGCCGCGCCACTCAGCACGGCTCGGTTCATGTAGGCCGCGCCACTCAGCACGGCTCGGTCCATGTAGGCCGCGCCACTCAGCACGGCTCGGTCCATGTAGGCCGAGCCACTCAGCACGGCTCGGTTCATGTAGGCCGAACCACTCAGCACGGCTCGGTTCATGTAGGCCGCGCCACTCAGCACGGCTCGGTCTCTGTCGGCCTCGCGCCGCCGCTCCTCCCTTTCCCTTCCTTGTTTGTTCGAGAGTTCCTTTGTTTGTCCATTTCGGAGCGGCTTTGTCTCGAGTATTGTTCTTGAATGGACACGAGTTAAGAATATATGAGTTTCCTCACGTCCACTTGGTTTTGTCTGCCCGTGTCCGTCATGGAATATTTTGTCGATGTCCTGATGTCGGCCAGTTGAGCCGGTTGTCAGGTCGAATGTGATGTTCCACACGATGGCAGATGTCGTTGTGTGTGACGTCAAGGTTCCTTGTTTACAACCTCGTTCGTGATAACCGACGTCATACCTGAACGCACGACGTGATCGAGTTGATGCTGCCTGGTTCGAATCTTGCTGCAGCTGATGGGGGAAGATTGCGCATGAGGACAGCCACGTGACTGGTGCTTGAACGTCAATCAAACCGCTACGTCATGTTAGTGGTGACGTAATGTTTTTGTGACGTTGTTCGATGGTGATTCCAGGAGGAACGTTGTCTGCGGTTTCCATTCATCTGTGTCCTCGTTTCCATCTGTCCGAGTTGTCGAGCCTGCAAAGCCGATTGCTCGTCGTGTACCCGTGTCTGTGTCTGCCTTTGTAGATCGCTGGCGGTCGGCTCCAAATCCGGATACAGACTCTTCACTCTCAATTCCGTGGACAAGTTGGAACAGATCTACGAATGCAGTGAGTTCTGCTTCTATCCGTCTTCTTGTTTTTATTTTTCACCGTCGACCGCTCTTTCGAAAAGGGAATTTGAGGTCATTGGAAGGGACAGGGTGAGACAGATGGACAAAAAAAAAAACACTCAATGGGATGAGAATGTGATTGACAGAGAGGAAAATGGGACAGGGGCTCGGTGGGGGTAGAGGGGTTCATGAGTGGGTAGAGGAGAGACTATCGGGAATCCTGCGAGCTGTCATGCGTGGAACTTAGATTCGGGTCTTAACGAGTCTCGTACCTACCTGTGCATCGTTTGGAGCCCCGTCCTCACCTCTTTGAATCGTCCCTCGCAGCCGACACGGAGGAGGTATGCATCGTGGAACGCCTCTTCTCCAGCAGCCTGGTGGCGATCGTGAGCCTGACTGCTCCCCGCAAACTCAAGGTCTGCCATTTCAAGAAGGGGACCGAGATCTGCAACTACAGTTACTCCAACACCATCCTTGCCGTAAAGCTCAATCGACAGGTGAGCTCTTGGTCGTCGCCGCAAGTTTAGTTACAAACACGTCGTCACAAATGCCCTCTTCTGTTTTTTCTTTTTTCTTTTTCTACATACGTTAAATTAGACATGTTGGACCGTTTGGTGTTCCCGTATAACGACGTTTATTAATGTCCCAACTCTTTCCACCAAACAGCGACTCATCGTGTGCTTGGAGGAAAGCCTGTACATCCACAACATCCGAGACATGAAGGTTCTGCATACGATCCGTGAGACTCCCCCGAACCCTGCAGGTACGATCGATCGGCATTGCAGAAGCAATTTGGACATAGGTGGAGGATACTTGGGTCCTCGTACCTGTGCTCTATCAATATCACATTAATGCAATCAATTTATCTTCTTCATTTCGCTGGAGTGATTGAAAGGAGGAGGTGAAGTGGGCCAGGAACATGGTGTTTAAAAAAAAATATATATATATATATAAACACGAAGTGTGACTGTTGTTAAGTGTGGAATGAACAAACACTGACGCCACGTTCAAACTCCGTACAGATATCACCATTGCTACACAAGAACAGTGATCCATACTCGGCGATGTACCATCCCTGTCAATATCTCTGTACCCCTCGAGGTACCTCTCTATCTACTGTTTCTGCTGCCACTACCTTTCCAGGGAGACCACCATTCCACACATTAACTCCTCTCCGAGGCAAAGACCTCTTCCTCATTACTGTCCTCCTCTTCCTCATTATTCAGGCTGTCACCCCGGTCCTATCGCTGTCCATTCTGTTAAAAAAAATTATTCTTCACTTATTTTGCATCGAGTGACTTAAATCTTAAACATCTCGCATCGTATCTACTCATACCCGCCGACTTTCTCACGTATAAAGTGCCGTCGTCCTTCAGCCGCTCCTCATAGCTTGGTCTAGAAGGCCTACTCAAAATTTGGAAGGCCCACTCAACCCCACTGTGCGTGTTGTATGTTTCATCGGCTCCTCCGAGAGGATTTTACCAAGGAATCTGAAACTTTCAGGGATTAATGAGGGCACCCTGAAGTTATGGACGTTGCCAGTTTCGTTTGATTTCATCAAGTTTTAAGGGGAAAAAAAATTTTTTTGCCCATCTTGGAATTTTCTTCCTTGGAAAATCCTATCTTGGAAAATCTTGGAATTCTGAGCAATATAACCACGATGTATTTATATGTACATAAGCAGTTTTTGCTTCATATACATAGCCCGAGTTATTTTCTATTTTTGGGAGCGATTGAGGCAGCGGTCTGTTACCTGTACACCACCCAAATAAGGAACATGTTGCATGCTTGGAACAAGATTGCCCAGAGGGTGGATACTCTGCTGGTGATACGTAATTACAGTCCTAGTATTGATAGCTCAGGTACCCACAACCTCCACCCTCCCAGTTAGACATCCTACATTCACTGAACTTGTATTGTCAGAGGACCTTGATATTGTCAAATGATACACAGAGTACGTTGATCGACTATATAAGATGTATCTATATGTTTTGTATCAGGTGATTTATCCTTTCAGCGAACCATGAACGTGACTGGTGACCTGTAGTTGGGGTCATTCCGTGCCAACTCACCTAAATTTCAAAAACCTTCCCAGGTCACCTCCTCAGATTTTGCTGGAAAACTTCTTAAATGTAGATCTATATGGCTCAACCCACCATGCAAAAGATTAGCTTTCAATTCCTCATAGTTTAAAAAATATCTAGCTCCAGAGACCTTTGCAATTTGGCCCTAAAAATGCCAAAATGTGAAAAACGCATTTTTATAATGGGAAAAACGCAAAGGGGCTTATAATTTTATAATGGACTCCTCTAGAAAGTTAATATTGCAAATATTTACGAATTGGCATCCAAATTTTTCAATTATGGCATCAGATAGCTTCTGGGATGCATATTTCTCACTCTTTAGGAAGCTAAAAATTGCTTTCGGGCCAAAACGAGCTAAAATAAGGTGAAACTATAGTAGCCCTCCTGAAAATATGGAACAACTTAGAATTTTTTCATCATAACACAGTGACTATAGGGTCATTATCTATCCATAGATACATTTTTGTTGGGATAATACAGTTCGGTGATGAATTATAAAAGTTTTACCATAAGCCCTTGCCTCCGATGGCTCTAAAATGGACCAATTTTGTCCCCTGGTTTGACCATGTGGGTTTAGGATCTTCATTTTTTTTTTCTCGAAAGATTGCCTCAGGTAAGATGTGTCTACTGACCGAATAAGTTTATCTAACGCCCATGGCTTCATATAAAAATTAATTTTTATTTACATGCACGTTTTTTTATAATTATTCACGTTTTTCATATTCATGAGCTTATAAATCTGAAACTGAACACTCTAGCAAAGTGATACTGCAGATATTTATAAACTGGCATATGAAATTTAAGAATCTGTTATCAGAATGCCTGATAAATGCATATGTTTCTATCTGTAGGAAGTTGAAAATGCCACTTTGACCAAAAATGGTGAATATACAGGGGGCATTAACTGAGGTTATGTAACAACTTAGATTATTCTTCTCATAAATTAATAATTATAAGTACATTTTTTTATTCTTAAATAAATTCTTGTAATGATAATCCAAACATATGCTTGGGTTTTAATTTAAAAAAACATGTCCTACAGTTCTCTATTTGAAGTCATTAGTTATGACATACACCACTAGATGGAGTGATGGTCTGTCACAACACTAGGGGCAGCACAGTCAACCTGTCTGTCTGTTTGGAGAACAAAGGAGAGGAGGAAACAAAGGAAATGGATGCAGAAAAACCTGGGCCCAGTGGCACAAGTTTGACAAGTCGATGCACTGTTGGAACCAAATTAGACCAGGAGTGTCACAAGACCTATTGTACAAGGAAGGTTGGGCTAAAACAAGTTGCTGCTTTGGAGAAGAAGTCACAAGAATTGATTTCATGGAGATCAGGAATTACTTTAAAATTACTAATATTCATTGTCTCTGTTTATCTGTAAATAAAAAAGCTGCTACTCAACTAATCAAATTTGTTCTAATTTATAATTTGCAATCACTTACGAAAGTTAACATTAGCATTATATTTATGAATAAATAACATCCTTATCACTAATGTCTAATAAAAAGCACAATTTAGCCACATGCGCACCCCTGCAAGTTCACCTTGTTTTGTACCAAGTGGGCCAAATTGCCATATTTGGCTTCCTAAAACTAGGAGTATGTGCTTTCTCGAGACATTCTGATGCCACAATCTGAAATTTTGTTTACCAGTTTATAAAATTCTGCAGTAACTTTTCCTGGATAATTCCATTTAAGATTTATAAACTTCTGAATATAAAAAGTGAATTATTATAAAAAAAAACGTGCATGTAAATAACAATTTATTTTACTATGAAGCCATGGGCGTTTGATAAAATTATTCGGTCAGTAGACACATCTTACCTGAGGCAATCTTTCGAGAAAAAAAAAATGAAGATCCTAAACCCACATGGTCAAACCAGGGGACAAAATTGGTCCATTTTAGAGCCCTTGGAGGCAAGGGCTTATGTTAAAACTTTTATAATTCATCACCTCACTGTATTATCCCAGCAAAAATGTATCTATGGATAGATAATGACCCTATCATCACTGTGTTATGAGGGAAAAAATCCAAGTTCCATATTTTCAGAAGGGCTCCTATAGTTTCACCTTATTTTAGCTCGTTTTGGCCCAAAAGCAATTTTTAGCTTCCTATAGAGTGAGAAATATGCATCCCAGAGGCTATCTAATGCCATAATTGAAAAATTTGGATGCCAATTAGTAAATATTTGCAATATTAACTTTCTAGAGGAGTCCATTATAAAATTATGAGCCACTGAAGTTGGAAAAAAATGCGTTTTTCACATTTGACATTTTTAGGGCCAAATTTCAAAGGTGTCTCGAGATAGATATTTTTTAAACTATGAGGAATTGAAAGCTAATCTTTTGCATGGTGGGTAGAGCCATATAGATCTACATTTAAGAATTTTTCCAGCAAAATCTGAGGAGTTGACCTGGGGACCCTTAGGTGAGTTGGCATGGAATGACCCATTGATGAGTAGGTTTTGGTAAGTTAATGCTTGAGTGGCACAACATGAGGAGTTGCGCTTGGTTTACGAATGCTCACATCGACGGCAGTTTTGGCCTTGGTTTATGAGTAGGACACGATGCTCGGTTTAGAGATGACGATATAGACGGAGCCACTTGCCATCTTAGAGAGAGTACCAGGACAAAAATGGTGAATGGGAAAGTGTTAACTGAAGAAGAAGAAGAAGCAGAGCAGATGAATGCAAATCAAAACGTCTTGAAAAAAATCATTAATTTTCCATGGTTTAAATATTTTGGGTCCATTGTAACATCTGATGGCGAAAACAAAAAAGGCTGGTGTTGGTTTAGTGGTTAGGGTGGCTGGATTGGGGTCTTGGGGTCCTGAGTTTGAGCCCCCTGTGGGCCATTGAATTGACACCAGGTGGGTTGACTCAGCCTGTCATCCTTCCGAAGTTGGCAAAATGAGTACAAGCGTTCTGGAAATAGGGGCACTATCAGAGGGAGAGCCGCACCCTTAGCCAATGGTGCTTCGGCGCAGCCTTGGAGGAGGAGGAAAGGTTTAAAAAAAACAAAAAAGGCGGGATTACGACAGCCGATAAATGCAAGCAAACAGAGTAGGATCCAATGGAAGCTGTAATTGGAAGAAGCACAACATCGAGTCACACTAGCCTCGGTGGTGTAATGATTAAAGTGTCTGCTCTGAGTCTGGGTGGTTCGAACCCTGGCTGAGTCATACGAAAAACTTGAAAAACTGTACATGCTGCTTCCTTACTTAATACTGACCATTTAAAAATTAGAGCACGGACAAACAACCATAGGTCAGTAATAGCGCAGGCTGTGATGGGAATCTGAAAACTCACTCCGTGGGAGTACCTCCTGTGCTGCTGCCATTCGCAGGGCAGCTCTCCAGTTGACGGGATTGGAGCAAAGCCTTCGGGACCCCCACTTCTTGATGATTGGAAGAAAACCATGGGGTAAACCTCCCAGGGTCAGATTGCAGTGGTCTGTGGTGCTGAGGTGTTGTCCACCAGACGGCGGTCTCCTTGAGTTAACCTGAGGTGGTCCCTTCTGGTAGTTGCCTGGAATATCCTATCGCAAAGAGTGGATGATCACTTGTCTCTGTTATCATCTGAGCTCAAGCATTTGAACATCGGTATTGCAGCACTCTGAGGTTCGGAGACTGGATAGTGGCGAGATCATGGCAGGTGGTTACACCTATTAGTCTGGTCACTGATGGTTGCCATGGCCAAGGAGTTGCTGTAGCTGTGTCCAATAAGCTGACTCCAATGATGATTGACGCAAGACTGGTCAACGAGCGTATTATGAGACTAAGGATTCGTCACTCCTTCAGTGTCGTTTCCCTGGTCTCTGTTTATGCTCCGACTGAGGCGAGTGTTCTCACCGTGAAGGATGCATTCTTTGCCACGCTGGAGTCTGTGGTTGATCAGTGTCCCAGACGAAATACTCTTCTAGTCTTGGGGGATTTCAATGCATCGACAGAAACCGATAGGGATGTTTATGAGATGTGTTGGTCCCCATGGGTCTGGAACTGTGAACCAGAATAGCACAAAGTTCCTTGACTTTGCAAGAAGTCATGGACTTAGGGTGGCTGGTTCATGGTTTCAGCACCTACAGGCTCATCACTGGACTTGGTATTCCAACGCTGATGGTGTGGCAAAGGAGATTGACCATGTGCTCGTTGCTGGTTGCTGGAAGATGTTCCAGAACTGCAGGGTCCACTTCAGTTCCTCAATACTGACCACAGGCTTGCTGTAGCAACTCTGAAGTTGCAGCTTCAATCCACGAGAATGGTACCATCCCAGCCGAGGCTGGATGTTGGCAAGCTCAAGGATGAGTGGGTAGCTGAGGAGTTTGCAAACAGGCTGAGTCGGGATTTGGGGGGGGGGGGTCTGGGTGCTTTAGGGAATCTTGAAGACTTGTGGAGTGCCTTCAAGAACACCATCCTTGATGTTGCCGTTGGATGTCTTGGAACTCACTGAAGGGCAAAGAAGAATTTTGTCTCAAGGGACACTGCATACCATTGACCAGAATTGCAGGGCCAGGCTGAATGGCAGAGCTGAGGTGTAAAACTGTATGTGTGCTAAAGGTGGATAAGGAGGCCAATGTGCGAGGAATCTGTGAGGGGTTAGAGCTTCACCTGTGGTCGAGTGATTCTTGTCCTGCTTACAGGGGAATTCGTGCATTGTGTTCCTCCAAGCCCGTCCCTCGGTGTACTGCAGTTAGAACGGAGGATGGTAGGCCCCGAAGTGAAGGCCCGCTGGGCCGGTTACTTTGAGCGGCTCTACCAGGCTGATACACCAGCTGTTGAGTTGGATGTCAGGGGTGTTACTATCCTGATTGCCGACCCTCCAATCAACTGATCCACCTTTGTTTGTGGAAACACGGGCTGCGGTAAACCGGTTGAAATGGGGTAAAGCTCCAGGGATCTGTGGCATTCATACTGAACTTCTCAAGGCTGGTGGAAATGCTGCACTCGTGTCGTTGCATGCAGTTCTGTGTTCTGCCTGGAACACAGGCATCATCCCTACTGATTTCAAGAGGGGCCTTGTTGTCCCTCTGTCAAGGGAAGGGTGATCGCCAGGACTGCAACAACTACTGAGGGGTAACGCTGCATTTCAGTGCCGGGCAAGGTCATTGCTTGGATAATTATTGAGAAGGTTTGCCACAACCATCTGCTTGAGCACCAACGTCCAGAGCAGTCAGGCTTTACACCAAAGAGGTCAATGATTGACCATGTCCTTGCTCTTCGTGTCCTCACCGAACGCAGACGAGAGTTTCGGCAGGGGCTGCTTGCAGCTTTTGTTTATCTCTGTAAAGCGTTCGATTCAGTGAATCGGGATGCCCTCTGGAGGATTCTTGGTCTTCGTGGAGAGGTGAAGGGGGGGGGGTGCCACCAACTAGCAGTTGCTGAGAGAGACTCAAATGAGATTTGTTACCTGCATAGTCCGTGAGTGTCAGCTGTGGCTGAACGGACACGTGGATCGTTTTCCTGACGCTGATCCTGCTCACCAGATTCTCTCAGCACTGGAGCATTGCGAGTGGATGAGGCCAATGGGCCGACCATGTGACTCCATCTGGCCATCTCTCATCTGCCTGGGGGATGGCCAGACTGAGGCCGCTGGAGTACTGGTGGAAAGTGGACGCAGCGAAATGCTGCTCTGGTGCATGCTCCCGTACCTGACCTGTCTTGATCGGTTGCCTCCTGTGTTGAAGTTCCTTGCAAGGAAACCCATGTATTTGAGTTTATGAAAGAGTGGACAGTTGTGGATTGGGCCTTATGCTGCACAGAAATGGGAAGATAAATGATAGTGGACATGTGATCATGGAAATCACTCTGAATGTCCATGTTCATTGACAGCCTCAGGGCTCTCGATGGCCTTGGCCCTCGAGCAAAGTCCAGCACACAATGGAACCATCACTGCTATTCCTGGTTCTTGGAAGCACACTAATCGTTGACATCATCTTTTTCATGGAAAGGCAATCAAACTGGTATAATCGTATATATCTGCACGACTGTACCCAAAACTTATTCGGCCGAATCAAGCTGTTGAACTATTTGACAATGAATGTGCAAGCTATCCAAGGATGTTTTTTGGAACTTGTAATTTCTCAACCCGGTAGGGATTTTAAAAGGTTACATCTCATCCTATTACTGGGTCATTAGATTGGCGGTTCATTTTGTAAAAAGGTCTTACAAACCTGACCATTCCACGTACTTACAAGGCAGCAGGGCTAATATACACGTGCTCTCGTGTGCAGGACTTTGTGCCCTGTCCATCAGCAATGACAACTGCTTCCTGGCCTACCCTGGCAGCGCCACAATTGGCGAAGCGCAGGTGTTCGACACCGTCAATCTGGTAGGGCTTCGTACAACGTTGCTTTGTATCGGATGCAAGAAACATTCAGGGCACAAAAGGACCATACGTGATGCTTACTATGTACGGCTTGTGTTGAAGCACACTTTTCACCCGTTTTCTTCTCAGCGTGCCGTCACCATGATTCCTGCTCACGACAGCCCGCTGGCTGCCATGGCGTTTGACGCTACCGGCACGCGTCTCGCCACCGCCTCAGAGAAGGTTTGTTTCGCTTTTATAAACTTAGCTCTACCCCTCGGATCGCGCCTTCTCCTCCACTCCCCGTCTCTTAAACTTCCACACATTATCCTGTCCATGTAACGCGTGTTCGCAAAGCACGGTTGGTTGGGTCCAGGGTTGCCTATTCCCAGCGGTTAACCAGAACTCAGAATAAAATGTACGTGGTGAGTACCACAAAGATGGCAAAATCTCATAATCAGGAATTGCCGTGATTCCGTGAGTCTCTCAAACATGCAAGTCCCCACAATTGGTTCTGGATATCTTTTAGCTTTTTAATCTTTTAATACTTGCTTCGTAAGTGAATTGGTCGAGCTGCAGATTTTCTGGTTCTTCTCTCCAGGGTACAGTCATTCGTGTGTTCACGGTTCCTGAAGGGCAGAAGGTCTTCGAATTCCGCCGTGGGGTGAAGAGGTGCGTATGCGCTCATTCCATATCCCGAGGGTTGGTTTTCAAGCGTTTAGTCTTTGTGGTGTCCTGCTTTTTGGAGAAATTTTTTTTTTTCATTGTATAATCTTTTAAATTTCCAGTTATTTGATTTTTTCAATCTAGTTCCTGGAGGGAGGCATTACGTATGTTCGTCTTGGTGTCCGTGATGCCCCGTTTTGGAAAAAGAAAATACTTTCTTTTCACTATGACGGAGAATTTCAAGTGCTACCAATTGGCTAATATCAAGACTACTATGCCAGGAACCATCAGCGATCTCAGCCCTCCAGTTAAATGTGCAAAGATGGTCGTTTTTTAATTGAAGACTTCATTACAATCCCCTATCCTTCCTCAATGCTGTTAGTTCATTTCCAATTCAGACCTGTACTCCTACTCGAACTGCCCTTCCTCTTAGTTTAACCTCTTCCGAACCTCAAACTTTAAATTGAACTCCTTCCACATGTGGGTGGCCCGAACAGTCCTTTTTATCACTCGGCCTGACTTGAGTTTCGCTATTTTAACCACCAGTTGTCTTTTATGACGAAAATGCTTTCGCTGCATCTATAACTCAAAACAAGCCTGGGTTCAACATCTCACGGATGTAAACTCGTATTTAATCATTGCCAAAACCAATCGATCCAGAAGTGAACAGCCCATATCGTTCTGACATCAGAGCTTATTGCAAATGTGCCATTTCTATGCTGGGAAACTGTTGAACCAGGTGGGTGACACACTCGACACAGCAAATTTATGTATGGGTGCATTACTTGGAAACACGACTGGTTTTTAGCTCGCCTGTTCGAAGAACAGAGAGCTATAGCGATACCCCCGGCGTGAGTGTCAGTGTGAGCATGAAAATGTTAAAATTTTTGGTGCAAGTTATTTTTTCCTTTCTAATGTTTTTATCTACCATACTATTTTTTTTATACACCTGATGATATATATATATATATATATATATATATATATATATATATATATATATATATATATATATATATATATATATATAATGTCAACCGTCCGTCTGTCTGTCCGTCCATCCGTTCCTGTTCGCACTCTAACTCCCAAAGTTTTAAACTTTCACGTTTCATATTTGGTACATAGGTACAGACTGTGGAGACGGTGTGTCGTGATATACGTTCGTCATCTAAAGTGATTGCCATGACAACCAGGATGCTGTTTTCCACGTAGTAGCACAATTCTGTATCTACCTTCTTGTTCGGGCGTATATTGTGCTCACTTGCGCTCTCGTTACTGATTGCAATATACAAATACATATATTGCTTTAAAATTATTTGGCTCAGACTTCACTGCAATGCTTTATAAAAAAAATATTAATTATTAGACGAGTCTTTTAAAAACGATAAATGTATAAACAGGCGAGCATTGGGTGGCTTTGACACCAACTCTGGTTTTTCTTTACCTGTGCAATGATCCGTGAGAGCCAATGTCATCACGGAAAGGACGAGTTGACATCGCTTGCACAGACATGCGCGCAATGTCTCTCCGATCCAGGTGCGTGTCGATCTGCTCCCTGGGGTTCAGCTTGGACTCGGTGTTTCTTTGTGCCTCGAGCAACACCGAAACCGTGCACATCTTCAAGTTGGAGAGTCCCAAGGAAAAGTATGCCGGCCTTAGCCAATTATGTTACCACGATGGAATTGCCGAAGTTATATCCAAGAGGGAGAAATTGATGGGCTTAGAGTGAATAAATAAAAACAGATTTGAGCGGATGTAGCGATAAAGATTCTATCCATTCCGAGAGAATAGTTTGTTGTAAACATTTTGTGTATTTAACTTCTTATTGTTTCTACCCCCATAACCAAACCTCATGCCAGGCCACAAGAGGAGGCAAGCACCTGGTCTGATTACCTGGGCAAAGTCCTCATGGCTTCCACGACATACCTGCCGTCACAAGTTTCTGAGATGCTGAACCAGGGCAGGGCCTTCGCCACTGTGCGTCTGCCTTTCTCAGGCCATAAGAATGTCTGCTCCTTGGCAACGTGAGCACCCGCCACCTTCCTCCCCACCCCTTCCCGAATTGGTGTAGTACGCCCGAGCTCTTTGATTAACCTCAGGATGACCATGACGTGCACTAATTACTGGACTCGCCAGAGTCAGATGAACAGTGGCGCACGTGGGTTTTGCAGGGTGCAAAAGCTTCCCCGGCTGCTCGTGGCCTCCTCCGACGGCTACTTGTACATCTACAATGTGGATCCGCAGGATGGTGGCGAGTGTACTCTTATGAAGCAGCACAGGTAGGCATCTATAGCAGCAATTTAGTGTGCCAACTTGTTAATCACCCCCACCCCCAACAAAGTCTCAAGTTGAACAAAGTATAGGATTCAGGATAAACTGGCCAGACTTGCAAATTAAGAGAAAATGTACTGGCAGTGTTATGTGGTGAGGACACGTGGCCAACTGCACAGCTGATTACACATCAAGCAAAATCCCAATGAGGTAAAAAGGGTCATTAAATATATACGTGAGAAAAGGATCATGGGAAACTAAGAAATTGGCAGCAAACAACTGTGCATGGTGGTAATGATCGCCAGGAGTTGAGTTGGTCAATGATGGCCCCCAACGACGTTGAACAGCCAACGGTGTGAGGTGACGGTCTTGATGGGAATGGAATGACAGGATATCGCTCCAAATGATTTCCACAGGAGGGCTGCCCCCAAAGCTTGGGAATTGCACATGCTGAATGTGCACATCAGCTGTGCTGCAGATCCTCAGATGATTTGAGATGGAGAGGATTGCCAGAGGTGTCGCACGAGTCGTGTTAAACCGTCCAAAAGAGTATTCGGAATCTAATATTGTACCGAGTGGGATTCCTCGACCCTATTTACCCGAACAAAGATTACAAAACCACAAGTCGCATAAAACTGAAAATTTGAGGAAAGTGGCCTCCATCACGTATTTGGTAACCGTGAGCTGGGTTCAGGATGCAACAGGTCAAACTGTGAAACATCTTTGGAAGCCTTAAGCTGGGTTCGGTGGTGTAACAGGACCAACTGTTCCAGTTTCCTCCAATCCACTCTCCGAATACTTCCATTTCACCTTGAAATTGTTCGTTGCTGTCGGGTCACTCTGCAGGTTGGATGGCAGCACGGAGTCGGTGGGAGGTGATATCCTCGATCCAGCAGGACCAGCTAAGTTTCTTGTTCAGCCGAGCTATGCTGCTGCGGTTGCCAAGACAGCAACCCTGGCCTCGCCATCCTGCCCAGGTAATGCTTGCGTGCACCACTTGGTTACCGACGCAAGCTGCTGCTGCTTTTGCATGTCATCCCTTGCTGTTTAAACGCTTCAACACAAGTGTCAGGCTCATTAAAAGAACTACAAATTGTCGCCTGAGAATCAAAAGGTTCTGTCTGACGAGTGAACCTTTGTTAATTAGAACCTTTTGATTCTAACAATACCACCATGGCAGTAATGTTTTGTTCTTGCGTTTGGTGTGGCACACCTGTTAGCCACCAAGTTGAAGTTCTCCAGGGAAATTTAGGATTGAGTAGTAGAGGTGGTGATGTTTCGAGTTAGAAGGTCAAAAACAAACTGAAGGCATGCACGGTTGGCAGGTTATTCTTAATTTTTTTTTAATGTACGTGAGCTCCATGAGGGTCGTTTAAGGCAGGTTCGAACACTCGTGGGCAGGTTGCCCGAGAGTCTGCTCAAGGCCGAGAAAACATTGACCCGCTGCATCGAACGAGCAGGAAGCTCTGTTCCCAGCCCTACTGTCGCAATATTCAGTCGTGGCCAAAAATATTGGCCCCCCTCGATTTATTTATTTATTTTTTAATTAATGCACCATTTCTTTGAGAAAATTGTTGAAATTAAAAAAAAAAATCTATTGGTATCCACAGATGTATTGCTTTGGTTTGCAGAGGACCAAAACAAAAAAAAGCTGGAAAAAAATCCTAAATCTTAGCTTATTCCACCCAGAAATCCTAAAATGGCCCGGATAATATAATTGGCACCTTTTAGAAGTTGTGAGAAACGATATGATTTCAAGTCGGTGATTATCCTTTCCTGTGGAATTGAACTCACCCGTGGTTAGTTGCAGGTGCCTGTGATGTAGAAATCACTCATTCAACCAGTTTGAACAGAGAAAAGGAGTTATTCTGCTGTTTCGTGTCACTGTACGTACCACAATGAGAATGTCGAAAAGAAAGAAAACCAGAGAATTATCTGAGGAGGTCAGACCCAAGATTGTAGCCAAGCATGGACAATCTCAAGGCTACAGGTCCATCTCCAGAGACCTTGATGTTCCTGTGTCCACCAAACACAATGTTATCAGGAAGTTGAAGGCCCATGGCACTGAAGCCGACCTCCCTGGACGTGGCTGCAAGAGAAAATTTGATCGGAAATTGCAGCGAAGGATTGTTCGAATGGTGGAGAAAGCACGTAGATCAACTGCCAAACAGATTCAAGCTGACCTTCAGACACAACATACAACAGTTTCAACTCGCACCTCCGTCGCCAACTCAATCAAAGGGGGTTCGATGATAGGAGACCCAGGAAGACCCCAAGAGAGACGAGAGAGACGAGAACGAGAGAGAACGAGAACACGAACACGCATACATACATACATACACCCGAACAAGCCAAAATCCTTCTGGGAGAATGTCCTGTGGACAGATGAGACCAAATTAGAGCTTTTTGGTAAAGCACATCATCTCTATGTTTACAGGAAAAAAATGAAGCCTTCAAAGAAAAGAACACCTTCCCCACAGTCAAACATGTAGGAGGTTCAGTGATGTTTTGAAGTTGCTGTGCTGCCTCTGGCACTGGGTGCTATGAATGTGTGCATGGGCATCATGAAATCAGATTACCAAGGAATTTTGGAGCTCACTGTTCAACCCAGTGTCAGAAAGCTGGATCTCTGTCAAAGGTCATGGGTCTTGCAGCAGGACAATGACCCCACACACACTTCAAAAAGCACCCAGGAATGGTTCAAGACAAAATGCTGGACTGTTCTGAAGTGGCCAGCAATGAGTCCAGATCTAAATCCCATTGAACACCTGTGGGGAGATCTGACAACAGCATTTGGGAGAAGGCACCCTTCAAATCTGGGAGAACTGGAGCAGTTTGCATAAGAAGAGTGGGACAAACTACCAGTAGAGAGGTGTGGAAAGCTCATTCATGGTTATAAGGAAGCGCTTGACTGCAGTTTTTTTATTTTCTGATTTAAAAGGATATCTTAAATTCTTAAAAATGAACATGGAAAAGAAATACCACACATAAAAATATATAAAGTCTGAAATGTAAAAAAGGACCGTGTGTGTGGTGTGTAACATATATATATATATATATATATATATATATATATATATATATATATATATATATATATATATATATATATATATATATATATATATATATATATCACACACACTTGGTGAATGCACCCGGCGTTGCCCGGGTTCTTTTTGAATGAATTTAATCTTCTGTACATCGGGCTGACGCGAGCCCAGTATCAGTTCCCTCTTGGGCCACACCAGTCATAGCCTAAGGGGGTTGGTGAGGGGGAAACACCCCCCTCCCCCCCGAGGGGCCTCGCCACCTAGCCGATAACCTTCCCGGGTCCCGTCCCGACATTTTTTGTTGCAGAGGTTTCCTCCTATCTTTCACCGTTCAGGAGATTAGCACGTGCAGACAAACAAACAAGCCGGTAGGCGACATGGCTGCTCGCTCGAGATGGAAAGCTGGCCGACGCGACTCGCCGATATTCATGTACATGCTATCATTCAATTTAGCACAATAAATATGATTATTACAGCCCTCTTAGTTTGCGCCCAGAAACCGGCCTTGTGAAATTCCAGGCATGTTTCCAAAGAGACTCTAACAAATGGCAGCCCTGGTAATTCCATTTATCTATTCGCTAAAGATTTTATTTTTTTATATGATGCTGTAAGACATTCTCCTTGGGCACAAAAAAAACAGGTCCCTTGGAGGTCCAGTTTCGGAGGTATTGATTTTTTTTGTACAGTCCACAATAAGTGTACGATGTATGATAAAGTATTTTAGCTGTTGCTAAGCAACGGAGGTGTGCATAGCAACCATTCATTTTTGTGTACATGCTCGCCACATTGTACACATTTCACCCAAGTTTCATCAAAATCAGACTTTCTCTCAGAGATATTCACAATTAACCGTTTCTGAAATGTTCGACATGTACTCGCCCAAAACCGATCTCCTCCTACAAATATTTTTTGTTAGGGCTGCAAATTGGCATGAAGGGAGCTAGATAGATTGCGCACAGAACTCTAAGCTTCGATTATTTTTTTATATTTTTTTGACCACTTTAAAGGGCGTTGCTAGGGCCCGGGGTCCCATAATCGAAAGCACACGATTCTCAGAAATATTGGTCCTTCCTACCAAATTTCATTGGAATCGGTTGATTGGTTTAGCCCCGAGGCTTGACCAAAGTTTCGCGGACAGACAGACAGATGGAAATGTCCAGAATAAGGGTGCTCTCAGAGCAGCCAAAACTTCAAATTATATATTAGATATATAAATAATTGTAACTCTTCACCAGGATGATGACTGTTAACCCCTGTCTAACGGCAGCAATTGCTGCAAGGGTTCTAACAAATAGGAAGTACCTGCCACACATCCACTCTATTTAAGCATCCATTGGGTAGTTTGAGGATTTAAGCAGATTGGAAATCATATTTTACAGTAACAAACACACTTCCGACTTAAGATGCAGCATTATGCCGTATGGAAAGAGGCTTGAGAGGGTAATCCACTCCATGCTGATGATGGCCATTGAGCCAGAATTGCATGATCTCTGGATCGATTTCCCAAGTGATGGTCTGGCATTGCTAAGAGAAAGTTGGCTGGTTGACCTGCGGGCCAGTGCGGCAGCTGACGGTGCTTGTGTGCAGTCATCTCACAGGTGCCACCCATTGCAGATTACAGCTGAGGCCATAACTACTTTTTAAACTATAAAAAAAGACCACACCGAAAAACAAGAGGTCCATAATCGAAATGTTACCCTCCCATGCATAGATAATAAATAAATGGCCCCTTATACATGAACCCAAATTGACCGATGGATCGAATCCTGCAGTGGAATTCGCACCTTGCCCAGGTTGTGACTATCTTTGTGCTTTTGCTGTGTCTCTGTTATCTTGGAGTTCACCAGTGTTTTATCAGATCAACCAAGACTTGAAGCCATTACTCAGTGTTGACCCGTGACCTTTGATTCCAGGGTTTTCGGAGGAGGCAGGTGCGGTGGGTGGAGCGTCGCTCATTCCCGAGCACGAGATCACCCACGGGGAGATACAGCTGGATGATGAAAACGAATTTCCACCGGTGACACAACAGAGCGAATCCTGATAGTCGATTGGGGTACCTTCCTGTGACCACTCGACGTTTGTTATCCATATCCTTTCGGCCTAAAACCCATTGTTGCCTACACAACCCTAAATGAGCGTCAAAATAATTGGCCACTTTCCATCCCTTCTGCATTATCTGTCTTCTCCCCCACCACCCCCCACAATTCTGGGTGAGAACGCGTGTCCATCTTCGTTGTATCTCGGGCCGCCCCCATCCGCAGCACAGTCGTTTCGTGCGAGTCGAGCCGAAACCTCTGCCGCACGTTTGGAGGTTTTGAAACCTTTCATTTCCAATCGTAAAGTTTTAAAATGCACAAACAAGTCTTGCCATGTACGACATGCCGTGTCTGTGTGTGCATGTATCGTGGTGACGTATTTCCATATATGTGACAGTCGTGCGGAGTTTACATTGTTTGTGCTCGTATTGTTGGGCAAGTGTGCACTAGCAAATGCACTCGCTACTGTAAATACGTCTCACCTCTCAATTACGCCAGTTAACATAAACCCAATTTTTCAACGAATACGCCAGCAGTTTTGTTCTTCTCTGTCGTTTTTACTTCGACTCATAGACTTATCGTGGGTTTCGCTTTATCCAAATTGCTTAGAGCCTGGCACACCCAATCTCGTGTCTGAATAAACATTGCACCGCCTCGTCGACTGGGTGTAGTGGTGGGGGGGGGGGGTCAGCAGCAACAGTGGGCAGGGGTAAGATGAGGCTCTACCAAATTAGACAGGTCTGACAACGTGTTGCTAAAATGCAACGGGTGGACTGTGATAAATCGACTTCTCGTGCACCAGGCCTGGCTTGCTTCCACATGCAAATAGATAGAGCTGCAGCGTCGTCGTCAGAGTTGTCTGCACGTGACGCATCTGCAAAACGGACGGCACGTCAAGGTGTGCGATGGATGCATAAAGCCTACGAGAGGCCGTGCTTTCACTTTTGAGGAAGCAAGCCTCGAGCACCCGATGTTTTCTGGCACGGCTTGTGCTGTGGAAATGCAGCATTCATGGCTTTGGCACTTGTAAACACATCAGGAGCACAATGGGCAATCGTTTCACCACAGGTGTTTTGAAGGCCTTAACTGTTATAAGCTATCCTCTCTACCATTTTATCTGTGCCTGTACAGCCCTTCCCAAACATTCCACCCATTCTGGATGCGCACGCACCTGCTTGCTCACAAAACGATATTTTACAACCAAAGCCTTGTAATGGTTCTGGTTCGTGGTGGCATCACCACTAATTTGACATCTAAATTGCTCATTTACTTTCTACAATCTTGGCGAGCTTTGCGTGGGCAGCTGTTTGATCCCTCTGTTGCAACGAGTCTGCTTTGTACAATTTTTCTACCATGAGCGTTTGAAATGGCTTTTGAAAGTGCCGTTTGATTGTTCGCAAAAAGAAAATTCTTCATTTTTTTTTCTTTGGCTTTGTGACCACATGATAGTCGTGGCTCTTCTTGAAAGGGAAGCAGACGAAGCACGGCCTGCCAATAGCTGCCGAGGCAAAGTGCAAAAGGAGGCAATTCCCAGGCTTTTGTTTTTCTGCTTCGACGGTATCTTTGCCCCGCTAAAGATGAGGACATCATCTTGTCGATCATCCGATGCTGCTTCTTGACCTTACACATCGAATCGTCCATCATAGATCGTCCCGTCTTTCAACGAAAGCTCTGATCATTAAATTATGTGCATTTATCAACTTGGACCTGTTCCCACACTCATGCATAGTTTCAGGATCAAGAAAGTGTGTGTGTGTGTATGTGTGATGTGAATTTGGTATTCGTGGAAATGTGCCTTCGAGGTTGCCATTCGGCCACGATTATTCAAGTTCTCCATCGCCACCTGTTTTGCTGACGATCTATTAAAACCATCAACTTTTTTTGTGCACGGTGGTTGGCATGCTGGCTTCAAAACATTTGTCCACCTCCATGGTCTCCAAACCACATTGCCAGCTCAAAAGAAGCAAGTTATCGATCAAGACTGATGGATGTACGATGTTTGCAAATCTTGTAATCTCTGCATGACCAGTCTTCACTTTATGTCCTTTGTTCTTGCTGTTGCAACACGTTAGCATCTCCCATCATTTTTATGGAGATGTTGTATATGAACATGATTTATATTATAGATTTGTGTACAATTCGTAGCCTAAGCTGACTGAACTTTGAACTTTCTTTGAGATTGGCAGCACTGCCTCTTCCCTGCTGGAATCCATCCTCACAGAAGCTTTCTTTATAATCCAGCGGGGACAGGCTGTGGCTTGTGTAGAAAGTGTAAAATAAAGTGAGTGTGGATGGAAAAACGACTCGTGATCAACTCGCCGTTCGGGTTTGCAAATGGTTTTTCTGGTGTATTTGTCACTTTCACGAGTTGCTACGTTTGCCCTTCCTAATGTCACCACAGCCTTGATGAAAAAAATCTTTCTTTAAAGAAAAATCGTTTTATTGCATACCTTGATTGGTTACCGTGTTAAAAAAAAAAAAAAATTTGTTGCAAAATTTTATCCCGGTATTGGGGGCGGAGCGGGCAGCAGTTGCAAAGCATGGAGTTGTCAGACAGCGAAAGCAAGCTGTGCAGGTGCCTGGGTCACCGAGTCCACTCATATCTTCATCGCACGCATTGCAGATTCCAAGCTCTGTAAAAGAGGGTGGAACACACTTGTGATTAGGCCCAAAAATGTAGTTTGGTTTCAAATAAGTTATATAGGGTCCAAACATTTTTGGGGAAAAAACATTTTGGAAGGCCAAAGCTGGAGCGAGCCAAGAGCCTCGGAGTGCGATTGCAGACGTTTCACCAGCTCGAATAAAACAAAGCGTGTGCCTCCAAATGGAATTGTGGAGTTGCGGCAACGGAATCGGTCGACTTCAATTCATCCGATTCTCTTTTAATGCCACTCCGGTAATCATGAGATTCAAGAGTGTTAAGCGCCGTGGTTGGAGTTCAAACAGCCCGAGTGTTGAGGGACAATCCCGTTAATGACCTGATTAATCAATTCCACATTTGTTCCATATACACTCGAGTTAAGTGAATGGAAACACACTCACATTACCTTCTCACCCCCAGTACCAAGATTGTCTGAACAGTCACAACTGTGTGTGCAGTATCTCAAACTCCTCCAGGAGCATTAAGTTTTACTGTTCATTGGTGAAATCCTAATTAGCATGCACCGATTAATCGAGTGCGATAACATGGCAACTTCTTCTTTGTTCGGATGCAGCACAAAGCTGCGGGGTTGCATCATTGGCTGAAGGCACGGATGTGCCGCTGATGCAATGCCCTCCGCTGGTTCGGGCAGGAATTTGTAATTTGTCCAGGGTGCCAGCGATAGCTCGCTGACTCTTCACGGACACCATGGGATGTTTAACCTCCACCAACGAATGCTGGCAGACGGAACGCCCAGTTTTGACGTCTGTCGGAGGGACGGCATGTGCACACCGATGAATCACCCTGCCTGTGAAACATGAGGCTGATAGGTTATACCTGGGTCAGGATTCAAATCCAGGCTAGATAGTGAAGTGTGGATACCTCCAGGCCATCCTACAAGTCCAAACATGATAATGATGAACCATCAAAATAAAAAGTCGAACGTGCCTCGAAATAAGTTTGTGAAAAAATATTTTGCTCTCACATCAACAAAAATAGTCAATAAAGTGTTTAAGTTATATGAGTGAATAGGATAGGAATGACAATTCTGAACCACTTACCACTTAACCTTCTTACACCCACCATGAAAACCACTTAACCACCAACCTATTTAAAACAGTTCTACTTGACCTTCGAAACAAATTCACTTTGATGAGTCTGAAGCGAACTGGACGGCGATTATCCATTGTGTGCTGACAATCCTCCCCTTGATTACGTCATGGAAGTTTGTCTGGAATTTTTCGGCATGGTACCCGACAGGTAAACAAACACCTCAAAAAAAATTTTTTATTACAATTAAAGACCACATTGAGTTCTTTTTGATACTGGGCATAGTGGCATGCACCTGTAATCCAGCTACTTGGAGGCTTGGTTGGAGGATTGCATGAGGACAGGAGCTCTGTGCTGGGCCATGCTATGAGAGTGTAGAACAGCCTGGAATCATAGCACCAGAATCATGGCAAAACCCAATCCTTATCCCTGTGTCGTAAGAGGCGACCATGGTTGCGTCAGGAAGGGCATCCGGAATAAAACCTATGCGGATCACAACGGATGATCCCCTGTGGCGACCCCCAACGGGAACAGCCGAAAGACGAACAACATTCAGTTCTTTATGATAGTAAACCCTCAAATATCATGGGTTCTAATATCATGATGGCTTCAACCGATCGTGGGCAATCTATTGAGTTCCGATTTCGTTATCACGGGATTTCATTTCGACCAGTCTCGGTTTTTTTTTGAGTCGAGACGAGTCATCATTTGCATCCTGTGCACAAACGCTTACAAGCCTTGTGGGGTTTCTCGCACACTTTTTAATGGGCCCAAATGTAAAGTGATGGACAAAGTTTGTTGTTCCAAAAAGGCAGAGAAAAGTTATGACAGGCAAAGAGTTGTTCGATCAGTTGTATCAAGTAGAAAATGCAGCATACGGTCTGCCATTACGGGGTCAATGATTGAGGGTAGAACCTTCCCCATTCCTAAACCTTCATTTTCATTCGAACCTCATTCCCAAACCTTCAAGGTTTCCTCATGGGGAGTTTGGTCTGGATCTGTCTGGCAATTTGAGAATAATACCAATATTTGGGGCAATCACTTGAGAGTTGCAATTCCACGGGGTTAAGTTGGACAGGTGACCCTGATAGCCGATGACATGTGTGAGCTGTTTTTGTGAAGTTGGTGAAAGCATGATTGGGGAAAGCATTAATTATTCTGCTTTTTCAAGGAGGTCGTGATTGATATGGGAATGCACATTTGCTTTTATGAGTGGGAGGGAGGACAAAGTTGGGGTTAGGATGGGGGCAGATGTGACAGGAGGGGGAGGTTGAGGCTTTGGGGGAGAGGGGACAAGTGACAACTTTGGAATTTGTAAAAAGGGGGAGGAGGGAGAGTCAAGGGCTTGAAGTCACATTTTATATTGCATGGATGCAAGTAAGTAGTTATTTAATTAAATAGGCAATTAATAATTTTAAGGATTCAAGACTTATTTTATTTCCTCATAATGAAAGAAGGCTTTACCGTTTCCATTCCCAATTCCTCATTTTACTCACGTACACTGAGGAAGCAAAAATTATACTGAAGAAGCTATTGAGATTCTACGAAACAGTATGAATCGTAATCAACACTACCACACACCTGCCTTCCCTTCCCCCACACCCCTCCTTCCTCTCTCTTTTCCCCTCCCTCTCTCATGGAGAGATTCACTTACCTTGGTAGTGATATTCATGTCTCTGCTGGCTGTGAGTCAGAGGTCAATAAACAATAAACATCAGAGGTCAATAATTCACTGGATCATGGGGTGTGGCGCTGCAGGTACCTGTGCGGGAGGACGAAAATCCGAGGCTTCAGGTCCTTGGTGCTTCCAGTCTTGCTCTACGGATGTGAGACTTGAACTCTGACCAGGGATCTGAGACGGAGACTTAATTCCTTTGGTACCAGGTCTCTTCGGAGAATCCTTGGCCATCGCTGGTCAGACTGTGTCCAACGAGCGGTTGCTGAGAGACTCAAATGAGATTTGTTACCTGCATAGTCTGTGAGCATCAGCTGCGGCTGTATGGACATGTGGCTCGTTTTCCTGACGCTAATCCTGCTCACCAGATTCTCTCAGCGAGGAAGTCTCGTGAGTGGAGGAGACCAATGGGCCGACCACGTGCCTCGTGGTTGCAGCAGGTTGATCA
Organism: Eptatretus burgeri; assembly: GCF_056783735.1. NCBI lineage: Eukaryota > Metazoa > Chordata > Myxini > Myxiniformes > Myxinidae > Eptatretus > Eptatretus burgeri. The sequence continues at coordinate 50,515,624 of NC_140977.1, read as the reverse complement.
GCATCTGAAGGAGATGGGGATGGGCCTGGCATTGCCTGGGGGATGGCCAGACGGAGGCCCCTTGAAAGTCGACGCAGCGACGTGCTGCTCTGGCGCATGCTCCTATACCCGACCTCTCTCTCCCTCCGTAACCCCTTTAGTATTCCCGTCAGCGAAGAGACGGGTGGTATTTGCTTGTATTAAATAAACTGAAGTGAAATGGAGGCCATCGATAACATTTACTATTTGGACGATACCATTGCAATTTGAAGCTCCACGAAAAAGGAGGATTAGGAAAAGGTGAACAGTCAATGGAACACAAATAGGACAAAAAGCTTCAAAATAAATAACCAACAAAGCAATGTAGGTCAAATGGTTAAGTGAGCCAGAACTGTCATTTCCATTATACCAACAGTATCTTAAAACTATCTCATACATATTGATGGTGACATTTGCAGTGGACACGGACTTGTATCGAAACTTTTTCAGGGAATCCTTAGGATGACATTGGTTTTGAAGACGAACTTGCCATCCCTCATCTCTCAAATTACTGAGTACATACCGAGTACTCCCACAAAACCATGGCTCCATCCATTCCTGTGCTGCACAGCTTCTTGCAGTTCTTCTTGTCACCTTCGATGGAAAGCTGCCTGTAAGGTAAGGACAACTTGTGGGCTCAAACAGTATCCTGGGCACTAACCCCCCCCCCACCTATCGACAACACAGTGAGAAACTAGAACGGAACTCTGTATAGTGCATACCTCCGACAGGCTGAACAGTTTATGTTTCGTTTCCAACTGGTCGGCCGGTTCTGCATTCAAACCTAAACCAAAATCTTATCGGCTTGTTCGCGTCACCAAACCAACTCATCCACCAAATTTTGTCATAACTCGTCCATAAGTTTTTAAAATATCGTGATATGTACATATACATATATATATACATATATATACATATATATACATATATATATATATATATATATATATATACACACACACACCATCTCTCAACGGTGAAGAATCACTTAAAAAATTAAAAATTCTTGTATCCGAATCCGGATCTTCACCAAAATTGAAGCAACTTGTCTGTCACACACCAAACCTGTTCACTAAGTTTTGGCCGAATCCATCCACAACATTTAGAGATATCCTGCTCACAGCCAAGCAGACTGACAAACAAACCGGCGTGAAAACATAACCTCTATCCACCTTCAGTGGCAGAGGTAATTACTCCAAGTCTGATGGTGTTCACCTTTTACACCTCCACCGTCGACACCACCTACAACTGTTACAGCACAAACATAGAATAGACGACACGAATGATGACAAGTGCAACCTCGACCACCCCAACACACAATTAAACACTTCATGAAAGACTCCACAAAGCCAAGAGCACAACATCTTAGATGTGAGGGATCTCTGGGTCGATCAATCGGCTATCCCCATGCCACAGGCCTGTCCAAAAGGAACTGACCAGGGATAATGAACAACTTGTGGGCTTAGGGCAGGAGGAAGAATTGAAATGTTATACTTTCTGCAAGGACTGGGATACGATACCTGCCAGCAAGGGATTTCAAAATGTCCTTTTATTCAGCAACAAGACGGTACAACAGGAACGTTCTCAAAATAACAAGGCACTCACGTGATGCTGTTCTGATGCAGCGTTTGCAGCGAGGAGTCCAACTCGCTGTTTGTGGCTCGCTTGTCCATGTTCTTGAAGCGCTCCATGGCGGACATATTCCCTTTCTGAGTGCTCTGCTTACTCCCCTCAGCCTTGCCCAGACAATTTAGCTGGCCATCCTTGTAGGAAAACATGATCAGGCAGCAGTCGTGGCCCTGAGGTCGACATTGGGAAAGGAATGCAAGAAATTTAATGACACGCAAGATGGAAAGTCCCTGACGAGTAATAAAATAATAATAATAAAAACAACAAGTCTGGAGACGGCAGTGGTTCACGAGCGGTATTTGACGATGTAGATAGTTTCAGAAGTCAAGGATGAGAAAATGTGATAATGTTTGACCAAGTTATAAAAATGATCAACATGATGTGGTACGAGTGGCAGGTTATTAGCTGCAAAATGTCGAAAACCCAGTTTCATTCAACAACTTTCAAAATTTGACCTTTGCATAACCTTTAAAGGTCCCAAAATAATGTTGTGGACATTAAAATAAGGAAGCAGGATACGTGCTGTAGCTTATTGGAGCTAGTTTGTCGAAGAAGGTCGAAAACCCGGTTCAATTCCCACAAGTTTGAAAAATTTACCTTTGTGAACTTTAAAGGTCAAAGGTCAAGGATTATGACCTTTGGTGCAAAACTTCCTCTGGAACATTCCAGGAACAATATAACATCATATAGGCTACATGGCATTTCACACTCCTCGGATTATCCATACTTTGATGAAATCAGCGAAAAAACAAACTTGAAGGGGGTGCCACGGGCAAGGTGTTCGAGATAGAGTAAAATGGTTTCCAGATTTTACGTGGGGAATGACCTCAAGATTATGCATAAAAAATATTGTCATCCTAGATCTCAAAGTTTGGGCAGTCGTATGATTTTTATGTCAAAATTCGCAATTTTCTAAGTTCGTGACCTTGACCTTAGGGTGAAAATGAAAAAAAAAAATCGAGCTCCGTGGGGCTATGCAGGTGCCATTGGGCTAACCAAAATACCGAAACCCCTGCCAGATGCGACAAACCCCCTCTGAGAAGATGTAAATTGAAATCGGCTACCCCCTAAAAACGTTTTTTGGGTGTGGTTCCACCCATAATGGGCGCAGCATGCCCATTTTCAGGAAAACACAACTAGATCATGATATAAACCTCCCACCCAAATTTTATCAGGATCGGATCAAAACCCACGGAGTTATGCTCGGGACAGACAGACAAGCCGGTAGGCGGACATGGGTAGTCAACTACCCAATAGAACCTGACGCGATGGGCCCGTTCGATGGGGAATGACCTGAGGATTAAGCACAAGAAAATTCACGATTCAAGCTTCAAGGGTTAATGCTGCAGATCGTTTTTTCGTTAAAATACCCCCACATTTAGAGGTTTTTTGGCCGTTGCTAGGCAACGGAGGGGTCCATAGCAATGGTTCTTTCTCACACAACTAGGGCATACCATGAACCTACCATACCAGTTTCATGTATATCTGACTCATAGTCTCTGAGATAACGAAATTCGTTTTTTTTTTTTATTGTTTTCGACCAGGGTTCATTAAAAGTCTATCTTCTCCGACAGTTTTCATAGGATCCGACTGGAAATTTTTGACAATATGGCTGAATGTACTGCCCAGTCGCTCGTGGCCCGATTTTTGATAAAATTATTTTTTTAGGATTTTTCAAAAATTTCAAAGTCCTGTTGCTAGGCAACCAAAGGGGCGTTAGCAACCAGTACCTATGCGGCACAACGAGGTCATAAACTGGTCCTACCACCCAAATTTCATCAAAATCGAACAACTGAATGGGGGTCAAAAACCCCTGGCAAACACACGGACAGACCGACACCACGACCAACAAATAAGGGTAGATCAAAAAAAAATTAGCGAAATTTTTTTTTCACTGACTCGATCGACGACCCAACAGACAGACAGACACACAACAATAACGAATATGATGGTCACTTACTGACTCATGAACCAATACAAAGTTTGTTGGAGAGAGAGTAATGACGTCACAAGTAGATCGAGGGGAAGAGGGTTGTTGGGGTGAGGAAGGGGGGTGATTATTGGGTGGGGTGGGAGCAATATCTCATGGGAAAAGCAACAAAAAGTACACAATGGTATTCCACTACTCATGGTAATTTGACCTGCAACCACAACTTACTGCGGCAGCGATCTTCTCTTCGGAGATGAAGGTAAGGGCAAGGAGTGGCAGGAACTCCACCTTCACCTGAACCACACTGGTTTCACACAAAAGCAGCCATCATGAATGCAGTAAACAGAAAATGTCCATTTAACATGCATATGTGAATAAAATAATGGCATTGCCAGTTTCGAGATTAAACTGATATTTATGATCGAAAATTCGACCTCACAAGCATAGTCATTGCCCAGTACGTTGGTGTGACCATATCCCAGTGCCCAAGAATGTTGGCGAGGGTCGTTTTACATATTACCTGGACTTTTGATTGCAACAACCTTGCCATCTATACTAATAAAAGGGTGTGTGTATGTGTGTGTGTGTGTGTGTGTGTGTGTGTGTGTGTGTGTGTGTGTGTGTGTGTGTGTGTGTGTGTGTGTGTGTTACAAAGCCGATTTTGCAGGTTTTCCCACTTACAAAGCACGTAGAGGTCTTATTTTTTATCACTGGTACACTTCAACTGTGAAAGACGGAATCTAAAACAAAAATCCTGAAAATCACATTGTATGATTTTTAAATAATTAATTTGCATTTTATTGCATGAAATAAGTATTTGATCACCTTCCAACCAGTAAGAATTCCGGCTCTCACAGACCTGTTAGTTTTGTCTTTAAGAAGCCCTCCCATTCTCCACTCATTACCTGTATTAACTGCACCTGTTTGAACTCGTTATCTGCATAAAAGACAGCTGTCCACACTCAATCAATCAGACTCCAACCTCTCCACGATGGGCAAGACCAGAGAGCTGTCTAAGGACATCAGGGACAAAATTGTAGACTTGCACAAGGCTGGGATGGGCTACAGGACAATAGGCAAGCAGCTTGGTGAGAAGGCAACAACTGTTGGCGCAATTATTAGAAAATGGAAGAAGTTCAAGAAAACAGTCAATCTCCCTCGGTCTGGGGCTCCATGCAAGATCTCACCTCGTGGAGCCTCAATGATCATGAGAAATGTGAGGGATCAGCCCAGAACTACACAGCAGGACCTGGTCAATGACCTGAAGAGAGCTGGGACCACAGTATCAAAGAAAACCATAAGTAACACACTATGCCGTCATGGATTAAAATCCTGCAGCGCACGCAAGGTCACTCTGCTCAAGCCAGCGCATGTCCAGGCCCGTCTGAAGTTTGCCAATGACCATCTGGATGATCCAGAGGAGGAATGAGAGAAGGTCATGTGGTCTGATGAGACCAAAATAGAGCTTTTTGGTTTAAACTCCACTCGCCGTGTTTCGAGGAAGAAGAAGGATGAGTACAACCCCAAGAACACCATCCCAACCGTGAAGCATGGAGGTGGAAACATCAATCTTTGGGGATGCTTTTCTGCAAAGGGGACAGGACGACTGCACCGTATTGAGGGGAGGATGGATGGGGCCATGTATCGCGAGATCTTGGCCAACAACCTCCTTCCCTCAACAAGAGCATTGAAGATGGGGCGTGGCTGGGTCTTCCAGCATGACAACGACCCGAAACACACAGCTAGGACAACTAAGGAGTGGCTCCGTAAGAAGCATCTCAAGGTCCTGGAGTGGCCTAGCCAGTCTTCAGACCTGAACCCAATAGAAAATCTTTGGAGGGAGCTGAAAGTCTGTGTTGCCCAGCGACAGCCCCGAAACCTGAAGGATCTGGAGAAGATCTGTATGGAGGAGTGGGCCAAAATCCCTGCTGCCATTTGTGCAAACCTGGTTAAGAACTACAGGAAACGTCTGATCTCTGTAATTGCAAACAAAGGTTTCTGTACCAAATATTAACTTCTGTTTTTCTGATGTATCAAATACTTATTTCATACAATAAAATGCAAATTAATTATTTAAAAATCATACAATGTGATTTTCGGGATTTTTGTTTTAGATTCCATGTTTCACAGTTGAAGTGTACCTATGATAAAAATTACAGACCTCTACGTGCTTTGTAAGTGGGAGAACCTGCAAAATCGGCAGTGTATCAAATACTTGTTCTCCCCACTGTATATGTGTGTATGTGTGTATGTGTGTATGAGAGAGTGAGAGAGACCGCTGTTTCTCGACAACCACTGGTCTGATCTAATTGAAACTTGCCAGGTATATTGCTGGGGACCTGTGGATGTGCCTTTTCTCGGTTTGATATTAATCGGAGAAGTGGTTCCCAAGTTATGGCCATTTATTTACCAAACCAATGACAGGACACGTTGCTGCCTAGTTGTGGCCATTGAGGAAAGGGTGCCATTTAGTTACCAATGACAGGACACGTTGCTGCATAGGCATGGCCGATGGGGAAGAGATCCTCAGCCGCGTTCCCCATTACGGGTTACAACGTACAGACTTCCGGATAGTGATGACTTCGTGTATTCTAATAATTTCTCGATTTCTTATGCGCATTTATAAATAAACACAATGCCCCAATCCAGTCGTCGTTTACGAGCGAGGGAACGATCTGTGTGGTTGTTTGAAAGCTTTTCGGGTTTTTTTTGCACGTACGGGCACGCGAGAGCGAAGGAATGGCCTGTGTGGTTGTCGTTTCTGGCACGCGGTTTGAAAGTTTGTTTGGGTTTTTTTGCACTACGGCCACGCACGTACGAGTATATTAATAAATACCAATCATATTACCAACAATAACAATAGTAGTATCATTTGGCAATCATACTAACAAATGTATAATCCCCACCCTGGCCAAAGCTCATCTGGGCTTGGTGAAAAGGCAAGCTAATGCTCAAGCAGTACAGCAGGGAGGTATGATACAAGGCCATGAAGACCAATAAAAATTTGGTCCAATGGATCAACGGGCCCACTAGTATTTAAAAAAAAAGTGAACATAACAGCGTGTGCAAGGATTCGGTAAAGAGTTGGAGTTCGGAATAGTGGAATAAAGCTATTAGATTTCGGGAAGGTAAACGGAGTGGGGGGGGGCGAGTATCAGCAAAATGTTCGGGGCCAAAAATCGGGACAAACTAACAGGACAATCAACAAGAGAGAAACGAGAGATCTTTAAGCAATAATTGTACAATTTGCAACATTTACACAACAGTGAAGAGAACTGCCAGTAGCTAGGAGCATCGACCTCAGGAGGGAGGGAATTTTAGAGGACGTATGGTTACGAGGAAAGGAAGTAAAGAAACAGATTGAAAAGCCAAGAGAAAAAAAGCATCAAACATTATTTAAGGAAGTGGTAGAGTAGATCAGCGAGATGTTATCCAATATCTTTAACAGCACCTTGGAGAGAGGACAGGTGACCCAAAGGATTGGAGGGTAGAAACTGGAACATCATTATTAAATAAAGGATCCAGAGAGGAATTGGAGAACTAGCGACCTGTTAGTTTAACTTCGGTTGCATGTTAATGGAAAACTATTTGGATTAAACGAAAGCAATTAAACACATTCGGCAGGGCCAAAGGGAGATCTTGTTGAACAAATCTATCAGAGTTCGATGAAACGGTTTCTGATCGGATGGATGAGGGAAGTGCAGTCGTGTCTATGGACCTTCAGAAGGCATTTGACCACAGAAGAGGTCGTTACCTAAAGTGAGGACTTGTGTGAGGGCTGGTCGGTTATCAAACTGGATTCGTGATAGGAAGAGAAGAGTAGCTGTGAGTGGGAGGATATCTAACTGGGAGAATGCAAGTCGTCGGGTGCCTCAGGGATGAGTACTTGGAACGTTATAATAAATGGTTTCCATGAGCGATTTGGAGAGTGGGTGAAGAGTAGGCTTTCCAAGTTTGCAGATGACACAATGCTTGGAGGTAAGGTGGATAGCAGAGAGTGAGGTGGGGGGGGGCGTGGGGGGTGATCGAAAATCCGAAGTCCAGACATGCGGGGCTCCCAGGCAATCGTCTGATGCAATTTAACCTGAACACTTGTAAGGTGCTGGGAATGGGGATGAATAATGAAAACAGATTACATGATGCGAGGGGAAATCTTGGAGCACGTCACACAGGAGAAAGGGGGTGGTACTAGGCAAGGGAGGGAAGCAGACGGGACAGCGCCACGCAGCTACAGATAAAGGAAATCTGGTTTTAGGTTGTATTCGGAGGGGGGATCAATTACAAATCAAAAGAGGTCATTTTAACACTGCATAGGAATCTAGTGAGGCCCCATCAACAACATTGTGTTCAGATTTGTGTTCAACACCACATCTCAAGGAGGACATTGCTGCCACAGTGAGGGTTCAGTGTAGAGATACGAGATCGATTCTGGGCGTAGCTCAACTCAGCTATGAGGAGTGACTGAAGGAGACAAGTCCTCTATTCGAAAGGAAGTGATTATGAGGGGATATGATAGAGATGTTTGACATGATGAAAGGTACAGACAAGATAAGTGAAAAAGAATCAATCATTCAGCATAACACAGTGATGGGACCAGGGGCCGTAGCCTGAGCGTAAAGATGGTCATAAGGCAGGGGTCCCTCACTCAGAGTAGTTAATGCATGGAATGGTCTCCCAGGAAAGGTAGGAAACCCCATAAACAGTAGATAAGTTTGAATTCGAATTCGAGGGGTCCAGGGATATTGGCAGGACTGGTTAGTAGCCTTGATATGGATGAGTGACATCTCTGAGATGGTCTTGTCAAATGTGCCAGTGTTTGTCGACTCCTCACAAATATATATATATATATATATATATATATATATATATATATATATATATATATATATATATATATATATATATATATATATATATATATATATATATATATATATATGGAAAAAGTATCCATGTACACGACTGCTTTAAATAAAGAAAATCCCAGGTCATGTCAATCTCCCTCAATCATAACCCACAGAGGGAGAGCTTGGCCATGAGTACAAGTAATTGTTTTGCAATCAATTGAGAGGCAATCGGGAGGTGATGGAAGGAAGCTATAGTGACAAGTGCTGACAGGATTCACTTGACATGCATTAAAAACTTGTTTGAATAGGAAATTTATCTTTGGATCAGAGCAGCATGTAAGACTAAACCCCGCCAATGAAACACGAGCCTCGCAGGAAAACATACGCCATGTCCTTGGTGACGTCGGCGACGAACACAGTGCTGTCATGACCAACCCAGGCCACCTGGTTACCACTAGCAGAAAAGCTCACGTCGTGCACCCAGCCACCGTTGCAGCTGCCGAACTCGGCAAGAACCTGCCCGAAAGTCATCTTGGATCCCCACGGGGTGGTCGCCGGTTTGGCGTCGACCTCTTTGATGTAACCAGAGAAAATCCTGGGAGGGGGGGGGGTTGGATAAAGGATTCAAATTTTGTATTTTTTGGTTTCGGACTTCACACAAATGTTCTGAATGATATTTACAACCGAAATAACAAAAATTAACCCATATTGGGTCACGGACTCGAATTAGGTCACAGGTCACACAGCCGTTCGACATATTAATTTGGGTTTTCCGATGCACTTCCCCCTTCCTGCCTGCATTTGAAGTCGCACGAGCCAGCGGCGAGGATGATGTTGTTTGGGTGCCACTCCAAGCTGAGCACGGTTGAGCGAATCGGTTTCTTTATGTGCTTGCTCACCCACCTGCAGAGGGGTCATGGCGTTAGGCGTGGCAAGACCACAACCGTGTAAACATGCGAGTCACGTCGTTCGGATACGAGGGGGAAAGCGAGGAGGCAAGCCCGGACAAACCAGTCATTCTCCTCCTCAAAGTAGCAGATGGAGATGAGGCGAGCTCCACTACCAACAGCAAACTTGTTCTCCAGCGGGGACCATTTGACGGCAGTGGCTGCACGGTTGATGCGCAGAATGACCAACATGGGCTTCCAAGTACCGTCTTTGAGGGTCCACACGTAGGCATTCCTGTCTGCCCCGCACGTCACAATGCGGTTGCTGTTTTCTGCCCAGTCAATTCCTGTCCGGTTCAGAATAGAAGGAACAGTAAAGTTAGTTGTTTGTGGGTCGTGAGGTGGGGGGCGGGAGTGGTGGAGGCTGCTGGTTCAGTTCAGCATCGGTTGTGCAGCCACCTTACCAGTAATACGGCCATTGTGTTCCTTCAGCTCATGAAGTTTGGTCCATTGTGTCTTGTTCTTTTGGTAAATGTGCACTTCATGGTTATTCGGGCTGATTGCCAGCTCTGCACAAACATTTACATCAGAGACAAAAATAAATAAATAAATAAATAAAACACCCATAATCACTTCAAAACCACCAACAAGGTATGACAAGGGTATCAAGAGTGAAAGAGCGGTTAATGGTGAGCACGCATAGTCAAAAGGGTCCATGTCCTGCACAACACACTGAGGCTTGGTTCAAATTCCCAATAAGAAATACAATGGTGAAAATTATCCATCGATTGCCGGCTAAGGATCTACATGGTCAAGTGGGGCCGCAGCACCGAGGGTCACCAAACTCACGGGTGTGGTCTTTATTCCACGAGTGACAGCTGATCGGTTCCAGCAGGAACTTGTGCAGAGACATGAGGTCTGTTGGGAACACTGAACACGCAAGTGAACGATCAAATCAAACACCTGGCAAGGCAGGTAGGCAAAACCTGCGCGATGCACGGACATATCCACAACCGAGTTCCTCAACAGTGCAAAATACATCATTACACGGTCCAACGATACACGCTAGTCTGGATGTTCTCAAACACTGGAATGATACATCCGCAAAGGCTCATCACCTCCGTCACCAAATGGCGGACACACGTTTTCACCACTGCTTATCCCTGAGCACGACATCCCAAAAAAGTTATGGATGGATTCGGACGAAACTTGGGGGACAGGGGAGGTGTGTGACATGAACAAATTGATTCGATTTTGGTGAAGATCCGTGGGATACAAAACGTAAACCGTTCAGCGTGGCAGAGGTATGCGCTGTACCTGTGAAGGATTTTTGGAGTCGAGGCGAAGGGGGCACAAAAACTCGAGCACAACGCAACCCACGGGTGAGCTGTTTCAGAAATAATAATAATAATAATAATAATAATAATAATAATATATCTATAATTCCAGCAGTGTGTGTATATGTGTGCGTCCGCTGTTTCTCGACAACCACTGGTCCGATCGAATTGAAACTTGCCCGGTATATTGCTGGGGACCCGAGTATGTGCCTTTTCAAGGTTTGATATTAATCGGACAAGTGGTTCCCAAGTTATGGCCATTTATTTACCAAACCAATGATATGACACGGTACTATGACGTCACAATTTTTTTTTTGCACGTACGGCCATGCGAGAGCGAAGGAATGGCCTGTGCGGTTGTTGTTGTTTCTGGCACGCGGTTTGAAAGTTGTTGTTTTTTTGTTTTGCACTTACGGGCACGCAGTAGTAATAATAATAATAATAATAATAATAATAATAATAATAATAATAATAATAATAATAATTGGAATGCTTTAAAACAAAGCCAAAAATAGTTTGTATGAGCACAAGGAAGATGGGTTTGAAGGGGAGCGTGGGAAAGACAAAGACAATGAGGATAAATACCGATAACGAAAGGAAGATTGTGACCGACAGAGAGGAAGTTGACAAGTTCATTTATCCAACCTGTTCTCGATAAACAAGGGGAAAGTGAAAATGATCTCTTTAACTCGAAGCTCAAGGAATGTTTAACTCTTTATCAAAGATTTGGAATCCCATGCCAGTTTCCCACCGGAGACGTTTGAGAACAGATTCTGAAGATCTTCTGGCCAAATAGGGTCAGAAATGAGGAAATAGTAGGGCTGGAGAAAGACATACTGCGTGTGGCACAGGCCAAGCAACGAAGATGGCGAGGAGTTGTGACACATAATGAGAAAGCAAGAGGAACGTGTGACTACAGAAGCCTTGATTTGGACACCGGTGGGGAAAAAGGAAGATGGGGAGATTTGCTGAAAATTAACTTCGATTCGAAGGGGGGAGGGTCGTCCTGAAGTGTGCAGAGAGGATTGATCAAGACCGAACAAGATGGAGGAACCTCACTGCGGCCTGATGTGCTGAAAAGCACGACGGCTCCCCTCAGCGAGCACGTGTGCTTCAAATCACGTGGGCACCTGCATTACCCACAATGCACCCGCAACAGAGACCCATCCAACATTTCCTGTGTTGGGAGATGTTGCCTGCAAAGTTTAAAATTAAGCTTAAGTGAGAGCTGAACAAAATCCCTGGAGGGTTGACTTGGTGTGGGGATGGGGAGGGGGAGAGAGAGACACACACAAAGAGCAAAAAATTAAAAAAAAAAATATATAAAAAAAAGGATACCTAATCCATGACGTTCAGCTTATACACCGCCCCAAAAAAAATGGGGAAATTAAAGTAAGATGAGCGTCCAAAAATTAAAAAGGGAAGGGAATAAAAAAAAAAGAAGCAACAAACGGCAAAGCACGAATATGAAACGAAATTAAAACGAATTATAAAAGGCAACCACCGTTAGAAGCTTTCGTCAGATTAAACACACTCGTGCGGCCAATTCGAGCCGACCCTCGCTCAAAATGCTGACTCATCAAAAAAATAATATATATATTCGTTTTTTATTTTTTTTTAAACGTCCTCCAAGCAAATCGAGTCAAGTGTAAAGCAAAAGCAATTGGACTGCATGTAAATTTAATAATTTTAGTCACTCGAGGTGAACATAAAGATTCATGTAGATCTACAAAGCCGATCGCAAGGAATGGCGGGCGAGGCAACGCCCAGAGACCGCGAAATGAGCAGAGCGCGATTAAACCGCGCACTGTAACCGCAAACAAAATACCCGGCGCGGCATGACGACGTGTACGCGTCCGACATGACGCTCCGAACAAGCCCTCACCTCACTGCGAGCGGTAAAACGACGCACGGACGAGAGGCCGCGGACTCTGGTCAGTCTACGCGGTCTCACAAACCTCCCGCTCTCCGCAACTTCCTCCTCCTCCTCTTCTTCTTCTTCCTCCCATTCCTCTTCTTCTTCTTCTTCTTCTTCTTCTTCTTCTTTTTCTTCTTCTTCTTCTTCTTCTTCTTCTTTCACTCCGGACTTTTTCACGTCATATAATCGCTGATGTTTCAATCAGTTTATTCACGAACGAACCTTATTGCGTAAAACTAGACTATCTGAAGGTAAAGCGAGTATTCATTTTCTTTCTTGGAATTTTTTTTTTAACCGGAAATCGGTTCACTGGGAAAATTTCCACAACCGAGCGAATCGAAACCGCAAACGAGAGGATGGATGGGGGGGGGCAACACTTTCGACTTGAATTGAAGCTAAAGTTTAATGTTTTATTTCTAAAAAAAAATGATCGAAATGCTTTAACCATATGCGACAGTATTTTAATCGGAGTTGACGTCACGGCCACGTGACGTGCGCTTGGCTCGTGGTCGTGACGTCATTGCGAGAGAGGGACTTGAACCCGGAAGTGTTTTTTTATTTTTATTTTTCCTCCCACCTTGACTCCTCATTCCAAATCCCAGAGTTGGGATCTGCGCAGCCCCCCCCCCCCCCGTGCGCCCTGAGAGACGTGAGTATCCAGCGAAGGCACGGCAAGGTGAGTCAAGATCGGAGAGTACGGAGGAAGAGGCTGTGAGAAGAAAATCTGAAAAAGAAGAGCTTTACGAAAAACGACTTAAGGTGAAGAATGTGGAGAATATAAATAAATATGACGTAAGCAAAGGTTGATGCACGTGCTTTTTGAAAGGACCGGTTGAATAATCATGATGGGTGCCCTGGAAGCGATCGCACAGGTCTATGAGGCCTACGAAGACCTCGACCTGAGGGACACCGCGCGCCTACAGCTCCCCGTCGAGCTCGGTGTACCCCCGTGGCCGTGGGGTGACACCCCCAACCCCTGGAGTAGTGAGGCCACTTTTGAAGAGGACTTCATCCTCCTCATGGAATTCTGTGAGCTTGTCGGGCCAAGACCCGTGCTGACCATCCCCGAAGGAGCGGGTGGCGGCTTCGACAAGAACTTCTTCGCGCTTCGCGTCATGTCTGTGGATTACCAACAGAGCCGTGCTTGGGAGACTCCGGTGGGTCATCGTGGACCGTGGCTGCACGTGGCAAGGGACAGTCGCCAGCTGCTGAGACATCACGGCGAAGGGGCCTCCGCTTACGTCCACCATTTCACCCTGCATGACCTCGACGCCCGAGGGTTCGTGCGTCCTCTCTGCATGGCCTTCGTGAGCAGGGATTCGGCAAAGCTGTTGCCGTTCTACGAAGACCTCGTCACGGATTTCGGGGCGGTGTCGGAGTGTCTCAAAGGAGGCAACCGGGCGACCTTCAGGCGCTCGCTGAAAGAGCTCCTCGGGGATTTGGAGCACACCAAGGCAGAGGCAATGCAGCGTGAGGAACGCTGGGAGCAAGAGCTCTCGAAGATGTGCGACGAGGAGCAGTGCCAACACGGGGACAATCAGTTGCGGCGTCGCAGGAGAATGTCGGGCGAGCGTGCGGCATTCACTGCGGAAAGTGTGGAGCGCTCCAATGAACTGGGAAACCTTGAACGGTTGATATTTGATACAAAGCAGCTTCTCGCGCAGGTGGCAGCCGCCTGCCGGCAAACCGCCGGACAGAGTGGAGTCGATGGGGCCATCGGAGGTGGGAGAGGTGGCAACGAAGGGAGTGACGATAGTGGGTGCTCTTCCGAGGAGTTTGGAGGATCGGGTGCGGCCAAATACACACCCAAACTTTACCAGGCACGAAAAACTAGGTGCTCCGAAAGGCTCATGAAGGAGCTGCTGGTTCTTTGTGGGCCACGGCACTACGCCCGCGCTGTGGAAATGTTAGTGGTGCTACAACAGAAGTTCAAGCAAGACACACATCTGTTGTCCTTCCAGCTGTCACCACTCTGGTCTGAGGCATTTCCGGCAGACGATTCTTCTTGTTGCCTTTTTGACGAGATCCGCAGCCCTGTGGATGGTGTTGAATGCGTGTTACCGCACTCGTTCGCTTCTTGTCCTTCTCGTGGCAGCAACACCGGCTCTTCGTCGCCGGAAGCATTCCACAGCCTCGAGTCGTATGCCTCGTGCGTCGAAGACGTGCCGATCAAAATGATGCAGCAGGTTTCGACACAGCCTGGGATTGCCGTCGGCTCCTACGCGGCTACCGTCTCTCTCGATCCAGAAGCAGGGTTCCGTGCTTCCGATGACCTCGGGCCGGAGTTTGTGGATCAGGCGGCGAGCGCGGAGAGTGGAGACAGCATCGAGGTTCTAAACACTGAACATTCGTCTCTCGAAGTCCAATCCTGGAGTCCAGAGAGCCAAGATCATGGCTTATGGACTTCCAAAACAGATGGAAGCACATCCGACGGTGCCTCAGAAAGCCACGAACCTCCCCGTGGCAGTGATGGTGAAAAGGTACCCAGTTCTTTACGGCAACCAGATGTGGTGGTTACGAGAACGGATTTGTTGGATGCAGGAAATGAATTGCTGGTGAGGGAGAGGCAAAGCGAAACCATTGCTGGTGGGATGGAACAAGAGGTTGAGTGCACGGAGGATGGCAAGGGTTTTCAGGATATTTGTGCACCTCCTGCATTGCACAACGAAAGGTCCACGGTGTGCCATCCCGCCATTGACTTTCCCCTCAGCAGCACAATTCCCACGGATATGGCTTTCCCCAAAGGTGATCATTATCCCCACGCTTTTTGAAAAAAAAAAAAAAAAAAACACGGGGTATTATAATCTGCTCTGTCTGTCTGTCCGTCACGCTATCTCCTAAACGGTTGTAGAGAAATTCACCAAACTTGGTAGTCATGATCACCACATGGCAAGAAGGTTCATTTTGGCTCCGCCCTCTGGGGTGTGGTCTAAAGGTCAAATAGCAAAACAAAAATTGTCTTTTTGGAACTTTTTTCCATCTTTCAACCTTGCTTTTAGTCCTGCAGCGCAGTCTGATATTTCAGATCAATTGTTCAAATTTGCATAAAAGCACCAATATTGGTACACATGTAGAATAATGTATTCCGAGCAATTCTAGATATGGAGCCACCCGAGATTGTGCCTTGGTCAGCTTCGGCGACCATTTTCCAAAATGGCTACCATTCTACTTTAGCGAAATTGGCGATATGCTCTTATTTTCTTGTATTGGTGGTCGATATAAGGAAAGTGTAAAATTCAGTAAATTGACCATGAAAATGCGTATTCAAATATTATGAGCCAGTATTTTCGGTAAAAAAGCCATTATTTGATATGTAAATTGCTGCTCTCCTGAAACTTTTCGCTGAAAAGTACCCATTATTGCCTGGAGAACAAGAGTCAAATGATATTCATCACATTCAATGGGTTTGGAATCAACAAAAAATTGCATTATAGATTACATACTTTACTCTATTTTGAAAAGGGAACTGATAATGGTGATAATGACAAACTCAGAAAATGTAGTCAAATTATTGCACACTTCACTTTGAAGCGGCTACGGTTTACTGTCTACTACCATTCTACCAGGACACATGGTACACGCATACATCAGTCTCGTACAATATGAGTTTCTGAGCTCAAGTGTACTGGCTCTGGATCAAGAAGTCAACACTTTTACAAGCAATGCGACTTTGCATTTGCACATTCGAAGCGAAGCCGATATCTCAGTCTGTGTCTACTGCGTCTGTCTACTGGCATTCTCCTTCACAAGCACACAGTCCAGTGCATTGCAGCGGTTTCTACAGACTTTTTGCAGCCGCATGACACCAGCTCGAAGCAGCTTTTTGAAGCCTCAGGGAGTGTGGTCCAGAGTGGTTCGTAGGACCCATCCTCTATTTGCCGCCAGCCCCAGCTTGTTGGTGATGGAAGCACGGGTTGAGGGACCAAGACCTGCCCCCAGACATAGCCACCCTGGAAGACTGATCTCTTCACATGCTGTTCCAAAGCATCGTAGGTAGGTGGGATGCGCTGGACGGAGTTCCTCTTTGCGAAGTTTCTTTCTGGCCTCGTTGACGTCCGTATATGGACTGGTGCGGTCATAGAGGAGCACCACAAACCTTTCAATGCAGTGCATTGTGTCATCCTGGATGTTGACTGGTGTGGTGGTCAGGGTCACAAGAGAATCTGTCAGTTCTGGAAACGAGTTCCATGTGGCCCAGGCAGATTTCTTCCCATGCCCCACGAATGCTGATACCGTGTCACATCCGGTCATGCCGTGGAAGACAGGGAGGGCACGTGCCTTCTGTGGACCGAGGGAGGCAGCTATTTCATGGGCAGGGATGTAGCGGTAGTTCTTGCCCGTCCCAAAGGCAATCCAGAGTTCATCCACGCACGGTAGTGCCTGGGCTACCATCACCGCCAAGACGACGACGTCTGTGTCTACGGTTCGAACTTGAATCCAACGGTGGTCATGTTCTGCAGCATGGGCCACATGTAGCATGATGCGAGTGTCCGCCTCTTCTTGACCGCATGGAGCCAGAGAGCTTTCATCTTCCTGCCTTGGAAGGCAGATGACTGCTTCACCATCAGTGACTACCAGCTCCTTTACCTCTATCTGTGACTACAAAGTTTTCCTTTGTAAATGCACATCACATGGAGTATTTATCACCTCTGAGAAACCTACAAAGAGAATAACAATGACAGATATCCCATGTTGTTAAAGTAGAATGGCGGCCATTTTCCAAAATGGCCGCCAAAGCTGGCCAAGGCAAAATCTCGAGTGGCTCCATATCCAGAATTGTTCAGAATACATTAGTCAAAATATGTACCAATTTTGGTGCTTTTATGAAAAGTCGAACAATTAGTTTGCTATGCTGCAGTACTATTTGGGTGGGATGCATGGGAATTTGCGATGGCACACCATCGACTTAACTCGAGTTGTTTTTATTATTAACCTTTAAATTCCTATTCATATCCCTCCTTATTCTTTTGTTTGGATCAAAATTTTCTTTACCTCGTCATCCTCATTTTGGACATTGGGTTAAAAATAAAAATTCCTGTAAGTCTAACCTATCTTATTGATCAGAGACCAAATTGGCACCGGTGCTCACCCTTACAGTGTCAGTTTGGGGTCAAGCATGAGGTTCACAATCCTGCTTAAACAGAGATATTCACCTCTGATCCAGAATTGGGGAAGGCACCAATATTCCTGTACCAGGATGATTTGTGAATTTTCAAATGAAGGAAAATCTTTCTTCCACAGATGACGGAGCAACTGCCCGTGCTGCTGTCGAAGCGGTTGGAGACACAAAATATGGCTCCGGCCTACCGAAGCTCGCTCAGGCCTGGCCCTTCCTCCACCACGCTGCCTTTGCCATGCTCTCTGGTCGTACGCTGGTGGTGTCTGGGGACACGGAAACGGAGGTTGCGGAGGTGGTGCGAGCATTGGCGTTGTTTGTCCCACGAGTGGCCGGAACGGGAGGCCGGATGGCAGTCATAAAGCCTTGGCATTGTGGCCCGTTACGCATTTCTGAGCTGGCCAAACTTAGGCTTGTGGGAGTCAGTCGGTAAGTTAAATTTTGATTACATACAGGTTCCATTGGGACGTTTACACGAGTGCCATTGTGTTGCTTTCTAAATGGGTAAAGGTTCACGTAGATTGCATCATTCAAAGTTGAAGCAACGTCTACATTGAAAGCATTTGACAACTCAATGCAACGCGACACGGATTCTTAGAGAGCCCTGATGTGTACATCATTTGCTTCTTTCTCTTTTCCTAACATCAGTCGTTTTCCCTCGTCTTACCTTGCTCTACATCCACCCCAGTGTAACGTGTCCACCGGCTTGGCTGCAGCGTTACTCGCGCTACGTGGCTTACCTCAATATCACCACGGCGACCCTGCACGCACCACCTTACCACGGAGCCTACCTCCGCAAGATTACAGACTCGAGCAGCTGGACACGTCACCATAACCTCCTGTACTTACCCCACGTGTTGTCTGTACTTGCACGGCTCAACGAAGCGGCAC
Source organism: Eptatretus burgeri (assembly GCF_056783735.1). Classification (NCBI taxonomy): domain Eukaryota; kingdom Metazoa; phylum Chordata; class Myxini; order Myxiniformes; family Myxinidae; genus Eptatretus; species Eptatretus burgeri. Next base: position 50,497,051 of record NC_140977.1, on the reverse strand, counting down.
TAGCCCTGAGCCATCACCGTTATCAAAGCTCGTTCTTCGGCACATGCTCGCGCCGCACTTTCGTCAAGTTGTGTCAAGAACAGCTCGGCCTCAGTGCAGATGACACCCTGATAGTGTGTCGCTTGTCGGATGAACTCATGGGCTCCTTATGGGACAGTAGTGGCCTGCAGACGTATCACTTAACAAACGCACCCCTGCCGCTACACGTTAACTACATCTCGAGCTCCCTCTTCAAAGCTTAAATGCTTTGGTTATTCCATGAAAATTGTTGCATTTCGCTTGAATTATTCCAAGACTGCAGTTCCACATTTGAAGCTCGATGTCTGTATTTCACTTGCCGGTGGTTTGAATTGTTAAAATGCTCGAATTTCCTTCCTTGCCATTTTGTATTCCCTTTTCAATCCTGAGATTTGAAACAATCTCTGCTTCTCATGCCTCCCCCCTCCACCTCACCTCCTCCATCCCACCGAGTGTGACAAAGTGACAATCTGGGTGTAATCTAGAAAATAGTTACATGAAGTAAACTCAGTCTGTGTTTGCATGGCAACCTCTCCTGTTCATGGAGCCTAACCCTAAAGCGATGTTGTTTACCTCTACCTTTGCACCTGTATTTATCAAGATATATATAATGCGCACCATCTGGAAATGTTTTAATGTACAATCAGTGACAACTCGACAGCACAGCTCAAGATTAGCAAATGACCTGGTCGATCATCTGCTCGACTGTTTTAGCACAACGAGTACGAAGTTTTGCACATCATCTTGTGTTCTTTATCAAAGTAAACCAATAAAATTGGAATTGTTTAACACAAAAGATGCTTTTTTACATTTTTACCCCACGCACGTGAAGTGAAAAGCGGGGTTAAGCAATTTGTTCATGCCTGTCTGTATGTCTGTCCTTCTGTGGACAAACGTCGGTTTACGATCGAAGAACAATTTACTTTGAATTGAATATTATATTTTGAACACGAATCAGAAAAATAACGTCTAGTTTAGTTTATCTGTACTTTGTCCCTGAATTTTTGTCCCGATTGCACACAAGCAGAGAGGAGCGAAACATGTTTTTTTTTTTAGTCTGTTTGGCCATCAAACAAAATTAAAAATAATTCCAAACAGGAAACTCGCTGTTTTTAAGGACGTCATGAAGGACACAAACAACAGGCACGAAGAACTAACGTTACGTGTTAAATAAAGGTGATGTATAAGACGCTGCATCAACGGCGGTAAACTTCGGGAATTTTTTTTTTCTGCAACCTTTAAAATCTTTATTTCAATTGAATTATACACTTGAACACTGAAGAACACAAATTGCCTTTTTAGCACTTTCAAAACCCTTCCATTTAGCAGTACTTGGACAAAATATTGCGACATTCTACATCATCACGACCAATCAAATTTGCTGCTTGCAAACCCTGCCCACATCCTTGTTTCTCAAGGCAGCGTGGTGTAAGGTGTTCTATGAACTCAAGTTTTAACTTTGACTGAATCCCCAGCTGACAGGTATGCAAATGCACATTCAGAAATGATCACCTTTTTGCCTGCTATGTAGCAACGTTGAAGCTTTAAAAGTAGTGATCGACATCCACAAGTCTGTGCAGTCGGTAGTTTGAAGAGTATACAACCGTCCTGATGATCACCTGCAACATCGATGGTCAGCCAATTAATCTGTGACCGGGCCCAATCTTCCGCTGTTTATGTTACACCCCACACAACAACTGTACGGCTGCTCGTTTAGTCCTTACTCGGCCTGCCTTCCCTGAAGGGTTAATCAAAAGGCAGGAAGTTGTAATTCACAAACATATTGCATGTCTATTTGTGACTCTGAATGAGGATGTAAAATGAAGTGAAACACAAAAAAAGGATCTTTCATAAACACGTAATTGTTGACGTGGTGGTTTATTGTTGTGGTTCGTGTGCTCCTTCCATGTTCTTTTATATATATTTATATTGCTTTAATGACTAGTTGGTATTCATAGAATACTTACCCTGTGCAGTCTTGAGAAGGACGTGGTGCGAGCCAACTCTTCTGGTGGCAAATTTGTCATTAAAATAAATTAAATTCAAATCAAATGGAAGACCAAATAGGTACAGTACTGCATTGGAGTCATCAGAAAAAAACCGAACAAGCAAGAAGCAAATATGAAGTCATCAGAAGGAATCAGGCTATGATTTGGGTTTCAACTGCTATTCCTCTATCCTCAAACCCATCCAGGCAGAGCCAAGTGAGCCTTATTCAAAAAAAAAAGAAGAAAAAAAAAACAACAAAAATAACAAGATTCTAAAAATTCAATAATTCTGCCTGCCAGACCTTGCGTCCAATGTGGTTAAAAAACAGTAAAAGTAAAAATTGACCAAGAGAAATTACTCACCTGCATATACTTTAACTTGAAATTAAAATTACTAATGTCTCACCTCCAGCGGTAAAGTTGTAAAAATAGCCGGGATGGTCACGCAATCAACCCAAACTCAGATGTGTGTGGTAAAACTTTAAGACAACACAAATTCTCCTTCCCTGAGTGGAAACAAAATGGCTAACGGCACTAACACTAATATTGCATGTGCTCCCTTTCAGTGATGAATGTAACGTCACTTCATTGAATGTGTTCACTTCCTGTGTGACAGAGAAATTAATACACAAGGTTTTTTTTAATATATATATATATATATATATGTGTTGGCGTAGTGGTTAGGGTAGCGGCTTGGGATCCAAAAGGTCTTGAGTTCAAGCCCCGTTGGCCACTTGAATTAATACACACTAGGAGGTTCACTCAGCCTATCATCCTTCCGAAGTCGGCGAAGTGAGTACCAGTGTACTGGGCCCGGTGTATGCCCCGGTTAAGAATAGGTGTACCATATCCCTATGTTATAAGAGGCGACCAGGGTTGCGTCAGGAAGGGCATCCGGCATAAAACCTGTGCCAAATCATTATGCGGATCATAACGGATGATCCGCTGTGGCGACCCCTAACGGGAGCAGCCGAAAGAAGAAGATATATATATCCTGGTGTTGGCGCAGTGGTTAGGGCAGTGGCTTGGGATCCAAGAGGTCCTGAGTTCAAGCCCCTTGGGCCACTGAATTAATACACCAGGGGGTTGACTCAGCCTGTCATCCTTCCGAGGTCAGCGAAATGAGTACCAGTAATACTGGGCCGGTGTATACCCCGGTTAAAAAAAAAAATAGGTGTACCATATCCCTGTGTCGTAAGAGGCGACCAGGGTTGCGTCAGGAAGGGCATCCGGCGTAAAACATGTGCCAAATCACTATGCGGATCATACGGATGATCCGCTGTGGCGACCCCTAACGGGAGCAGCCGAAAGAAGAAGAAATATATATATATATATATATATATATATATATATATATATATATATATATATATATATATATATATATATATATATATATTGTTGTGGTTACCAGATTCGCAAACCACCATTCAGGTCCCTTAGGTGAGGTATCTCGGTAAGTGCATGTGTAGTTAGGCCCAAACCCGTTGTCTAGTGGGAATACATGTCATTTATACGTGCTGCGACTCTTCAGGATAGCCGTTTTTCTTTTACTATCTTTATTTTGGACCAATCGCCACCATCACAACCACAACAACAACCACCAACCACAATGCCGCTTCACCACAACCGCCATGACCTTTACCGTCACAACTCGCCACCATCGCATCACCGTCATCTCGCGCCACTCATGGGCACCGATGCTGGACTCGTGCAGGGCGCACGTTGAACAGCGTGTACAAAACCACGGATTTTCTGCTTCAGAAACGGCTCCAACGCGACACACGCCCACTTTTTGTCGTCCAATCGGGGAGCGTGGGGCGAGGTGGCCCCGCCCCAGGGCGATCGATATATGCAAATTTGTGGATCAAAAAGCCTTCACGCCCACTTTTTCTCGGGCCAATGGGGAGCGAGTTGAAAGGTCAAAGGGAGGGGGTCAAAGGCGAAGTTACGGGGGGATAAAAGGACGGTGTTCGTCAGTCAAAGGAGTCGTAAAAGTCGGAACGAAGGAGTCGCAAGAGGAACGAGAGAGTCAGCAGAACGGGAACGAGAAAGAGTCAGCAGGAAGGAGTAGTAAAAGTCGGAACGAGGAAGGAAGGAGTCGGAACGAGTAGTAAAGGTCGGAACGAGGCGAAGGAGTCGGAACAGAGAGTCAAGACTTCGCGGGCGGTGGAGCTGCTCGTCGTGTGCGTTGAAGTCGGAACGGAGGGGACGAGCTGTGGAGAGGCGGCGAGGGCGGACGAGGGGGTGCTCGCGTCGTGCAGGGAGCTGCACCCCTGGGAGGCCGGCAGCGTGACCTGGCCGAGGTGGAGACGCTCGTCGCGCACATAATAAAGATCCTCTATACCCCGAGCAACAGCAACCCCCCTTCTGTATCCCCCCGCTGGAGATAGTGCGACCAAGGGGGCCCCGTTCCCACCCCCTGCCAGGCACTGCCCACGAGGCCCGCGGGTTGCGGGGCCATCGCGCTCCGCGTCTCATCACCAGACGGGTAGGCCCGACCAGGTCTCGGCCCCAGGCCTACCTCATTCTTGAGGGTATTTCTTTCCTTGGTTTTGGGTATGTGTTGTCGGCGCCGTCTGTGAAGTAGAATTGTATAAGTGTTGCCGTGTGCTCGGTAGTCGGAATTAGCTCTGCACTGTGTTTTCACTTTTATGTTTGCTTTTTGTGTAAATGGAATTGTGTTTTCTTTTTTGTGTGCATTTGGTGGAATTGTATTTGTGTGTGCTTCCCGTGTGCCGAGAATAAATGTGCTTTATTGTTGAACTGTTCTCCGCTTCGCTCGTCTTTTCCCCATTGAATCCCCATCTTGCTTCACGTAAAGGGTTGGTAGTGGGCTGAGTACGCCCGATAATTAATCGAACCGTCGAGGTCGACGATAACACCGCTCGGTTATTCTGATAGTACGGAACGGGTCGCTAAGTGGCCCGTGTCCGAAGTCGACCTGCGGCGAGGTGCGATCGCCCGGTCTACCTCCGCGTGGGTACTTAGGTAGTTCGAATTTGGCGAGCAACCCTATCCCACGCGGGGCTGATTGGCTCGATCGCGGTGAGATCGAAAGGTCCACCCGTGACTGGTTCCCGGCGTTAGTCCGCGAGGGTCACGACTGGATTGTCCGTCCGGTGGGCGACGTGCCGCGATTCGAGTTACACGTGGCCGTCGCCGGCGGGCGCGAAAACCGTAACACTGGTGTCAGGAGTGGGATGCAAATTCATCGCCCTCCTCGCGGCACTGGTATTGGAGAGCGGGACAACAGGCTCTCCTGTCTCCAGCGAAATTCACGGGAATCGGTCCAGGGGTGAGAGAAGCGACCCCCGATTCCCTCCAAATTACGAGCGAACAAATTAACCCTTCACGAGAAGCAAGATGGCGTCTCAAGGCGAGCGGGAGCCGGGGGTATTAGAAATGGATGTAGAATGTGTAGAATCCATGGTCCAGGATGGAATCCCCGAGCAGGAAATGTTGATTGTGCAGGAACACGGACTCGCCCAACTGAACCCAGGGCCCGAGGTGGGTGCGGCAGCGGCCGCAGTGTATGACACCTCCCCCCCCCTCTCCACCAAGACCCTTCCCCAACCCCTGCCGAAACGGCTCACTTGAGTGCATCCGACATGGCCCAGCTATTCACCATGCTGGCGGCAATGAACGAAAGGATGAATGCGAAAATGATCGAAAAATGGATGCGAATATGAAGAACGAAATGAAAGGCATGAACGAAAAGATGGATGCGAATACACAAAAAATGGATGAAAAGATGGATACAAATACAAATGAAGTGAAAACGACGATGGATGCGAATACACAACAAATAAACGAAAAGATGGATACAAAAATGAACGGAATGGAAACAAACATGAAAGAATAAATGAAAGAGTTGCGGTGTGTGACTCAGAACATGGGCCGATGTCTGCAGGCCGGCATGTAGGCAGTGACCAGCGTGCTGGGTATGGCCACTCCACCTGTGTGAGCAAATGAGCTGGTTGGGGGTGCAACGGCTGACAGGCCCGCGGTGGAGGCGGGTGAAAAAATAATTCGTGGAACGTGTTGGGCGAGGGTCGCGACGGTGACCAAGAGGGAAAAATTAAATGGGGAGACCAAAACGTGTGAGACGAGACACGAGGTGACGACAACAGAAATAATAGTTGAGACAAGAGAGGTAAAGGGTGAAGAGTTGGCAGAGACACGGGAGATGGGAACGATAGAGGGAAGACTACACGATGAAGACGGGGTAAGTGACGCGCACGCACACACGGAGGTAGTGGAGGACAATGGGGTTGAGCTCGCGGAGCGTGTTGGGACCCGGTGCGAGCACCTGGATGGCCTCCTCCAGGAACGAGGGGAGGGAGTATGCCCCCTTGAGGCGAGTCACGACCAGGTGAGTTCGGTCGTGTTTTGCGAGGTTGAGGGGACGAGTGCTGTGGACGGGTGCACGGAGAGCTTGGGGGGTATAGAGGCCCCGGAGACCCTTGTGGGGACACAAATCCCCAGTGTGGTTGTCCCTGTGTGTGTGGTGCAAGGTGTGAGTGCGTCCCCGTGTGTGGAAGCGACCCCGTGTGTGAGTGGTGTGGTAGCGATGGTGCCGGAGTGCGTGCTTCCCAGCACGCCGTGTGTGGATGAGGCACCGTGTGTGGAAGAGACCGCGTGTGTGAGTGTCGCCGTGTGTATGAGTGAGGCACCGCGGGTGAGTGCCCCGCGTGTGTGGGTGAGGCACCGTGTGTGGATGAGCACAGCGGTTGAGTGCCCTCGCGTGTGTGGGTGAGGCACCGCGGGTGAGTGCCCCCGCGCGAGTGAATGGAGCACCACGTGTGAGTAGTATGGTTTGTGTGAGTAGTGAGGCACGCGTGAGTGAACGGCCGTGTGCAAGGTCGCTGTGTGCCAGGGAGACCGTGTGTGTGAGAGAGCGGTATGAGAGGGAGATGTCGGTTGGCATGCGGGAGCACGCAGCCGCGTCTCCCGTGTGAATGTGATGGTGTGGACTGTGTGCGTCGTGACACGCAGGTATGCGTGTGTGGAATGGCGACGGAGACGGCGACAGAGGAGAGAAAGCCGGGTAGCGGCTGTAGTTGTTTCGAGGACCGTGCCGGGTTCACCCAGCAGTGAGCACGCGGTTCGTGCTGTGCAACGCACGAGACCACCACGTGCTCGCTTGCGAGAGTGAAGTCCCGGTCCGGAAACGCACGCGGTGGATTTGCCGATCCCGCGGACGGACAAAGTTTAGGCAGGTAAATGGATTTGGACCGGACGGGTTCTCCACGCGATCGTGTGTGTTAAGCTCCAACGGGCAAAGCACATGTGTTCGCGTGGGAAACCCCTCGAGACGTGTGGCTTGTGTTTTTTTTTTATGCGCACGGTGACGCCATGGCTGCACGTGGAGTTGGAATCCGGCAGGAGGGGCATCTCTGCCGGATGGTCCCGTCCAAGGAGGGACGAGGAACACGTGCAGCTGCATGACGTCACGGGCAGTTGCAAGGTGCAAAGAGCGCGAGTTGCCGCGCAGGTGCTGCGCATGGAAAAAAAAAAAAAAAAAGAAAGCCAAGCCTCACTTTCGGGTGCAAAGGATTCCTGGGCAAGGGGTGGAAGACCCCCTTGACCTGGGCACAGGATGGAAACTAGTTAGGGGGAAGGGTTAGCTTAGTTAGACCGACTTCATGGGGCAGGGGTAAGTCCTCATGGAGTCCGTGGAATGGATTAGTTAGAGGGATTGTAGCCAGATGTAGGTGGGGAAATTGATTAAAGAGATTAGGAGACAGTGACAGACTTGTGGATGTGTAGAGGGGACGTAGTTTAGCTACGTAGTGTTAAATGGAACGTGCTGTAGTGTAAGGGACGACGTGGGAGCACGAGTTAGTTAGGGGGTGCAGTTAGAAGGATGGCAGAATTCAACGGTGAGTGTGTGGAAGAGTTGTGAGGTGAGTACTTGTTGAGTGAGTGAGGCCAGCGGGTCTGTGTGAGTGGAGCGAATGGGGAATGCATGGTGCGATGAGTGATTGGGGGGAGGAGTGACTCCCGCCCAAGGGACCCCCGGGGTCAGTGTAGATTGAGTCAGTTGGGTTAGTCAAATTGAAAAATGGAGGTCGTTTTGCTGTTTGTGGGAAAGTAGGCTCGAGACCCATTTGGAGGGGTGCAGGAGCCCTGTTGACGGGCTTGGGAGCGTGGCTGCGAAAGGTGAGTATCGCTGAGTGGGTACCCCGGGCACCAGGCTAGTCGGCCGCGGGAGGCCATGGGGGGCCGGGATAGAGTAGTGGGCACGGGTGGGCCTGCTTGGTGCGGGGCCCGGGCGCCATTAGCCGCGTGGGCAGTGTTGTGGGCACGGGTGACCCTCGGAAAGGGGCCCGGGAGGCCGGCCTGCCACGTGTGCGTTTCAGGGGAGGTGCCATGGGGGGCACTCCCCGGTGTTAGGGAGCTGGTAGGCTCGGAGGCAGTGTAGTGCCCGGGGGTGCCATAGCGGGAGATTCGGCAGAGGGTCGTGCCTGCCAAAGGGAGCCACGTGTCCCAGCCAGGAGACCGTGTGAGGGCACGGAGAGAAAATTGGGGGGCGAGGCCCGAAATTGTAAGGACACCAACACAGGCGATGGGAATCTGGGTTTATAGAACCAATAGTTTAAGCGAGAGGCGCTTGTTGAAAGCCCCGGGGTAGTTTAAGAGTTAATGGTTAGGGTAGATTAGGAAGTGTACCCCTCCGCACCATCCATCCCCTCGCTGTCGTTGTGGGCCGCTGGACCCACTTTGGGTTAGATCGCCGAACTCTGGGGAGGCCATTCTGAGGCTTCGTTGGGCCTCGACACAGGACGTTAGCTCTCCCTTATTCCCCTCCGGGAAGGGAACGTAGGGGTTGGGAGTAGGCTAGGTGACAGGATAGGTTAGCCGAACAAGGACGATAAAGGGGGTTAGGGGACGATTTATAGTGGGGAAGTAAAAATAAAAACAACAAAAAAAAATAAGTGGGGGCTAAATTGGTTTTTCACAAATTAAGGGAGTGGGTATGTACAGTGACAGGCAAAGACAGGCAAAGATAGGTTGGGAGGGAGACAGGTAGGTAGGTCCGAGCCCGCCTTCCGAGTGGCCAGCACCACCGCACTCCCTCCACCAACCTCCACTGAACGGCAAAGGCTGGCCAACTTCATCGGCTGGCCGTGTTTTGCTGCAAGGCAGAGGCCGGCTAACTTCATCGGCAGCTGTTGTTGTGCTGCAAGGCCTGTGCCGGCCAGTTCATCTGCTGGCTGTTTTTCTTCAAGGCCTGTGCCGGCCAGTTCATCTGCTGGCTGTTTTTCTTCAAGGCCTGTGCCGGCCAGTACATCTGCGGGCTGTGTTTGCCGGCAGCGGCCTTCTTCTGCGGGCTGTGTGTTGCCTGCACCTTTGCCATGCCATGCCCACTGCCCATGTTCACCAGCCCCGTTCAATTTTTGCTTTGCCCCCCCCCCCTGTTCATTTCAATGTGCGCCAGGATCAAAGCAACAGTTTGCAAGCTGCGAGAACTGCCCTGTTGGCAGCTACAACACGGGCCTGCAGTGGCGGCCCGTGCACCGTGTTTGCGTTCACTGCATTCAGTTCAAACCGTTCATGCATCCATTCGTTGTGCTCATTGCGTGTGCCACTTGAGCTGGCACGGAGACTGCGTTGTGCAGCCCAAGCACCGTTGTGGTTCACTGCGTTCAGTTCAAAAGGGAAGGCCTTGGACTGCGTGTGAGCAGCCAGCCACGTTCCCTGTCACCTGCATTGTTTTGAGCCAGAGACTGCATGTGGGCAGCCTGGCTCCCTGCTAACTGCTTTCTTTTTGCAGAGTCAATGATCCTGGGCCATGGTTTAGTGTAAAATTTGTAAGTTAAGGTAAGATGTACTGTAAATATGAGTGCGCCCCCCCGGCATGTATGTCTTAGCGCCGGCAATTTTATTTAAGTCGTCCGTGTGAGTGAGTTTGTTTAGATAGTTACGCAGCCGTCAGGTTATTTATTTTGGGGACACGAATACCATGAATGTCGCACTCAGGGATCCGTAGGTAAAATGTACGAGGGGAAAACTACACATGATGGCACACGAAAATTTGACGACTCGGGACGAGTCTGTAAAAAGGGAAGGGGGTAGTGTTGTGGTTACCAGATTCGCAAACCACCATTCAGGTCCCTTAGGTGAGGTATCTCGGTAAGTGCATGTGTAGTTAGGCCCAAACCCGTTGTCTAGTGGGAATACATGTCATTTATACGTGCTGCGACTCTTCAGGATAGCCGTTTTTCTTTTACTATCTTTATTTTGGACCAATCGCCACCATCACAACCACAACAACAACCACCAACCACAATGCCGCTTCACCACAACCGCCATGACCTTTACCGTCACAACTCGCCACCATCGCATCACCGTCATCTCGCGCCACTCATGGGCACCGATGCTGGACTCGTGTAGGGCGCACGTTGAACAGCGTGTACAAAACCACGGATTTTCTGCTTCAAAAACGGATCCAAAACGACACACGCCCACTTTTTCCGTCCAATCGGTGAGCGAGGGGCGAATTGGCTCGCCCCAGGGCGATCGGATATATGCAAATTTGTGGATCAAAAGCCTTCACGCCCACTTTTTCTCGGGCCAATGGGGAGCGAGTTGAAAGGTCAAAGGGAGGGGGTCAAAGGCGAAGTTACGGGGGGATAAAAAGGACGGTGTTCGTCAGTCAAAGGAGTCGTAAAAGTCGGAACGAAGGAGTCGCAAGAGGAACGAGAGAGTCAGCAGAACGGGAACGAGAAAGAGTCAGCAGGAAGGAGTAGTAAAAGTCGGAACGAGGAAGGAAGGAGTCGGAACGAGTAGTAAAGGTCGGAACGAGGCGAAGGAGTCGGAACAGAGAGTCAAGACTTCGCGGGCGGTGGAGCTGCTCGTCGTGTGCGTTGAAGTCGGAACGGAGGGGACGAGCTGTGGAGAGGCGGTGAGGGCGGACGAGGGGGTGCTCGCGTCGTGCAGGGAGCTGCACCCCTGGGAGGCCGGCAGCGTGACCTGGCCGAGGTGGAGACGCTCGTCGCGCACATAATAAAGATCCTCTATACCCCGAGCATCAGCAACCCCCCTTCTGTTTCCCCCCGCGCTGAGATAGTGCGACCAAGGGGGCCCCGTTCCCACCCCCTGCCAGGCACTGCCCACGAGGCCCGCGGGTTGCGGGGCCATCGCCGCTCCGCGTCTCATCACCAGACGGGTAGGCCCGACCAGGTCTCGGCCCCAGGCCTACCTCATTCTTGAGGGTATTTCTTTTCCTTGGTTTTGGGTATGTGTTGTCGGCGCCGTCTGTGAAGTAGAATTGTATAAGTGTTGCCGTGTGCTCGGTAGTCGGAATTAGCTCTGCACTGTGTTTTCACTTTTATGTTTGCTTTTGTGTAAATGGAATTGTGTTTTCTTTTTGTGTGCATTTGGTGGAATGGTATTTGTGTGCTTCCCGTGTGCCGAGAATAAATGTGCTTTATTGTTGAACTGTTCTCCCGCTTCGCTTCGTCTTTTCCCCATTGAATCCCCATCTTGCTTCACGTAAAGGGTTGGTAGTGGGCTGAGTACGCCCGATAATTAATCGAACCGTCGAGGTCGACGATAACACCGCTCGGTTATTCTGATAGTACGGAACGGGTCGCTTAAGTGGCCCGTGTCCGAAGTCGACCTGCGGCGAGGTGCGATCGCCCGGTCTACCCTCCGCGTGGGTACTTAGGTAGTTCGAATTTGGCGAGCAACCCTATCCCCACGCGGGGCTGATTGGCTCGATCGCGGTGAGACCGAAGGTCCACCCGTGACTGGTTCCCGGCGTTAGTCCGAGAGGGTCACGACTGGATTGTCCGTCCGGTGGCGACGTGCCGCGATTCGAGTTACGTGGCCGTCGCACGCCGGCGGCGCGAAACCGCAACAATATATATATATATATATATATATATATATATATATATATATATATATATATATATATATATATATATATATATATATATATATATATATGGGCTGTTTCACAATGAGGGTACCAAGTTTGTCTCACAACCACTAAAAATTCAAACTCAATATTTTTATTTCTCCAAATCCAACATTGTTAATTACAATACTTAAATACAAATTTTTGGAGCATCTGAATGAATATTTCTTATTAAAAATAATACCCCAAGGATGTTAGGAGAGTATTTTTTAAACTACAAGTCATTAATACAATTCAACTATAACCACAAAATAACAACACTATCAAACTTCATTGGTTTTCATATGTTCCACAAGTATTATTCCATTACTGGAATTATGATTCAGTATACAAATGAAGTATATTTGTAGAAATATCAATAAAAGACTGAACTAAGTTTCAAATATCCAGAAAAAAAAATGTTTTAATTACCAGTCACTAATAGCACTGCATATGATGGAATTTAGCACAAAATTTTAAAACTACATGTACTTTTCTACATATTCTGAAAAAATTACTAATTTATCTCTGAAAATATAAGTTTACCACCACAATGAAAAATATGAAGAAAATCACAGGAGGAAAATCACAGAGGACATAATTTTTTGACATGAAGCAATACATTCTGTACAAGATATAACTGCAAAGTAATACATTTATCTTAAAATGCCAATACAAAATACACCTAGTAAGTGAATCTAGACGGGATTTGTCGTGTCCTTGTAGCGTTTTTTGTTGTTTGTGGATTGTGCCTTAATGTGTTCCTTTTTGTTTTTCTTTCGCTATTCTCTCTTACTTGCTGCCCACTTCCTTCTGCATTCCTTCAATTCATTATCTGTCTTCTGATTGGAAGTTGATGCATAATGTTTTCTCTTCCTATCAGCATCTCTGGCGAGATATTCTTTGTGTCTATCTGGATTATTTTCCTTTAATTTGTGGCGAGATTTTGCAGCAGCACTTTGGGGAATGCTGCTAGGAGTTGCATCTTTAGCACTCGCACGAGAACGTGTATGACATGTCAAATTAAACTTGACTGTCAGAGTTTGTGACATTGTTTGTGCACAGCTGCTGTGATTACTTATTACTTGATCTGGATCTGTAATAACAACAGTTAGTTATGGTTTACTGCCATAATGATTCTTTATCAGTATTATAACCAAGCTATATCCTTACCACTATAGTTTGGATATAATACTAAAGCAGTAACTACTAGAGCAGTAAAATGTTACAACTACAGGAGAGTGCGGGGTTATTCTAACTGCCACCAGTTTTCCACCACCAGCAGTTGATTAATCTGCAAGCAGAAAAGTAGAAAATCTGCATAAAGCAACAGGCATACATATGTCAAATATTTTTGTCCTCTCCGGAAAGTAATATTATGGGCTCTTTTATGGCTTGTATTGTACCAAATATCTGTATATTATTATTTGGGTGTAACTATGTGATGACAGATGTTACCACATATTTATTTTTGCAAAAAGTGTTCATACGGTGGGAATTATGTCATATTTCTTTCTCAGACAACTAAGCATGTTCCAGGAAGCCCAGGTTTAGCCTTCAAAAACTACAGTAAATGAGTTAAAAGTAATCAAATTCAGCATACTTTATAAACAATAGTCAATATTGTGCGGGATGAAGCAATAATTGTACAAAATTCAATGTCATTTCATGTGATTAATCTCCTGTCGAATGGCATTGAATAACTTTCCGGAGAGGACATTTTTGACATGGACATTCAGTCGGTGTTGTAACAAGATAAATTACATAAATGTAAATACCTTTTACTGATGATGGATATTCATGACCATGTCAACCTTACAAAACATCAAAATTTATAGCCAGCAAGTAGTTTCCTTATAACTCGTGGCAGTTTAGGTGTTTCCGGAGAGGACACATTTTTGACGGACACATGTAAGGCAATCCGTGCAGGCCATGCAAATAGAAGGTTATTGGTTACACTCAAACTTTGTAGCATAATATCAGTGCAGGTATATACACACTTGGTAAAACACACAATAAACTTTAAAAAAGACCCTTTATTTATATAAAAAAATTCTTCTACAATATGCATTTCCGGAGAGGGCATTTTTTAACGGACAAACGGTGGGACATATTTATTAAGGGTGAAATAAATATTCATAGTCTGAAATTAATAATATGTTGTGGACAAAGTACAGAAGAGGTATTAAATTGATGCAACAACAAATAAAAGTCCCAATTTCTGCTTGTATTTGTTTATACACTGTGAATGCAGTGTACCTGGAGAAAATGAGACTGCTATTTGTCAAAAAAATGGCAATTTTTATGCCATTCTGCCAAAAATTGACGTTATTTTGTCAAATAAAAAGTGGTCCAAGTTGTGCCATCACTAGTACCAACTACTGGCCCTAATGACATAGATACTACAGCCTCTCATTTAGCTATTAGCATGCAAGGGTACAAAATACCAGAAATGACCATGACTGTGAAACAGCCCATATACACAATAGCTCTGCTCGCTCAATGGTCAAGGGAATCTTTCAATCAAAATCAACTTCCACGAATAAGTAGTTAATAGATTTCACAAGTTGTTTTGTCTTCTTTTACCTTCACCACCAAAGATGGACAGAGGTTTATGTTTTCACCCCTGCTTGTTTGTCTGTCTGTCTGAGCATATCACAAAATGTTGTGGATGGATTCCAACAAAACTTGGTGGATAAGTTGGATAGGTGACAATAACAAGCCAATTCTATTTTAGTTCAGGTCTGGATCCAGATGCAGCCTATCAGTGGGATACAAAACCTAAATTGTTCAGCCTGGCGGAGGCGTGCGCTCCACTGAATGCTGTTTTAGTTTGTTTTGCAAAACAAGGCACGATGGGTAATCTGTCAATTCAATAGCAATTGTCATTTCATGTGTGATTGATTGGAAGCAGAATTGGCATGTCCTTTACGAATCGTGTCAATCGGATAAACGGTTGCAGAGAAAACAGAGGAAATTACCATGGACGTACGGACAACCCGAAAACATAATGCCACCGGCGACTTCGTCACTGGAGGCATAAAAGCGACCAATGGTTCGCACTTGCCAGTGATCTAGGGGTAACAGCGATCGGACGATGGAAGGTTAGGGAACTTTTGTAAACCAGGTCAAATGACACATTGACACATACTGGTTTCCAATCCTAACAAAGTGAAAACCGTTTCAACTCGACTGTCCACAAATCCCACTTCACTTGCTCCAATCAGCTCTCATGCTCACGAGCAAATACTAATCTTCGGAGTTCAAGTCGATACATTTCATCCATCGAAAGAATTCATTATTCCAACGTACTTTATGTACTCCCTTTCATGGGTCAAAGGTCGAATTCCAATTGCCCTGAAACGTAGTGGTTGAAAGGCTCCTTTCTTTCGCACCACACTGCTACTTCCCTCACACAGGCTTCTAAAGAGTCCAATTAGCCTCTGTATCCACCCGGACCGTGACGCTGTGGATAAAATGTGATTGGTATACAATAGCGTTGACGATCAATGTCCGACAGCATTGTAAATGGTGCCTTTCCTCTGGCATTTCAGACAACTGTACAAGACGCCAAGGCAAGTGCGAGCCAAGAAGGTGCCTGCTTGTAAAGGGAACAACCGTTGTCGTTAGTTTGTTATCAATGTAGTTGTTGGAGCCCATATTTGCACACCTGGTATGCATTCACAGTACCTGAGGATCTTTGTGATTGAGAACATCATTGTTGACAAGTACAAACAATATTGCTGCGATTCATGCTGTTATTAAAATGGCTATTTATAAACAAATATTAGAAATTAATGGGATGTGATTAATATAAGACCCTCACCATTACTGCTGGGCCGACAGGATGGCCTAGAGGTATGCACACACTTCTAAATTGTTTTGCCTGGGTTCGAATCCTGACCCTTCTATAAACTGTCATGCCGGTGTTTCACAGGCAAGGTGATCCCTCGGATGGACGCCAAATGGGCGTCCTGTTTGCCAGCATTTAATGGTGGAGGTTAAAGATCCCATGGTGTCCTTCGCGAATAGGCAAGCTATCGCCGGCACCCTGGCCAAATCTGCCCTAATCAACAGAGGACACTTCATCAGCGGCACAGCAGTACCCTCAGACAATGATGCTACCCTGAAGCTTTGTGTTGCACACAAATGAAGTGGAAGATCACTACTGCTGCCACCACCACCGTTTCCATCCCATTCTCCTCAGCTAGTAATCCTACATTCGTCCATTTCAACATACATCGCATTTACAAATATGATCAGATTTGCAGTAGTTGCTCCAATAGGATGGTCCAGGTTGGAGATTCTGATTATAGCCCGAATTGTGCTTCACATAAAGTTACTGTCGTTTGCATTGCCAATTTGTGCTTCCCCGAGAGATACATTGGTCTCGAAGAAAGGGATCTGCCATTTTATAAGCTTGTATATGTATACAACGAACATAAACAGTTCAGTGTACTTGATGAGGGGAAGGGGTGCGAGGAAAGGGAGAACGTGAGATGGTTGCATTGTTCCCCTAACCTGCTGTAATATTCCTTTGGTTTTGCAAGTTGTGGGTGGTATGTGTTGTTTTGTTTCCTTAACTTACAGGGAGGAGACCCACAGTGCAGTCGTATGCGTGAGTCATCAAACTTTTTTTTGTGCACATTCATTCGTAGTCATGTCTGGTGTTGGCTTAATGGTTAGGGTGGTGGGCTTGGGATCCTCGGATCCTGAGTTCAAATCCCACTCGGCTGTTGAATTAATACCAGGTGGGGTTGACTCTGCCTGTCATCCTTCCGAGGTCGGCAAAATGAGTGCAAGCTTCCTGGTATCCTGTGTCGGAGTGGTGACCTGTCCAGGGGTGTGCCGAAGAGCTAAGGAGACCGCTTAGGCAGCACCGACGCTCTACACAGAGTATGATCCTAAAGGATGGATGCATTCATGGTTGAGGACTCTTCAGAAATGCTCAAACACCTGTCAGATTGTTCACAGTTGTATCCTAGTTTGAGTGTACAAGTCATTTTGAACACAATGGATTTTTATGGTGGACAATGATAAAATGAAACAAGTCTTCGTTCTCCACTATTATTGAGCACTTCTGAACCAACATCAGAAATCGATGGGATTTTGATGAATCAAAAGGTTGATGCCAGTCATGGAGTACTGCAATGCTCTTCAGCACACATTGAGTAATGTCAGCAGCCCAGTTGAGTGGGTGGGGTGGTGGACAGCATTTCTTTTAGAAGATTCCCAAGTACAGTACAGTATATTCATTTCCTGGGTATGTTTGTCTGTCAGCCACTGATCTTCATGAAACTTCACCAACTGATAGACGCAGGCAAAATCTGGAAGCGTATTGTTTTTTTGGCAGCAAAAGGTCGAAGGTCCAAGTCACAGCAAGAGCATATATACATCATGGCATACTTTTTGAGATGAATATGGGACTTTCGAAATGACGTACACAGACAGAAAGTCATGAACACATAACCTCCTTCACCTTCGGCGGTGGAGGTAAAAAGGACAGTTTTTTGAAAACAACCTGAAAATATTCCACTGTGAACTCAGGAAACGGAAGCAGAATGTGTCATCCCCTCCTGAAAAAGATGAACTAGAACAATTCTGGAAAATAATTTATGAAGATCAAACAGAAGACAATAAGGAGGCAGAATGAATCCAAAACCTGGAAGAGAAGAAGAAACATCTTGAGGAAATTCCCCCAGTAAAAAAAATTGATGCAGAAAACATAAGCCAACAACTTGCAAGCATGGGAAACTTCAAAAGCCCTGGCCCAGATGGGATCCCAAACTTCTAGCTAAAGCAATTTGAAGCTCTTCACGTTCACTCTGCTCGAGCATTCAATGAACTTATCCAAGGGGATCAGGAAATGGATGAGTGGCTCACAGGAGGTAACATCTTACTCATCCCAAAATCTGAAGACACCCAGCTGCGTCACAAATACCTGCCAATAACCTGTCTACCAACAACATACAAACTTTTAACAGGAATCATCACAAATGATCTACCACAACCTAACACAGCAAGGAGGCTTAAAGGCAGAACAGAAGGGATGCAAGAGAGGATGCGACGGGACAATAGACCACCTACTACTAAACAAGGCCATACTCGAAAATTGCAATACAAGAAGAACCAAATTGTCCACAGCCTGGAGAGACCATAAAAAAACAGCTTTCCGTGGTGTCCCACATTCATGGATGATTTAGTGCAGCCAAATGTACAAGATAAATCCCCAAATAATAAATCTGATTGAGAAAGCCATGGATCTATGGAATACCACACTAATCCTGCAGCACTCTGGAGGAAAGATCTTCGGGATCTTTCAAAGAGACAGCCTAAACCTCTGTTTTGCCTGGATATGGATCCCCTAAGTAACCTCATAAGGCACATTTTAATCTCTTACACACCTTGACAAATCAGCCGCATGTCAATAGCACTCTGTGATCGTTTCCATCTTCTTGGCTTGTTTTCTTGAGTTGATGAAGAAGTCCAGAGTAGATTTTCCTTCAAGAAGTTATCAGGAAAAGTCACGACGACCTGTGGTGTACATGTTGCCTTGTTAGAGCGAGATATTTAGAAGTACGACAGTTCGAAGATCATGCATGGGGAGATGGGTAGGGGTGAAACCAAGCAATCAACAGGAACATCGACAAGGATACGAGGAACAGAAAATTGAAACTTACTTGCAGTGTGTGAAGCCTGTCCAAGGTGAATTCTTCAATTACAATCTCATGTGCGTTGCACATTTGTTCTTCAGGTCTCTGTACATACAAAGCAAGCACAAAAAATGATGCCAATTCCGAGAGATTTCAATAAAACGCAGCTTTGATGACGTTTTTCAGCCTTTGGAAAGGTAGTCCATTAAATATGTCGTCGTATATCAAAAACTGATTCTCCTGTGAAATGCATTTTCAGCAAGGAGAAGGAATAGTCTCACGAATCATGAGCCTCTCTCATAATGTGAAAACTCTCATGGATAATTAGCCTCTCACCTTTCTCCTATACCCCCCCCCCCGCCCCCAAACACATTTGCTCCAGCCTATACTATGAGATGTCTGTATGTCTGTCATCATTTTTCTCAGAGATGGCTGAACAGATCTTTGTCAAACTCTAAGAGGTTCATCAGTGAGTGGAGGGGAGTGTTTCAGGAAGAAGAAGAAGAAGAAGAAAAAACTTTTTTAAAGTTTTAACGTTAAAGTAACGTTTTAACGTTAAATCAACGTTAAAGTTTTTGGTGCAAGTTATTTAGAAGCTTGCCATTCATTTAATATGTGTACGAGGATGCTGATATTTGGCATGGGGGTTCCTTTGGGGTATACTATTGGTGTAGTGAAGTGGAAATTAACAAATGTTTTTTAAAAAAAATTAAATTTCAACCTAAGATGGTGTCAAAGCCACACAATGCTCGCCTGTTTATACTAGACGCTTGCCATTCATTTAATATGTGTACTAGGATGCTGATATTTGGCATAGAGGTTCTTTTAGGGTATACTATTGGTGTAGAGAAGTTGAAATTAAAAAATAATTTCAAATGTTTTAAATTTTTGACCTGTTTTGAACTTAACTTTTTTGTAGCACATCAACGTTAAAGTTTTTGGTGCAAGTTATTTTTTAGAAGCTTGCCATTCATTAATATGTGTACGAGGATGCTGATATTTGGCATGGAGGTTCCTTTGGGGTATACTATTGGTGTAGTGAAGTTGAAATTAACAAATGATTTAAAAAAAAAATTTAATTTCAACCTAAAATGGTGTCAAAGCCAACCAATGCTCGCCTGTTTATACTAGACGCTTGCCATTCATTTCATATGTGTACTAGTTTACTGATTCCAATATACAAATACATATATTGCTTTAAAATTATTTGGATCAGACTTCACTGCAATGCTTTATAAAAATATTATTAGACTAGTTTAATCACTCAATAGTGCCGAAGCCTTTTTAGCGATGTGAAAGGTAATATTTAAATGATGTGTGAAACCCTTCATTGCCTTCGTAATCCCACGATTTGTGCACAACCATTAAACACGAACGAGGTCATCGCTCCGGTCTTCGGCCACCAGTTGACGTTTACAACATTTTCTCCCCAAAAATTTTCCTTTTGTAAAAATCTCGAAAGGCAGCGATGGCAATCCACTCTCAAACACAAATTCTCCTCTCACTCACCATTACCTTTAACATCACCAGACAAACAAGATCATGTAGTGGGGCAACTTAACACAACAATTGTGCATTTTGTGAGGAAAGCACCAAATTTGGCACACTAGTAGCCTATCATATTATGAACAGATTTGGATATTGGGCCATCTCAAATTTTTGATGGCAGTGCAAAATGGCTGCCACAGCCATCAGCGGCTGAATTTGAGATGGCCCAATATCCAAATCTGTTCATAATATGATAGGCTACTAGTGTGCCAAATTTGGTGCTTTCCTCACAAAATGCACAATTGTTATGCTATATTTAGCTAAGTTTCCCCACTAATGGGGATCTTCTCTGTCGACAACTGCACGTCCATCTCAACAAAATCCGCTCCCGAGAAGACAAATCCAGAAATGAGAGTGTAGGAAGATTAACACGATAAAGGTGCCACATAAATGATTTGGGTTTACATGGTGAAAAAGAGGAAGAAAAGAGGAGATGAGGACATATATAATTCTGTGACAATGACTCAAGAAATGAGCTCAGAATGAGTGGAAATGATGAATAACTATTGTTATTTATGGTCGTTTTGAAAAGAAAGAAAAAGGAAACGAGGGAAACGATTTGAGTCAGTGTGCAAAAGGACGAGTTTGACAAAAGATAAAGTTTAGCAAAACGTGAATGAGGAAGCGGACCTGTCGAACACCGGCCCACAAAGCGTCCTGTCAACCAGCATTGGTTGGTGAATATTAACGACCCAATGAAGTCCTTCGTGAAGAAAAGACGGACTATCACCAGAACCATAAACAAATTAAAAATTCCTGCTCAAACCTACAGGGGCATTGTGTTAGTGGCACAGTGACGCTCCGAGTGAAGGAAGGCTACCCACAGCCACATGCAGTATACGAAGGAAGAAGACTGCAATAAATTTTGGATTTTGTTGCATCTTATAACGAGTGATGCCTGGTGTTGGCTTAAGCTCTTCAGGATTGCTCTCCAAGGATTGCTCTTAAGCTCTTAAGCTCTCCAATCCCGTCCAGGATTGTGCCCAATAGCCAAGGAGACTGCTTAGGCAGCACCAACGCTCTGCAGAGAGGATGGTCCCAATCCCAATCGCCCCCCCCCCCCCAATAACGAATTACAATCCTTCAGCTTTATTTTTAGCTCCCACCATTTTAGAAATAGTAACCCAAAACACACTCTCCCCCTCCTGAAGCAAGTTACAAGGACTATTACAGGAGAGGAAAATAAACAAAAGCCACATTAACAGAGCTAGACGAAAGGAAAGAGGAAGATAAAGGAATTACTTTTGTCTCTATTTCAGCTTTTTTGAAACACCATCTCAAGCCAGAGCCAGGTTGAGCATCACAAATGAAACTAAAGCAAGCAGCAGCAAACAGATTTCTCTTTACACATCCATAAAGTGTTTGTACTGTACGACCGATCACAATCATAGTTGGCTTATATTGTTGCGGGGCCGGGTATTGGTGGCGAGCACGACCGCGAGAGGGAGCAGTAGAGTCGGCTTCACCAAACACACCGGAATTGAGGTCGTGCCTTTCGGATAAGTCCGAAAGGCACGGGTCCCTTACTGGACCATGAATCGCCAATAATTTGACCGCGTGGGGTAGGGTCAATTGCCAAACTTTAATATACCTAATTACCCACGCGGGCAAAGCTACTGGGGAATTCACACCCTCGGCGGACCTCGAGCGGAACGAGCCGTTACCGTGCCCGAACCGTGTGTAATCCGAGCGGAGGTTACCAAGGCCCGTCGGTCCAAATGAACAATTTACAGCCTCGCTATTTCTCAACACGCACCGTGCCAAGCCAATGAAAAACACAGAAACGAGCTGGAACATTTAACAAAAAGGATATTTATTTATAATAGGGCAGGGGAGCATGCAAGAAGGCAGAGTTAACCGAATAAAAGGAATGCAATTTACACACATGGCAATTAAACGTTTCTACTTAAAAGACGGGCCCACACACAGACACACACCCTCCAAAAAGAAATGGTGGCCGTGGCCTTTATTGATACCCCCAGCTCAGAGGGAAGGTGAGCTGGAGGTAAGAATCTGGCTTGGACCTTCCCGCTTCATGCGGTTCTTGACGATCTGGCCCGGCAGGACTTGAACCCGCAACATGATGCCACTCCAAGCACCAGGTACGGAGGGTAGCATCGGGCGCTGGCACGCTCCACCGGCAAAACAGGTGACGAGGCAAGTAAAGCAAGTCAGCTAGGCAGGCAACGAGGCATGCGATTCTCCTCCGGCTCACAGGCACGTGATTCACGGCGGGAAGACCCTCTCAGCGGATCGCCCCCACACAATTATCCCTCTTTTCTGACAGGTGGGAGGGATCTGTCTTGTGTAATCCCCTTCCTCATTGGACAGGCGTGTTGAGCGATCTCCCGGCCGTCCGAGATTGGTCGGGGGGGGGAGGGGGGCGCTCATGTCTCTACCCCTCGACCAGGAAGTCGAGCAGCAAAATGTTGCGTTGGCTCCCCATTGTCCAAGAGGCGGAAGATGTGCTCGCACCCTCCGATTGGCTGAGAGGGGTGCCATGCCCGTATTTGGAGCGAAATCCAAGACGACAACGTCCAAAGAAACCCCGCCTGGGACATTGGACTCCGCCCACAGCTGTGCTTGACACGCATGCGCGTGGGAAAGGCCGTTGGTGAAGAAGTGAAGATGGGCGTTGTTGTTGTTGAAGTTTAAAATGAAAAATCCTAACTAGAAAATATCTCACAGCGCACATACAATTAATCACCCATTAAACATAGGACGGGACCCTAACTAGAAACACATACTTACCGATATAGCTGATCTATAGGACCTGGCTGTTGTGTGCAGTAAGCTTCCAAATTCGCAACAATATTACTGTTGATTATGTTATTTGCGTTAGCTCTTGAAATATTTGTTCAAACTAAAAAAGGGTAAGATATAAAAACTGTGCTTACATGCTTTGCTGCATACTTGATTGAGGATGTGGTGTCCTCTCTCAATCTGGCTGGCCTAGAAAATGAGAATCAAATAATTAAATTGGTTATGAAGTTTCACAATGACAAAGATACTCCTGGGCCGTGACATCTGCACAAAAACAACAGGAAAACGTTCTTCTTGGCCATCGTTCATTTCACTTAACTTTGCTCGCTCACATTCCTTCTTTCACTCTCCATCACGCTTTGCCGATTCAATTCTCGTCACACCATTTGTTTTCGTCATTCATTATTTGATGAAACGTCCATCTCCATCCTTTCGCTCTCTTCCTTATTCCTTTGTCTTCCACCCTTACACACCTTCGATTTCACGTTCCCACGTCCTCCAATGGCTCCGTCGCCGGAGACGCATCAAATACACGCCGCGAGTGACGTCGCTACTTCACGGGGAAACACCGCTGCAGCGGCTGTGGAGGAACAGCAGGGGAGTGAGCGCGGATGGCCCGGTTTCAGTGAGGACGTGGGAGCTAGAGTCAACAAGTGCAAGGTGTGCATGGGGTCCATCCTGACCCCCTGCACACACGACAAGTCCTGCCAAACTGGGCCTGCCAATGTAAAGCAACGTGAACACAAAGAATTGATGAATCTCAATTTTTTTTATTTTAATGGGCACTTATGTAAACTCGAGTTTACGTTAGTTTACCCGACGCAACCCGAGGACTGCCTGTACTCACATTCCAATTGTACATACTTCATACATGTACTCATTTTCCAAATGTACATACTTTGTCGACAAACTCACATTCTAGTGATACTTACTCCTGTGTATTACATACCTCCAAACTGTGTCCTTCATTCGGTCGTCAGGAACCACATTTCGTTTCCAAGCACACAGTGAATGTTCCAAGTTTTGTTGTGTGATCATGTTCACGTAGTCGTACTGGAAAATTGTCATGTGTTTTATATGTGTTTGGAATTGCTTGCAACACTGTGTATCATTTCTCTCACCATTTTCTAAAGTCAAGATTTCTCCCGCCATTTATTGGTATCTAAATTTCTCCTGCCATTTTCTCTCCTTTGATTTCTCTTCATCATTCCTCCCGACGTTTCCCGCTCTTTCGCTTCGTTGCCTGTGTGTGTATTAAATTCAAGAAAGAGTTGATGCATGTCCTGATTTATCCTGCTTGATGTTGGGGTCTTGAAAGAAATAGCCTTCCCAGGACCGAATGGTCCGAGTTCACAATTATAATGGTAGCCTACAAAATGTGGCACGCTGCATTGGTTCGCTCGACCAAATAAATAACCGCTGCGTAGTCGCCAGCACGGTTCCCTCTCTGCCTCACTTACGGCAACCATGGTCTCTCGAAACGCAACATCCATTTGGAGTTATCCAGAGGTGACGTCCGTAGCAATACTTTGGAGATGTACTCACATTATA
>NC_140977.1:50380120-50465120 GCF_056783735.1 Eptatretus burgeri | reverse complement strand
GTGTTTCCTTCTCTGGAAGTTTACAAGAAATGGTTCTTACAATCGAGAAAGCTCCAGAAGGTTCGAACGTCGTGGACGACAAGTGGAACAACACGGCCACACGACCCGCTCAAACCAACGACGTTCAGAACTGGAACAACAAAGCTTTGTGCGTCACAATGGGAGGGGGCGGGGCTTCATCTCCATGGTTACCATCAACAACAACAGTATATCGAATAAACAAAAACACTGATGACGTTTCCTTACATATTGATTTTAGAAACATGGATTTAAATAAAAAATTAATCGATTTCTATTCGGATCGTGAGAGAGGATCAGTTTTCTCTTCGTCATTTTCCCGTTTTCTCATTTCATTTCATCCCGACCGCGCAGAGAGCAGTGAGATACCATGGTTACCGTCTGTGTGACGTTCAAACAAAGTGGGAAATCAAACTTACTGGTTATCAGAGGGTTATGGAGGAGTAAATAACCGGAACAATAACTCATGTAACATGTTCGGTCTGGTGGAGTAACAGGTGATGGGGAACATGGCGGTGAAACCCGGAATTTATTTATCTTTTTGTAAAATAATCACGAAGTGACGACTTAGAGATGACGACTTACAGAGGGATGACCCTTTATTCAAAGGGATTTAACATGAGATAAATTCGGGACTTTTTGACGCTGCCGACTTAGGCGAAGTGACGAGTTACACGCTGCCGACTTACGCCTAGTCTATTGTATATATATATATATATATATATATATATATATATATATATATATATATATATATATATATATATATATATATATATATATAAAAATATATATATATATATATATATATATATATATATATATATATATATATATATATATATATATATATATATACATGTATATATACATGTATATATATATATATATATATATATATATATATATATATATATATATATATATATATATATATATATATATATATATATATATATATATATATATATATATATATATATATATACATACATATATATACCAAGTCGAAAACACCAGGGGGTTGACTCAGCCTGCCATCCTTCCGAGGTCGGCGAAATGAGTACCAGTTGTACTGGGCCCGGTGTATGCCCCGGTTAGAATAGCTGTACCATATCCCTGTGTGTCGTAAGAGGCGACCAGGGTTGCGTCAGGAAGGGCATCCGGCGTAAAAACCTATGCCAAATCATTATGCGGACAACAAAACGAATTTCCATGCCGGATCGGTCGAGGCCCAGGTTACCAACGACCGCCACCGGTACCGGTGGTCAGCATGGTACCAGAGGAAATTGTGCTACTGCTGGGCAAAGGAGGAGAAGGAGACGGGGAAGGCGGCTCCAGAGGCAGTGGGAGAGGGGGAAGGGTAGAAGTTTGGAGGTGAGAGTTGAAACTCTGAATGTTGGGATGATGACTGGCAAAGGGCGAGAGTTGGCTGATATGATGGAGAGAAGAAAGGTGGACATACTGTGTGTACAAGAGACCAAGTGGATGGGGAGTAAGGCTCGGAGCATTGGAGGTGGTTTTAAACTGTTCTACCATGGTGTGGATGGAAGGAGAAATGGTGTCAGGGTAATCCTGAAGGAAGATTATGTCAAGAGGGTATTGGAGGTGAGGAGGGTGTCTGACCGAGTGATGAGTGTGAAGTTGGAAATTGAAGGGGTGATGATGAATGTCATCAGTACATATGCCCCACATATGGGGTGTGAGATGGAGTATAAAAAAGATTTCTGGAGTGAATTAGATGAAGTGGTGGAGAGTGTATCCAAGGATGAAAGAGTGGTGATTGGAGCAGATTTAATGGACATGTTGGGGAAGGGAATAAAGAGGATGAGGAGGTGATGGGGAGGTACGGTCTCAACAAGAGAAATGTGGAAGGGCAAATGGTGGTAGAGTTTGCAAAAAGAATGGAAATGGCAGTGGTAAATACGTATTTCAAGAAGAAGGAGGAACACAGGGTGACATACAAGGGTGGAGGAAAGTGCACCAAGGTGGATTACATCTTATGCAGGAGATGTAACCTGAAAGAGATTAGTGACTGTAAGGTGGTGGCAGGGTAGAGTGGAGCTCGACAGCATTGATTGGTGGTTTGTAGGATGACTTTAGAGGTGAGGTTGAGGAAGAGAGTGAGGGCTGAACCAAGGACCAGATGGTGGAAGCTGAAGGATGAAGACTGTTGCGTGAAATTTAGGGAGGAGGTGAGAAAGGTGTTGGATGGTGGTAAAGATGGGTGGGATGATTGGGCAACGACAGCAGAAGTTGTGAGGGAGATAGCTCGGAAGGTACTTGGTGTGACATCTGGACAGAGGAAGGAAGATAAGGAGACTTGGTGGTGGAATGAGGAAGTACAGGAAAGTATAAGGAATAAAGGGTTGGTGAAAAAGAAGTGGGATAGTCAGAGAGATGAAGAAAGTAGGCAGGAGTACAAGGAGTGGCGGCGAAAGGCAAAAAGAGAGGTGGCAAAAGCCAAGGAAAAGGCATATGACGAGCTGTATGAGAAGTTGGATGCAAAAGAAGGGGAAAAGGATTTATACCGATTGGCAAGACAGAGGGTCTGAGTTGGGAAGGATGTGCTGCAGGTTAGGGTGATAAAGGACGCAAATGGGAATGTGCTGACGAGCGAGGACAGTGTGTTGAGAAGGTGGATGGAGTACTTTGAGGAGCTGATGAATGAAGAAAATGAGAGAGAGAGAAGGTTGGAAGAGGTGAAGATAGTGAATCTGGAAGTGGGGTGGATCAGTAAGGATGAAGTGAGGACTGCTATGAATAAGATGAAAAGTGGAAAGGCGGTTGGCCCAGATGGTATACCAGTGGAGGCATGGAAGTGCTTAGGAGAGATGGCAGTGGGGTTGTTAACCAAATTGTTTAATAAAGTCTTGGAAAGTGAGATAAGACGATGCCGGAGGAGTGGAGATTAAGTGTTCTGGTTCCGATTTTCAAGAATAAGGGTGATGTGCAGAGCTGTGGAAATTACAGAGGGATAAAGTGGTTAAGCCACACCATGAAGTTGTGGGAAAGAGTAGTGGAAGGTAGGTTGAGAGGAGAGGTGACGATCTGTGAGCAGCAATATGGGTTTATGCCAGGAAAGAGCACCAGTGATGCAATGTTTGCTTTGAGAATGTTGATGGAGAAGTTTTGGGAAGGCCAGAAGGAGTTACCTTGTGTGTTTGTGGATTTAGAGAAAGCTCATGATAGGGTGTCAAGAGAGGAGTTGTGGTATTGTATGAGGAAGTCGGGAGTGGTGGAGAAGTGTGTGAGGATCGTGCAGGATATGTATGAGGACAGTGTGACAGCGGTGAGGTGTGCGGTAGGAATGACGGACCGGTTTCAGGTAAAAGTGGGATTGCACCAAGGATCGACTCTGAGCCCTTTCCTGTTTGCAATGGTGATGGGCAGGTTGACGGACAAGATCAGACTGGAGTCCCCATGGACTATGATGTTCGCGGATGACATCATGATCTGTAGGGAGAGTAGGGAGCAGGCTGAGGTGAGCCTCGAGCGGTGGAGGTACGCACTGGAGAGAAGGGGAATGATAGTCAGTCGGAGTAAGACGGAGTACATGTGCGTAAATGAGAGGGAGGGTGGTGGTATGGTGCGGTTGCAAGGAGTTGAGGTGGTGAAGGTGGATTGGTTTAAATACTTGGGATCAACTGTCCAAAGTAACGGAGAGTGTGGGAGAGAAGTGAAAAAGAGAGTGCAGGCAGGATGGAGTGGGTGGAGAAGAGTTGCAGGAGTGATTTGTGACAGAAGGGTAGCTGCAAGAGTGAAGGTGAAAGTATATAAGATGGTAGTGAGACCAGCTATGTTGTATGGTTTGGAGGCGGTGGCACTGACAAAAAGACAGGAAGCGGAGCTGGAGGTGGCAGAGTTAAAGATGCTACGATTCTCGTTGGGAGTGACGAGGATGGACAGGATAAGAAATGAGTGTATTAGAGGGACAGCGCAGGTAGGACGGTTTGGAGACAAAGTGAGAGAGGCGAGATTGAGATGGTTTGGACATGTGCACAGGAGGGAAGTGGAGTATATCGGGAGAAGGATGTTGAAGATGGAGCCGCCAGGCAGGAGGAGAAGAGGAAGGCCAAAGACGAGGTTCATGGATACGGTGAGGGCGGACATGCGGGTGGTTGGAGTGTCAATGGAAGATGTGGAGGATAGAGCGAAATGGAGACGGTTGATCCGCTGTGGCGACCCCTAACGGGAGCAAGCCGAAAGAGGAAGAAGAAGAAGAATAAGAAGAAGAAGATTTAAACCTCTTCAAACGTTTATTAAAATATAATTAAATATTTAAACCTCTATTAACGTTTATTAAAATGTAATTTTATATTTAAACCTCTTTAAACGTTTATTAAAATATAATTATGTATTTAAACCTCTTTAAACGTTTATTAAAATATAATTATGTATTTAAACCTCTTTAAACGTTTATTAAAATAATATGGAATACGCAAAGCCGAGAATCGAACGGAGAATTCTTCTTACATTCGCTTCTTAAATATATATCAAATTAAACAGTCTTTTTGCTATGAAAAAATAAATATTACCTCAACATTACCTTCACAACGACAACTACACCGCCAAGAACAGGATCTCATCTAAAAAAATACTAGATTGAACGTAGAATTCTTCTTACATTCGCTTTTGACTTGTTCACAAGTTCACAAGTTCACATTCACATAACTTGTTCACAACTGTCAAGGAAATTTCCGGTTACTTCGGCCTGGATTCGGGATCAGCGATCAAATAATGTAAATCACGATTAAAAAATTTTTTTGATGATGCGGGAGATATCTTTATTAAAATCAGTGGAGGAAATATACACCATGTCTGATATTATTTGGGTCTTTCATGTCTCCGACGATTCCTTTGTCTCCCGGCAAGTATCATTCCCCATGACAAAAACCGGAAACAAAAAAAAAACCAGAAGCAAGAAACAACCGGAAGGAAAAGGGTCAGAGGCAACGACATGGATTCGAAATCGTCAGGGGTATTGTGTTGTTGTTGTGTCCTATTCTCTCATGTGCACACGTAAAGGATGAAGCTCACTGCGTTCGCTATAATTGTATATTTAAACCTCTTTAAACGTTTATTAAAATATAATTATATATTTAAACACTGTATTACACAAATCACTTTCATCATACTTCCAAAAACCTCCAGTTTTACAGGGTGTGTTCAGTTGGTGAGTTTGTTGTGGAAAACTCGCCAAGTGGCTGAAGCACTCAAGCAAGCACTTCGCGAGAAACCGTTCATAAGGAACGGCCGGCTTGGTGAGCGCCAGCTTCCTGCTTGGAAAATGAACACACCTGAGCACTTGGAGAGAATTAATTATTTTATTTTATTTTTACAATCTTAATTCGTCCCTGTTGGACTTTGTTCAATCAGGGGTCCAAGTCCTTTCGATGGGGGTCTACTCCACGGACGGTGTCCCCCAATGTACTGGGTTGGGGTCTCTTGAAACAAGGAAATCCAACACAGGTGGAGGCCATTCAGCCCATCATACCTGCACGAACACCACACTAATTTATCTACACAAGATCGAAGGAAGAAAAAGCAAAAAAAAATGTTTTTAATTGATGAAATAATGTTGTTGTTTTTTCTTTCGGGGGAGGAGGCATGGGATTCGTTAAAAATCCACAACATCAACCACACAACCCTCCCTCCCCCCCCCCCTTGACAAGACTCCCACCAACAGCACTCTGGACACATACACACAAACACCCATCAATGCTCAAACTACCTAAAAGTCAAACCAACATCCCCATGCCCCTGAAACTCTATAACTTCCAAGGTACCGATCTAATTCTAATTTAAACTTATCGACTGTTTCTGCTGCCACGACCTTTCAAGGGAGACCATTCCAAGCATTAACTACTCTCTGAGTGAAAGTCCCCTGTCTTACTACCGTCTTAACTCTCCTCTTCTTTACTCCCAGGCTATGGCCCCTGGTCCACCCACCATCTTCTCTATTAAATTATTAATCTGCACTTATTTTATCGATACCTGTCATTATCTTGAATATCTCGATCATATCTCCTCGAAACCGCCTCCTTTCTTGGTGAAAGCCATGTCTCCTTCAGCCTCTTCTCAAAGCTGAGTCGAGCTCGGCCTGTAATCAATCTATTGGACCTATTCTGAACCCTCTCCATGAGAGTGATGTCCTTCCTGAGTTGTGGTGACCAAACCTGCACAAAATATTCCAGATGAGACCCTCACTAAAGTCCTGTACAATGTTAACACCACCTCTTGTGATTTATAAATGATCCCTCTCCGAAAACAACCTCAAACCCTATTTACTTTCCCAAGAACTCTCTGGCACTGTGCTGCCTTCTTCCCTCCCATATCTATTACCACCGCCAGATCCTTCTCCTGTGTGACACACTACAAAATTACCCCTTGCATCCTGTAATCTCTATTTTCATTGTTCTTCCCCATCCCCAACACCTTACACTCGCTCAGGTTAAATTACATCTGCCAGTCTTTTGCCCAATCCATACAAGTATGAATACTTTCCTGTATCTGATCATCACCCCCTCTGCTATCCACCTCTCCTTTAATCTTTGTATCATCTGCAAATTTGGAAAGCTTACTCTTTCCCCATTGTCCAAATCATTGAAGTAAATAATGAATAATAATGGTCCAAGTAATGATCCCTGATCTACCCCGCTACTTACACCCTCCTAGCAAGACATACTCCCACTCACAGCCACTCGTTGCTTCCGACCACGAAGCCAGTTTGCAATCCAATTCGCTACCTGACCAACCACTCCACAAGCCCTCAATTTGGTTACAGCCTCCGATGTGGTACCTTCTCAAATGCCTTCTTCATGTCCAGATATACTTTGTCCACTGCCTTTCCATCATCCACCCAATCAGATACTGCTTCATAGAACTCTAAAATATTTGTTAAACAGGAACTACCTTTGGTCAACCCATGCTGATTACCTTCAATTAGTTTGTATTTGTTTAAATTGTTCCTCATCTCATCATTAATTCATGTCTCCAACACCTTCCCCACAACTTAAGTCAAACTAACCAGTCTATCGTTTCCCAATTCTTCTATGGATCCTTTCTTAAACAATGGCATTACATTTGCGACCTGTCCAAACTCCTGGGAACGATTGAAAATATCCTTTAACATTTTGCTTTCCTGTTCAGCAACCTCCATCAATAATCTCAGGTACATATTATCTGGACCGGAGCCTTATCGACTCTGAGATTACCTTGCTCTTCCTTCACTTCCTTCCCTCCAACCTGGATCTTCTGTAAAAGTCCTTCCTCACCTCCTCGATAGATACTCTCAGATGTTGGCAATTCTCGTGACTGTTCTTGTGTCAAAGTTGAAGAAAAATACGTGTTTAATAAGCCTGCCATCTCACTTTCATCACTGACCTCTCTCCCGGTGCTATTCCTCAATGGGACCACACTGGTCCGAACCTGTTCTTTTCCCTTGATGTATTAAAGAATGCCTTGCTATTGTGCTTAATATTCTGAGCTATGTCCTTCTCATTCTGTGTTACTTCGATAATTATATAAATCTAACTCCAGTCCTGTTTTCTTAAATGTAATAAATAAATGCCTTCTGCTACTCCTTAATGGCTGTTCCTCATCTCGCCACTCAACCACCCTGGTGTCTTTCTTCTTCTAGTTTTACACCTCATTGCAATGTACTTACTCTGCACCCTGCACATTTGCTCCTTGAAGGTTTCCCTTTTCTCTGATGCTGATTGTCCTGTTGTTAGAGTATCCCAATCTACATCACCCAATTCTCTCCTCATCCCCTCAAAGTTTGCCTTCCTGAAATCTAATAGCCTTACCCTACTATCCTGAACTCTAACCCTGAACACAATCTTTGCACACACAAGGTTATGGTCACTTGCTCCAAAATGCTCCCTGACCTCCACCTCCTCCACCAGATTGGGATCGTTACTGCAGATACAGTTACACAACGTCAGTACAATTTCAGAACATTTATTCACAAACAAGATACATTTATTATGCGCACATAGGAGTTTCTGAACAGACAAACATTCCAGAAATATCAATACAATTGGAGAATCTTCGTCTTTATATCATTTTCAGGAAGACAGTTTTTTTTTATCATTTTCTGGCACTGATGCCAGTTCACCGGTCTTGACAATTTTCAGATGAACCTGATCTTCAGTTTTCTTTGACAGCTCCTGCTTGAGTGGTTGGAACACATGTTCAAATCCAGACATTTTAATCACACAGAATGCCAGAATGACGTCAAACACCAATTCTAATAGCCATTAAAACAGGTTTCCATCCTATGTCAGTGAAAAAGTTAGTCTGCTTCTCCCAAAACTGGGAAGATATATTATCTTGAAGCGACTGGAGCTTCGTGGAGACATCTGGACATTTTCTTAAATCCACATTCCAAGTTGTTTGTGTCTTTTATGAAAATTATTTACATAGCTTTACATGACAGGCAATTCTTCTTTATATTCAACTTCCTGGCAAAGTTCAAGCTCTTTACACTTTTAATATACAGGTGATCTTTCTGTACAGAGGAGAAATATAATTATGTTCATTCCAAATGGATTCATACTT
Organism: Eptatretus burgeri; assembly: GCF_056783735.1. Taxonomy (NCBI): domain Eukaryota; kingdom Metazoa; phylum Chordata; class Myxini; order Myxiniformes; family Myxinidae; genus Eptatretus; species Eptatretus burgeri. The sequence continues at coordinate 50,456,537 of NC_140977.1, read as the reverse complement.
AAAACATCATATCATATTTTAGTACATTTTATTTCAGGATTAATATATTTTATTTTAATATCAAGTTTTAATCATCATCAATTTATTTATTTTATCACCCACAAATCCATAATGATAAAATGTATCTACATGACTAAAAGGAGGTCGAACACTGCACTCCCCCTCGTGGGCTTATCGTAAAACTGGGTTAAAAAGCAATCCTGGACGAAAACGAGGAAATCCTCGTCCACTCTGCCCTTTCCCTGATCCTCCACCCAAACTATTCCTGGCAAGTTAAAATCCCCCATAATCAATGCTCTTCCCTGACCACATGCCCTCCTGAGTTATTCACGTACTCTTCCTTCTCACCCGGAGCTTTATAAAATCATCCTTCCAGTATTTTCCTGTATTCACAATGTCTAATCTCGACCCACATTGAATCCTCAACATTTATTCCTTCCTTAATGTCAGCCCTTTCTCTTGATACAATGCTGTCCTTTACCCAGGTTGCTACTTCTCTTCCTCCTATTCTCTCCTTCCGATCACACCCATACACCTTGGAGCCTTCTAATCCTGTCCTCCAGTAACTCTCCTGAAACTATGTCTCACTCACTGCAACTATATCGTACACCTCACTATCTATTTTGGCTTCAAGGTCTTCCATCTCATGATTTAAACTTCTGGCATTGGTGGAGAATATATTTCACTTTTCCCTTCCTGAAATTCTATTTTCGTGCCTGTACTTACTCATCACAATTGCATCATCCGTTCATTCCTTAAGACCTTCCCCACCCTCCGCTTACCTAAAAAAGCCTGAATTCCTTTCTCAATTCCCACTGCAAACCTTGCTGCCCCCTTTCTATTTAACATATGACCATCATTCTGGAAACACTCCCTTTGTCCCCGAAATGATTCCCACTAATGTCAGGTGTTGACTTAATGGTTTGGGCGATGGGCTTGGAAACCGGGCGTCCTGAATTCAAATCCCACTCAGCTGTTTAATTAATATGCCTGGTGTTGGCTTAATGGTTAAGGTAGTGGGCTTGGGATCCTAGGGTCCTGAGTTCAAATCCCGCTCAGCTGTTGAATTAACACCAGGTGGGGTTGACTCTGCCTGTCATCCTTCTGAGGTCGGCAAAATGAGTGCCAGCATGCTGGTATACTGTGTCGGAGTGGCGACCCGTCCATGATTGTTCCCAATAGCCAAGGAGACTGCTTCGGCGGCACCAACGCTCTGCACAGAGTATGCTCCTAATGGATGGAATGATGGATGTTTAATTAATACGAGGTGGGGTGAACTCGGCCTGTCATCCTTCCGATGTCGGCAAAATGAGTATTAGCATCCTGGTATCCTGCATCGGAGTGGCGACCTGTGCAAGATTGTGCCCAATAGCCAATGAGACTGCTTCGGCAGCACAAACACTCTGCACAGAGTCTGGTCCCGATGGATGGATTCCCACTGCTTCTTAAATGTAAAACCTTCCTTCCAGCCATTGGTTGTCGTCTATCGCTCTGCTCATCATTTCTATATTGTTTCCTAATCTTGGGTGAATCCCAGAAAACATGACCTCACAACCCTTTGCTTTCATGACCAATGTTGTTCAAACTTGTCACACAGATAAAGAATGATGGCTCACGTGTGCACCTCATTTTATTTCGAGATCAGATCCAAGATGGCCGACTGGTGGCCATTTTGTGACTTGAATGTGTCCCCAACCATTTCTCAGGCATGGTCACCAACTGGAAGACTGGTGGCCACTTTTTGTCATACATACATATGGGCCAGCCCTTCAACTCCTTCAGAAAAATTATTAAAACAATGGGACAATCGGGGCTTTGACATTTTGTGTCACTTCAGCTTGCTTAATATTAATTCACTGACACAAATCATCTGTCATCATAGTTCAAGAACCTCCATTTCTGGAGGACGTACTTCACTTTAAATAAAGGTTCAACGGTGTTTTGCATAAGGGTGATGTTCTCGACTGCTGCTTACCCATCGTTAAATTTATCATTTTATGAAAACAAAAGTCGGATAAAGGTGAAACACCAACAACAGCACGGAGGGAGAAATTATATGGAGACAATATGGACATACATAACATACAGGCAACGATGAGGGATGAGGGAGAGCGCAAAGGGTGGACAAGATGGATACATGAACAAAATTTTTGGGAGGGTTTAGGGTTGTTGAATGGGTGCAGAAAAGATCATGATTTTGGATTGGGAGTGGGGGGGAGTGATGGCGAACAGCTGTTTTGAAGACCTGGAGGGAAGAATGACATTGATTTGAGTGAGGAAGATGGTTCCACAGGTGGTGAAAAAAAAGGAACGAATGAGTGGAGGTGAGCAGTGATCCTGGATTAAGGTTATCTCAACAGAAGGGGTTGTTTATGGAGCGTGTGCCATGCACAAACCTTGGGGGGGGGGGGCTCTGGGGGAAAAATACGAAAGAGCAGAGGGTAAAAGACCAGAAAGGAGGCAGAAGAAGAATCATGGAAGATGCCCAGTCCCAGGAGTTTCAGTGACTGAACCTCCTCAACAGGATTCTGAAGAAAGTGGATGAGGGGGGTGGGTGGAGGCAGTTACCAAACAGTACTTTCGGAGAGAGATCGTGAGAATATGATATTTGTCAGGAATGAAAATCACATTCCAAGTGCATGACCATCTTGTGATTTTGTCAATGTCTGAAGAGAGGGTCAGCAAATGGGTTTTGAGGATTTTCCAGATTTGAAGATTTGGAATAAGATGGAGGCCAGGAACACTGCCTTGGAGCACTCAAGCCTTGACAAGAAGAGATTAAAGGGTCTGTTGAGAGCCACACGCCAGTGTGGATGCCAGACAGTATGATTCGATGGATGCCAGACAGTATGAAAAGCATGAGATATTTCCAGAGAGACTGCCATGATCTCATATCTGACATTGAGGGCCTCCATCCATTGTTGGGAGGCCTATATTTTTTAGATCAAGCCTATCAAATGAAGCAACACTTCCATTCATTCAGATTTGCACGACTCATCGTATTTCAAAACACCGTGCCACAAACCGGTCCCTCAACAATCTCTGCAAGCAAATGTAAAACATGCGGCCATAGATTACAATGCCAACCATACGTCAGTAGTAGTGTAAATACGCCTGGATATTAGATGTATAACTTGAGTGTTTTGACATGACTTTAATTTCATTTTCAAGATCTTTTATTTCCATCACTCATATTAATTGGTAAATACGAAAATGAATTGTCCCAAGTGGAACAGATGCTCGTTTCCCAATTTCGGTTTGGCGTAGTTGGGCTGCATTCGGTGAAGTTTGGGGGGAGTGGGTTTAGGGGATTTAAAGGGACTGACTGACAGACATCGTCATCACTTTAAAAACTCTTCCCGACTTCGTCGGAGACGAGCTAAAAAATTGATTCCACTGTTGAGGTGATATCATTTATCCGTGAAAATATTGTGAAAAATCAAACAAAGTTATCAAGCACTTCCTTTAGACACCGAGCTCTGGAGATTCGATTGTTTCCTCTCCAGCAGTGAATACTTGTAAATCCTGAAATGAGAATCCATGTACAGACATGAAGGCAATCAATTTAGTGAACATTCAAGATATTTCAGACAAGTTCAGTTACTGTATAAACGTATCATTCAACAGCGACTCAAGTCTTGTCTCAAGAAAAAAATTCAAGACTGATACTCACTTGTCATACACAAAACCAGACACCCCATCCCTGTGCTGATTCTTTTGGTTCTCCAGGTTATTTGTGTCCTTTCCCAAGCAGAGGATGAGAAATCCCAAAGTTCTGGTTTTCTTTGTGTTTCAAGGTTCCTTCCAAGATCTTCAGTGTGGAAATTAACACCTTGGACACACCAAGCATCAAAAGGAAGAAAGGTTAATGATACCGTTGCTTTGGTTCCTCTTAATGTCGAGGAATACTCATTGCTTCACAAGGGATACTCCAACACAAATGTATTCCATTTTCAGCAATATCAAAACTCCATTGGAAAGTCCATTATCATGGTGGATTCTTTCACTGAGTCTTCAGTACATTTTGTACTTCGACACAAACGCATTGTTTTATCACACATCAACCTATCTTGGTTGGAGGCCGAGTCATTGTCAGCGTGCAACCAACACAGGTAGATCGGTGTACTCCATTTTCTATCATCTTATTCCTGCCACCATCTCCCACCCGTGTGCAATCATCCATCCCCAGCTGCAACAACGCTTCCCCACCCCAACATTGAGGTCTTACAAAAACTCTCACCTGGTTAACCTCTGCAAGGCAAACTGAATGCTCACCTTCCATCCTTGATCCTACTTTTCTTTATATGGTGTATGTAACTGTCTGAGTCTGAGGACTCATGCTCTTCCCTTCCACTTTTCCCAAGACTGATGATGTCCATCACCACCTTATCACTTCTCCTACACTCACTCCTGATCTCTAATAATGCTGCGACCACCCCACCCACATGGGTTTTCCCCTCACTGCATTCCCTTTCTCATATTGCAATGGATTTATGCATTTCCTTTGTTTTTTCGATGCATACTCTGCTCTGCCTGGATGGAAGACCGATTAATCAAAGTAAAATATTTTATTTATCACCGTTGATCAAGTGAAATGAATCGAAAATCTAAACCATGTAAGAAATGTAGAGTGGATTACCAGGAGGTTGTGTTATTGGGTGTAGTGCATGGCAACATCGGTGCAGAGGTTACGGTGTCCATCAACTCGGCAAACACATTGGGGGTACCCTGAGTGAAAAACAACACTGGGAATCTGTTCTCTTTGCGTCGTATCCTGGCAGACAACGAGGCAAAAATCAAAGCAGGTATGACAGCAAAGGTTGTTCAAGAGGGGAGTCCCTTCAAGCATCAATCAAAACATCCCCTCCAAACATGTGGATGAGTGTCTGTGAGTGACGACAAAGTTGAGTCTCACCATTTCTAACAGAAAGTAACGAGTACGTGGCTCTGCGGACCCAAGTAACCAATTCTATTGGAACCACGTTTATATTTTTAACTTTGGACTCAATGATTACACACAAGAACATACAGCGATTAAAACTGGTGTACAGTCGCTTTCGCTACTTCACTGGATCTTAAAATTGGTTGGAATTGACTTGGAGCTTCCAATAATGAAGGATAACGAAGGACCCCCAGGGAGAATAATTTATTGATACCTCTGATGTCATACATCACATGCTATGGCTGTAATAATGTATGAAAGGAAAAAATTTGGACATCTTCTTCCCCAAAACCATCCAACAAATTTTTTTTTAACTCGTCACATGTCATCATCTCCCCATGGGGTATATCAGGTGATAACCATGACATCATCGGTGAAGTGGTATTCAAGCCAGAAGTTGAATCAAAATCTGAAACTTCATACATCTGATCGACGATGTGAGTCAAGAATTAAATTTATGATGTCATCACTCACGTGGTCTGGTCACCATCTAAGTTTAACTGAGAAAACAATTTAAAAAAAACCTTCTTCAGAACCGCTTAACAGAGCTGTGAATCACAATTGTGCATTTCCACGTGTAAATGAAGATTTATGTTCGCGTGTTTGTGCGTGTACACACGCCGCCACATCCACATGTCATCTCCTCATGTACGTGTGGATTTGTTGAACAATATTGATATGTATTAACATGAGGAATTGTACAAATTATATTGTGATTATTCTTGTATTTGTGGACATTAAACGTCGTTATTATTCCATTTTGCTTTCCCTAAAAACCTCAACTCATCCCCTAATTTTGTAATCGTCCTGTCCAGTTAAATATCAGGGAAAACATTTTCAATCGATTCATTACATCACAGTGCTGTCTTTCTTTGAGATGAAGTATTCCCTTGATGTACTCACAAGTTGATGTGATTTGTTAGAAAAGTGAGATCCCACCCCCGGGTCCCCGTGATGGGTTGTGTGGGCCCATGTTATCTGGGGCTCCATGCAGTGCATAGGTTGCATGGCCCTCACTCCTCTTTCCTGGCCCACGTTGATCTTGGGGTCCAAGGCACGGGTCCTGCGTGCCTGTGCATTAATCCGCCACTGCACGCAGGTGCCAGCCGCAAATGATGACTCATCTCAGCTCAAGAGCCATGATTGCTTGAAAAGAAACCCCACGAAAACAAAATCGGAACATAGTAGATTGCCCACAATTGGTTGAAACCCACGACATTTCAGGGTTCACTGTGGAATATGTGTAATATGTCACGAATAAGATACGTATGATCACGAATCAAATATGTGTGGATATAATGTGTATAATATGTGTAGAAATCATAATCGTGCATGTGTTAATCAAGATGTGTGTGTGTGTGTGTGTGTGTGTGTGTGTGTGTGTGTGTGTGTGTGTGTGTGTGTGTGTGTGTGTGTGTGTGTGTGTGTGTGTGTGTGTGTGTGTGTGTGTGTGTGTGTACACGCCGCCACCACCAGATGTCATATACTCATCTCCACTCGCAAGTCTTTAAGACTGAATGGAACATTCCCTGGTGCTGAAGCATCCACCTTCACACCAACAAGGAACCACAACACATGCACCAAACCACAGATGAATCCGGAACCAAAAGCAAAATCTCAGCTTCCATCCTGAATCCCAAGGGTAATGACAATCTTGGAGAAAGCAATGGTGGTAAAAATTTACTATCAGTGTTGCAAGAGATCACAACTTGGTTGAGTAATGCAAATTCAGTAAATAAGAAAATAACTAACTAACTAACTGTCTAAAGTAAAAGCAAATCAAAGACGGTTGGCCCTTTTCATCATTCCCATCTGATCTTAAGGCTCATGATACGGCAATGCCAGGTTTGAATCCCATTTGCTTTTTCTCCCTTTTCATTATCTACAAACGTTCTTGTAAATCGATTTGAAAGTGCATTATCCTCACCTCTTTGTCCCACGTGTGATTTATGTCCAAGCTCCACCTTGGGTCTTACATCAAGTGAGTCATTATTTCATATGCAGCCTGTGGCTGCTGGTTGCATCAATGCTGAGAGCGTGGCGGTGCCACTGATGCATTGCCCCTGTTTTCAGTAAGCTGGTCCTCATTTCGCTGACCTCGGAAGGAAGACAGGCTGAATCAACCCACCTGGTGTTATTTAATGAGACGATGGGCTCAAACGCAAGTGCCAAAGATCTTCAGTCAATCGTTATTCAAAAATATATAAATATCATTAATATACACGAAATATAAAAGTGAAATGAACAGACTCACTTTCAACTGCAAAAGCCACTTTATCTCAAGACTCAACTCAATATTGAACGTTATCTCAAGACCCATGAAAATATCTCCTGTTCTCCCTCCGCTTCAATCGGTTCATCTAACCAGATGCTTGTCAAAGTAGACATCTCTCTGGCTGTTACGACAGAACCTCCTCAGCACCGTGGAGTCTGGCATTTCACTCAGGCCGACTGGCTGGGACGTCAAGCAGCCATCAAGCTTCTAGAATCTAGACTGGTCTCCCATCTTCACTTCCTCTGACATCAACTCGTCCTGGGAATTTCTTTTTGAGAAATATTCTCATTCTCTCATTCTCTCATTCTCTCATTCTCTCATTCTCTCATTCTCTCATTCTCTCTCTCTCTCTCTCTCTCTCTCTCTCTCTCTCTCTCTCTCTCTCTCTCTCTCTCTCTCTCTCTCTCTCTCTCTCTCTCTCTCTCTCTCTCTCTCTCTCTCTCTCTCTCTCTCACAGCTCAAATGAGCTAAGATCCTCATCCTCTTAAGGGTGACGTCATAAAAACGAATATGACGTCATTGTGATGTATCAGGTTTGCGATAAATTATATCTGTGCTATTGCCCGGCTTGATTCCTGCAAACAAAATTCAATCAGCTTGCCTAGTTTCGGAGATAATGGTATTGGCAATTTCCATTAGTGGCAATATTATGACGTCAACTTTTTTTCTCGGAAGAATTTCCAAAATCGGAGATGGTTACTGGCTGCGCGTGAGCTTTCTGCATATACTGTACATGGCAAGTTTCACGAAGATCCGATGAAAACTCTGGGTTGTGAAAGAAAAAGTCAAAAAATAGGAATGACGTCATAAAAATTGATATGACGTCATAGTGATGTATCATATGTGTGAGAATTCATCTCTGCCAATGCCCTGTTCGATTCCCACAAACAGAATTCAAGAAGCTTGCCTAGTTTCGGAGATAATTTTTTGGGCGATTTCCATTAGCGGAGATATTTTGACGTCAGAACTCTATTTTCTGGGAGGAATTTCCAAAATCGGAGATGGTTACTGTCTGCACAGGGTATTTTTACATATATGTGCCAAGTTTCAGGAAGTTTCGATGAAAACTGTAGGCTGTGAAACAAACAAGCTCAAATGAGCTGAGATCCTCGTCCTCTTAATGATGACATCATAAAAACGAATATGAAGTCATCATGCTGTATCAGGTTTGCGATAAATTATATCTGTGCTATTGCCCGGCTTGATTCCCTAAAACAAAATTCAAACAGCTTGCCGAGTTTCGGAGATAATGGTATCGGCGATTTCCATCAGCGCAATATTACGACGTCAACTTTTTTTCTTGGAAGAATTTCCAAAATCGGAGATGGTTCCTGCCTGCGCGTCGGCTTTCTGCATATACACAGTAAGTTTCACGAAGATCCGATGAAAACTCTGGGTTGTGAAACAAAAAATGTCAAAAAATAGGAATGACGTCATAAAAAAGTGAGAGGACGTCATAATTTTTAAGGCGATTTCCATTTGCAGAGATATTTTGAATTCATAACTTTTTTTCTGGGAGGAATTTTAAAAATCTGAGATGGTTACTGTCTGCGCAGGGTATTTTTACATATATACGCCAAGTTTTGGGAAGTTTCGATGAAAACGGTAGGCTGTGAAACAAAAAAGTGCACAAGAAGATGATGAAGAACAACAACGTGTGTAAGACTTAAAGATCCTCCACGAGGATCTCAAAATGAACAGATTTATCCCATCTCGTCTTCAGTTGTCCTACCCTTCCTCCCGCCCATGGTACACTGAAGCTTGTGGCGAGGCAGTTGTCCTGAAACAACTTGTCTTCGCCTCATGGAAGGCTAATCCAACTGAAGGCAATCTCGGTTCCTTCCACAAAGCTCGTAACAAGCGTGTCTACCCTCAGGAGAGCCACAAAACAACATCTTTTAAATCTCAAGTCTGAACTCTCAAACCTGTTTCCCTCCTCCAAATCCTGTTGGCATCTGGTTCAGTCTGTTTCTGGTGTATGTTCCCCCTCCCTCCCCTCCCTTACCTCAAATGGCCGCACAGCTGACAATGCACGTGATAAAGGCTGAATGCCGAAACTCTGTGTTTGCTTCTAAATCTTGTGTTCCAAACCCATCGCTTTCTGTACCCACCTTACCCAGTCACAGTGAGCTGTCCCTGGACTGTGTGTTCTTTTCTCCTGATAAGGTGGAGAGCTTGCTTTCAAACTTTGACTCAGATTCTGCAACCGGTCCAGACGGCATCAGCCCATGTATCCGAAAAACCTGCTCCTCTGCTCTTGCTCACCCTCTCTCTGTTCTATTCACCCTCACATTTGCTCAAGGTCATCTGCCATCTGCTTGGAAATCAGCAAACATTACCACACTGCATGAAAAGGTGCAAAAACATATCCCTGCAATGACACACCAATCAGCCTTCTCCCAATCATGAGCAAGGTTATGGAATGCATCCTCGCTTCAGATGTTAAATCCTTCCTCTTCTCCAATGGCTTGATTTCCGATCATCAATTTGGTTTCAGACCAGGTCACTCTACCCTGGATATACTGCTTCTGCTCTCCCAACAATGGATGGAGGACCTCAATGCCAGACAGGAAATCCGAGCCATATCCCTAGACATATCACGTGCTTTTGACACAGTCTGGCACCCTGCCCTGCTCACCAAACTCTCTTCCCATGGTATCCAAGGCCATCTCCACACATGGCTCACAGACTTCCTCTCTTGTCACAGCCAATGAATGGCCCTAAATAGAGTTCTCTTATCCCCTCTTCCTGTCCAGACTGTAGGTCCTCAAGCTGGTGTTCTGGGCCCTGTTCTTTTGCTGGTTTTCATTTCACACTCTCACTATGTCTATCCGAAATGACCGTTTAGAACTCCCCCCCCCCACCCCAACAATCCACGTTCTCAACAATCCTCTGAAAGAAGTCCTTTCCTTCAAGCTTCTGGATCTCACTATCTGCCATGATCTTTCCGGGGAAAGCCACATCTCTAACCTGGCCTCCAAAACCAGCCGCCAACTGGGAATCCTCCGTCGTGCAAGGTGCTTCCTCAGCCCACCTGAGCTCCTGACCACACACAAAGCTTTCGTCCGCAGCTTTATGGAGAACTGCTCTCATACATTTCCATCTAAAGAGATACTGCAGACCCACAAACTTGGTAAAAATATTTTTCACGTGACAAACAGAAAAACGAACCCAAACACGACGTCCTCTCCTCTGGCGAGGGTAAAAATAGGAATTCACAAACACCTTCCTTTGGTCATGATTGGTATTTACATACTCGTACCAGAAATTCTACCACTCATTCATCACGTACCGAATCTGTTGAAAAATCAATGATGTAAAATAATCAAAAAATATCAAAAACGTACCTCATGGGAAATAAAATTATCTTCCATTTTGACCTCATTCACTGTCATTTCATTCTTGCAGTCTCGGTCTTGTGGTATTCCGCTGTGGGTCAAAAGATAAATGATAGTGGATACGTGAGATGGAATGATCAAATGAACCCTGGCGTTGGTGCCCCCCCCCAACTCTCTCTCTCTCTCTCTCTCTCTCTCTCTCTCTCTCTCTCTCTCTCTCTCTCTCTCTCTCTCTCTCTCTCTCTCTCTCTCTCTCTCTCTCTCTCTCTCTCTCTCTCTCTCTCTCTCTCTCTCTCTCTCTCTCTCTCTCTCTCTCTCTCTCTCTCTCTCTCTCTCTCTCTCTCTCTCTCTCTCTCTCTCTCTCTCTCTCTCTCTCTCTCTCTCTCCTGTTCCTTTTGTTCAGTTGTGTCTTGATTCATTCTTTGTACTTTCTCTTCCACGAGCCTTCACACTGAATGACGAAAAAAACCTCTTCAGTCTTAAAATGAAACCAAGATTGACCTTCCCTCGATCCACTCATTGTCTTCCTCGGTGTTATCTCGACCTTGGAGCATGATGATGAAATGATGGGAATTTTATGCCAAACCAAGCAATTGTTCCACCTGCTGGAATGAGACAGAAAAGTGTTCCAGCAGTGGGACCGTTCATGGTGTGAATGATGTGAATGAGGCACGAGTTTCTCTTTTATTTTGTCCTTCGTGCCGTTCCCTCCAGTTAAAGATGGCTGGTTGTTCATCATCACCTAATGGTGAAGCTCGTGGCAATTCGAATAATTTCTTTCAACTGTATAACCAACATTGTCTGTCCCAGGTATGTTTATTCATCCCCACATTAATATGCACACCTCACGGTCTGATTTTCCACTTTCCTAAACAAACGAATAAATTATAAAAACTCAATCAGTAAACCTCTTCCTCCATCAAATATCTTGTGCAAAATATTCCAAAACATTTCTTTTTCGAATGGGACCTCACCTTGAGAACATACCACCGATATGCAAGAAACGTGTTCAGGTCGTCCCTGCACCCTCCTCCAAGGTGATGTGTCGATTGTGTGACTTCAACATACCGAGCGAAGTACTCGTCCGGGAAACTCGCCCGAGCGTCTCTGTCAAGGTCTGAGGTGGGAAACAGGTGGCAATAAATCACGGAACGAATGTTCTCTGAATATTGTTTTCAGCAAAACCTGAGTGATTGTGAAACACAAATGAATGAGAGAAAAATATCCACTGGGAAAAGCAAAGAACCAGGAAAAGATAAATTATAAACAACACTGGAGAACTCCTTATGTGATGAGGAAATAATCTATTTTCTTGGAACAAAAGTGTCCGTCCGTTTATTTATAAAAATGTCTGTTTTAAAACCTCGTCTTTCCCGGAGATGAAGAGGAAGAAACAGGACTTGGAACTTCAACATAGCAGTTCCAACGGTAAGATGGGAGGAACCCTTTAAAGTAAAGGACGACGTCGACGACGACGAGTGCAACTACTACGACGATGACAACTACTTCAACAACGACTACTGCAACTACAACTTCTACTTATAAAATATCCTTTTTTTGTGTTTCACTTACTTTAACATCCTCACTGAGAATCACAGATACCCGTGTGATATGTTTGTGAAGTATAACCAGCTATCTTCTCATTAATGTAATAATAAATACAAGCCTTGTCATAATAAACAAGGAAGTTGTAAAAACACCAACTGGTAATGTTCCATCACTGACGGTTACCTCGGCAGAACATCAACTGTTCAATGCGACTTCGACAGAGTGCACAGCGGAACCATCCCAAGCGGTGACGGTACATTTCTCGCAGGCACCACACACAGAAAAAGTGGTCACAGGGATGACACCTGTGTGGAGCAACTGCGATGTCTTGGCAAATGGAACAGGTGAGATTCTGCAGATGCTCCTTCTTCTTCTCCTTCTCTATTATGTTTGATTCCACCTGTAATCGCAAAATAAACAAATCACTCTCATGGTCGTTGAACACTTGTGTGGAAATATACTATTTCTATCCAAAAACATGAACAATCGCAGCATCATCGATATTCATAATTGGTGATACTTGATGATTGATATTTCACCAAATATTCACGTACGATTCAGGTGTGTGATGTGGAGGTGAATTGAGAGTTTTTAAAAGGTGAGTAGGTAAATAGAGGTAAATAAAGAAAAGGGAATGATCAACTGGTGAGAAGTGTGGAGAAGAATGAAGGGGTTTGGAGGCGTTGGAGGGGGATAAGGGTGAGAGATATTTACAAGGAATTAACATAAACCATTAACTAAAGATAGAATTGTTCAATGTTCACGTAGATTTCCACAAGTGGTATTCGTCCTGGATATCAAAATTTCTCAATTTAAAAACAAAAACACTTTTTGAATGAATAAAGGGTTAAATAAAAGATAAAACATCATCACAATGTTGAACATCTTTAACCTTTCTTTTTATTAGTTCAACACGTGATCTTGAACCCGAATACCAAAGTGCAATATTTTCAAAATCCAAGAAAGACTCAGCAATGGCAACTTGGCCTGAAAAACCAAAATGGACGATCATACAAGGAGCTGCTTCTTCAACCCCTAAATAAAGCAGAACCTCCACCATCGCACCTCCCCCTCAAAACACACACACACACACACACACACACACACACACACACAAACACACACACACATGCATATACACACACACACACACACACGCAAACACGCAAACACGCAAACACGCAAATACACACACACACACACACACACACACACACACACACACACACACATACATACATACATACATACATACATACACACACACACACACACACACACACACACACACACACACACACACACACACACACACACACACACACACACACACACACACACACCTTCTAACCCAACATACTTTTAATTGTTCACAATTGTTTTCTTCCTCTCTGTTCTTTCTTGACTTCCTCCCTTTGCTGAACCACTTCCGGATCTTCCGGAAAGGTTTTGATTTTTTTTCACCAACTCTCTCCCCCTGTGAAGACGAAGGAGCTGAAGAATTGTTTTCCACTTCAACATCTTCGATCTACGGGATTAGTAAGGAACACACAAACCACATGTGATGAGTAAATTAAATATTCAAACTCAAGATCTTGATGAATAAACTAACAGGTTGATCAAAATGGTGAAAAATCCTTCACCCTTGGCATTCCAAAGATGGTTTTACATCAAAACTCATTTTTACTATTTTGTTTGTTTGGATAAAAGGGAGGGCTGGGGGGAGGGGAGGGTGAATTTGAGGTGATTGTTGGTATTTTTGTGTATGTAATATGTAGACTTCCCCCAAAGGTTTGTCATGTCCAGGTTCGGTTGTGTGATTTGATCTATGAGTTGTTGTGCTGCTGTGTCCAACCAAATCAGATACAACCATTAATAAATTAAATAAATGTGAAAGTAAAAGGTTGTAAAGTTTGTAAATGAACTCATCCCACGTTAGATGGTTACCATTCATCGTTGTTACGGTGAAGTTAACTTGTTACCATGAACTGTTGGTAAAGAGTATAAAATGTAAATATCTGACGTGAGTGATGAGTGTTCGATGTTCTTTCATGGATTTATTTTGTTATCTTTTAACATTCCCAATTGGTTGTTATTGTTACTGTAACTGTAACTCACTCCGTGGATGATGGTGCGGACGGTTTATCTGGTTCTTCACGTTTATTTAGATTGTTCCGTTTACCCTGAACAATGGTTATGTTGATGGACGAGTGAACAAGTCACAGGAACAGTCGATAATGTTCGGATTTAATCGGCAGTGAAAGAATCACGAATGAATAACGAAGATCTGTTCCGACAGCTTGAAAGAAAAGAAAAACCCGATCGAGTTCCCACGTTAACTAGTTACACATGTGACGAATCAAACTAGTGACAGAGCAGTAAGTGAAGGCCCATTATCGATAAACCAATTATTATAATTATTACCTCAGGATTCTCCTCTTCGTTCCTCCTTGTATTTTTCCTCCTCTTTCCACAACACCACATCTTGTTTCCTTCTCTGGAAGTTTACAAGAAATGGTTCTTACAATCGAGAAAGCTCCAGAAGGTTCGAACGTCGTGGACGACAAGTGGAACAACACGGCCACACGACCCGCTCAAACCAACGACGTTCAGAACTGGAACAACAAAGCTTTGTGCGTCACAATAGGAGGGGGCGGGGCTTCATCTCCATGGTTACCCTCAACAACAACAGTGTATCGAATAAACCAAAACACTGATGACGTTTCCTTACATATTGATTTTAGAAACATGGATTTAAATAAAAAATTAATCGATTTATATTCGGATCGTGAGAGAGGATCAGTTTTCTCTTCGTCATTTTCCCGTTTTCTCATTTCATTTCATGCCGACCGCGCAGAGAGCAGTGAGATACCATGGTTACCGTCTGTGTGACGTTCAAACAAAGTGGGAAATCAAACTTACTGGTTATCAGAGGGTTATGGAGGAGTAAATAACAGGAACAATAACTAATGTAACATGTTCGGTCGGGTGGTGTAAGAGGCGATGGGGAACATGGCGGTGAAACCCGGAATTTATTTATCTTTTTTAAACGTCTTTAAACATGTATTAAAATACAATTATATATTTAAACCTCTTTAATCGTTTATTAAAATATAATTATATATTTAAACCTCTTTAAACGTTTATTAAAATATAATTATATATTTAAACCTCTTTAAACGTTTATTAAAATATAATTATATATTTAAACCTCTTTAAACGTTTATTAAAATATAATTATATATTTAAACCTCTTTAAACGTTTATTAAAATATAATTATATATTTAAACCTCTTTCAACCTGGTGTTGGCGCAGTGGTTGGGGAAGTGGCTTGGGACCCAAAAGGTCCTGAGTTCAAGCCCCATTGGGACACTGAATTAATATATGTATATATATGTATATATATATATATGTATATATATATATATATATATATATATATATATATATATATATATTGTTGTGGTTGACGAAATTCACAAACCACCATTCAGGTCCCTGAGGTGAGATATCTCTGTAAGTAGATGTGTAGTTAGGCCCAAACCCGTTGTTTCGAGGGAATTAATGTCATTCAGTCGGGCTGTGACTTCAGGATAGCCGTTTTTCTTTTACTATCTTTATTTTGGACCAGCCGCCATTACTACGCCATTACTACCACCACCAACCACGTCTCAACAGCCATCACACAACAACCACCAACCACAACGCCGCTTCACAACAACAGCCACGACCTTTACCGTCACAACTCGCCACCATCGCATCACCACCATTCTTGCGCCACTTGTGGGCACCGATACTGGACTCGTGCAGGGCGCGCACCGAGCAGCGTGTTCAGAAACATCACAGACTTTCCGAGAAAAACGGATCAAAAACGACTCACGCCCACTTCTGTTCCGTCCTATCGGAGAGCGTGGGGCGATTTGGCCCCGCCTCCAGGGCGTTGGAGTGAGGTCGCTATATGCAAATTCATGGATCAAAAAGCATTCACGCCCACTTTTCCTCGGTCCAATGGGGAGCCAGTTAGAGGTGAAGGGTCGGAGGTAAAGGGTCAAAGGTGGGGGAGCGAGGCCACGGGGGATATAAACGGCTGCGTTCGTCAGTCAAGGCAGTTCGAGTTCGAGTTCGCGGTTGGGAGTTGTCGGTGGAGCTGGGAAGAAGAGGACGGAGCTGTGGAGAGGTGGCGGCGGCAAAGGCGATCGAGGGGGTGCTCGCGTCGGAGTCGGGGAGCTGCGGAGGGAGAGGCCGGCGGCGCGACCGAGGTCGAGGTGGAGACGCTCGTCGCGGGACCCGAGACAGGGTGATATCCTCCTCCCCCCCGAGCATCAACAACCCCCTCCTGTTTCCCCCCCGCGCTGAGATAGTGCGACAAGGGGGCCCCTTTCCCACCCCCTACCAGACACTGTCCGCGAGGCCCGCGGAGTTGAGGCGCCACCGCCGCTTTGCGTCTCATCATCAGACGGGTAGGCCCGACACGGTCTCGGCCCCAGGCCCGCCTACCCCCCTCATCCTGGAGGGTGGTTCTTTTTCTTTTGCTTTGGGTATCTGTGTTGTCGGCGCCGTCTGTGAAGTAAAATTGTATAAGTGTTGCCGTGTGCTCGGTAGTCGGATAGCTCTGCATTGTGTTTCTCTTTTATATTTGCTTTTTGTGTAATATTGTGTTTCTTCTCCTTTTACATGTGCTTTTGATGTAATTGTATATGTGTGCTTCCCGTTCATCGCGAAATAAATGTGAGTTATGTTGAACTGTTTTCCCACTTCGCTTCGTCTTTTCTTTCATTGAATCTCCATCTTGCTTCACGTAAAGGGTTGGTCGTGGGCTAAAACGCCCGATAATTAATCGAACTGTCGAGGCCGACGAATAACACCGCTCGGTTATCCCGATAGTACGGAACGGGTCGCTTAAAGTGGCCCGTGTCCGAAGTCGACCTGCGGCGAGGTGCGATCGCCCGGTCTACCCTCCGTGTGGGTACTTAGGTAGGTCGAATTTGGCGAGCAACCCTATCCCACGCGGGGGGCCGATTGGCACGATCGTGGTGAGGCCGAAAGGCCCACCCGTGACTAGTTCCCGGCGTTAGTCCGAGAGGGTCACGACTGGATTGTCCGTCCGGTGGGCGACGTGCCGCGATTCGAGTTACGTGGCCGTGCGCACGCCGGCGGGCGCGAATCCGCAACAATATATATATATATATATATATATATATATATATATATATATATATATATATATATATATATATATATATATATATATATATATATATATATATATATATATATATATATATATATATTGTATGTATGTATATGTGTATGTGAATATGTATATATATATATATATATATATATATATATATATATATATATATATATATATACATACACACATATACATATTGTTACGTTTGAGGGGGGGTATGCATTCAAAGGGTAATTTGGATGTTTAATTAGGTATGCCATGCTGTTCGAGTTTACCAGGATCTCGATGTAATAAGTAGCAATTCAGTGGTGATAAGTTGTCTAGTAAATGTTCATTTCTTCAAGGGGGGAAATGATAATTGTCACGTAATTAGATAGGGACACGGGATAGGGTAAGTGTGTCTGCGTAAACCCCTTTTGGTATTCTCTGGAGGCTGGCCGTGACGTCACAGGACAGTGCAGCGGATGGCTCCGCCCCGTGGTCACGATTGGCAGAAGACGACGGCGGTGGGCCAATAAACGGCTCGATTGGAAGTGACGAGGACGGGAGGATAAAAAGGTTCTGTTCGGGGTCGAAAAGGAAGAGGAAGAAGATCGGGACAAAACGATCGTGTTTTTTTGGTGTGGAGGCTGTTGTGCGGAGAGCATCCTTGTTGTTGTGCTGATTCGATCGTGTTCTTGATCATGTCTTGGAGCCTTGCTGAGCCTCGTGCCTCACATTGGTTGGCTCTGGGGTTCTGCTGACTCGGAGTACAGGGTCGAACGGCGGGCGGACCTGCCTCCCTCTCCTGCTCGCAACTTGGCGCCAGAACTGGTTCCCTGGCGGCTGTGAGCGGACTTGGGCCAAGACCAGGAGGTCGACAGCACCACGGTTTCTCCTGCCCCCCTGACGAGAGCAAGGCTGGCTCGTCCGACGCCGATCCAGGGACAGTTGCGTCCACACCCCGGTCCAGCCTGACCACCAGAAATAGCTACGTTTTGTGTGTGCGTGTGCGTGCGTGCGTGCGCGCGTGTGCGTGCGTGCGTGCGTGCGTGCGTGCGTGCGTGTGTGTGTGTGTGTGTGTGTGTGTGTGTGTGTGTGTGTGTGTGTGTGTGTGTGTGTGTGTGTGTGTGTGTGCTTGGCGCCTTAGAGGGTTTGAGATCTGTATATTCATTGGAATTGTCTGTGTTTTTCCCCACGCCCGATCCCACACCATCCCGTCGAATCTCCCCGGATCCCTTTTCTTGCCGAGTCTTATTATTTCTGGTTAATAGTAAAAACAAATAAACATCATCAACTCAGTGAAAAGTGACTCGTGCCACCTTCCTCGTCCCGTTTGCGGTAGAGCGATTAGAACCGCCATGTTTGGGTTATAAATAAATAAACCGCCTCCATCGTTTCAGCTCATTCTACGTTGGCGGGACTGTTCAAGTCCCGTGGACGTCACAATATATACCAAGTCGAAAACACCAGGGGGTTGACTCAGCCTGCCATCCTTCCGAGGTCGGCGAAATGAGTACCAGTTGTACTGGGCCCGGTGTATGCCCCAGTTAGAATAGCTGTACCATATCCCTGTGTGTCGTAAGAGGCGACCAGGGTTGCGTCAGGAAGGGCATCCGGCGTAAAAACCTATGCCAAATCATTATGCGGACAACAAAACGAATTTCCATGCCGGATTGGTCGAGGCCCGGGTTACCAACGACCGCCACTGGTACTGGTGGTCAGCAGGGTACCAGTGGAAATTGTGCTACTGCTGGGCAAAGGAGGAGAAGGAGACGGGGAAGGCGGGTCCAGAGGCAGTGGGAGAGGGGGAAGGGTAGAAGTTTGGAGGTGAGAGTTGAAACTCTGAATGTTGGGACGATGACTGGCAAAGGGCGAGAGTTGGCTGATATGATGGAGAGAAGAAAGGTGGACATACTGTGTGTACAAGAGACCAAGTGGATGGGGAGTAAGGCTCGGAGCAATAGAGGTGGTTTCAAACTGTTCTACCATGGTGTGGATGGGAGGAGAAATGGTGTCGGGTAATCCTGAAGGAAGATTATGTCAAGAGGGTATTGGAGGTGAGGAGAGTGTCTGACCGAGTGATGAGTGTGAAGTTGGAAATTGAAGGGGTGATGATGAATGTCATCAGTACATATGCCCCACATATGGTGTGTGAGATGGAGTATTAAGAAGATTTCTGGAGTGAATTAGATGAAGTGGTGGAGAGTGTAGCCAAGGATGAAAGAGTGGTGATTGGAGCAGATTTTAATGGACATGTTGGGGAAGGGAATAAAGAGGATGAGGAGGTGATGGGGAGGTACGGTCTCCACAAGAGAAATGTGGAAGGGCAAATGGTGCTGGAGTTTGCAAAAAGAATGGAAATGGTAGTGGTAAATACGTATTTCAAGAAGAAGGAGGAACACAGGGTGACATACAAGAGTGGAGGAAAGTGCACACAGGTGGATTACATCTAAAGCAGGAGATGCAACCTGAAAGAGATTAGTGACTGTAAGGTTGTGGCAGGGGAGAGTGTAGCTCGACAGCATCGATTGGTGGTTTGTAGGATGACTTTAGAGGTGAGGTTGAGGAAGAGAGTGAGGGCTGAACCAAGGACCAGATGGTGGAAGCTGAAGGAGGAAGACTGTTGCGTGAAATTTAGGGAGGAGGTGAGACAGGCGTTGGATGGTGGTCAAGATGGGTGGGATGATTGGGCAACGACAGCAGAAGTTGTGAGGGAGATAGCGAGGAAGGTACTTGGTGTGACATCTGGACAGAGGAAGGAAGATAAGGAGACTTGGTGGTGGAATGAGGAAGTACAGGAAAGTATAAGGAAGAAGGGGTTGGCGAAAAAGAAGTGGGATAGTCAGAGAGATGAAGAAAGTAGGCAGGAGTTCAAGGAGTGGCGGCGAAAGGCGAAAAGAGAGGTGGCAAAAGCCAAGGATAAGGCATATGACGAGCTGTATGAGAAGTTGGATGCAAAAGAAGGGGAAAAGGATTTATACCGATTGGCAAGACAGAGGGTCTGAGTTGGGAAGGATGTGCTGCAGGTTAGGGTGATAAAGGACGCAAATGGGAATGTGCTGACGAGCGAGGAGAGTGTGTTGCGAAGGTGTATGGAGTACTTTGAGGAGCTGATGAATGAAGAAAATGAGAGAGAGAAGGTTGGAAGAGGTGGAGATCGTGAATCTGGAAGTGGGGTGAATCAGAAAGGATGAAGTGAGGACTGCTATGAAGAAGATGAAAAGTGGAAAGGCGGTTGGCCCAGATGGTTTTACAGTTGAGGCATGGAAGTGCTTCGGAGAGATGGCAGTGGGGTTGTAAACCAGATTGTTTAATAAAGTCTTGGAAAGTGAGAGGATGCCGGAGGAGTGGAGATTAAGTGTTCTGGTTCCGATTTTCAAGAATAAGGGTGATGTGCAGAGCTGTGGAAATTACAGAGGGATAAAGTTGTTAAGCCACACCATGAAGTTGTGGGAAAGAGTAGTGGAAGCTAGGTTGAGAGGAGAGGTGACGATCTGTGAGCAGCAATATGGGTTTATGCCAGGAAAGAGCACCAGTGATGCGATGTTTGCTTTGAGAATGTTGATGGAGAAGTTTTGGGAAGGCCAGAAGGAGTTACCTTGTGTGTTTGTGGATTTAGAGAAAGCTTATGATGGGGTGCCAAGAGAGGAGTTGTGGCATTGTCTGAGGAAGTCGGGAGTGGTGGAGAAGTATGTGAGGATCGTGCAGGATATGTATGAGGACAGTGTGACAGCAGTGAGGTGTGCGATAGGAATGACGGACCGGTTTAAGGTAAAAGTGGGATTGCACCAAGGATCGACTCTGAGCCCTTTCCTGTTTGCAATGGTGATGGACAGGTTGACGGACGAGATCAGACTGGAGTCCCCATGGACTATGATGTTCGCGGATGACATCCTGATCTGTAGGGAGAGTAGGGAGCAGGCTGAGGTGAGCCTCGAGGAGTGGAGGTACGCACTGGAGAGAAGGGGAATGATAGTCAGTCGGAGTAAGACGGAGTACATGTGCGTAAATGAGACGGAGGGTGGTGGTATGGTGTGGTTGCAAGGAGTTGAGGTGGGGAAGGTGGATTGGTTTAAATACTTGGGATCAACTGTCCAAAGTAACAGAGTGTGGGAGAGAAGTGAAAAAGAGAGTGCAGTCAGGATGGAGTGGGTGGAGAAGAGTTGCAGGAATGATTTGTGACAGAAGGGTAGCTGCAAGAGTGAAGGGGAAAGTATTGTTGTGGTTGACGAAATTCGCAAACCACCATTCAGGTCCCTTAGGTGAGATATCTCTGAAAGTATATGTGCAGTTAGGCCCAAACCCGTTGTTTCGAGGGAATAAATGTCATTCATTTGGGCTGCGACCCTTCTAGATAGCCGTTTCTTTTACTATCTTTATTTTGGATCAGCTGCCATTACTACCACCACCAACCACGTCTCAACAGCCATCACACAACAACCACCAACCGCAACACCGCTTCACAACAACAGCCACGACCTTTACCGTCACAACTCGCCCTCGCAACCATCGCATCACCGTCATTCCCACGCCGCTTGTGGGCACCGATACTGGACTCGTGCAGGGCGCGCACCGAGCAGCGGGTGCAGAGGCACAGCCTTTCTGAAGAAAACGGATCAAAAACGACTCACGCCCACTTCTGTTCCGTCCTATCGGTGAGCGTGGGGCGATTTGGCCCCGCCTCCAGGTGCGTTGGAGTAATATCGCTATATGCAAATTCATGGATCAAAAAGCATTCACGCCCACTTTTCCTCGGTCCAATGGGGAGCCAGTTAGAGGTGAAGGGTCAGAGGAAAAGGGTCGAAGGTGAAGGAGCGAGGCCACGGGGCATATAAGGGGCTGCGTTCGTCAGTCAAGGAGTTAAGAGTTCGGAGTGAGTCAAGAGTACGGAGTGGAGAGAGTGAAGAGTTCGGAGCCAGTGAAGAGTTGGGACGAGTCAAGAGAGGAGACGGAGAGGGCGGTTGGACGGAGCTGTGGAGAGGTGGCGGCGGCGAAGACGGTCGAGGGGGTGCTCGTGTCGGAGTCGGGGAGCTGCGGAGGGAGAGGCCGGCGGCGCGACCGAGGTCGTGGTGGAGACGCTCGTCGCGGGACCCGAGACAGGGAGATATCCTCCTTCCCCCCGAGCATCAACAACCCCCTCCTGTTTCCCCCCGCGCTGAGATAGTGCGAGAAGGGGGCCCCGTTCCCACCCCATACCAGGCAGTCCCAGCGAGGCCCGCGGAGTCGGGGCGCCAGCGCCATTTTGCGGCTCATCACCAGACGGGTAGGCCCGCCGCGGTCTCGGCCCCAGGCCCGCCTACCCCCCTCATCCTTGAGGGTGGTCCTTTTCTTTTGCTTTGAGTGTATGTGTTGTCGGCGCCGTCTGTGAAGTAAAACTATAAGTGTTGCCGTGTGCTCGGTAGTCGGTTAGATCTGCATTGTTGCATTTGCTTTTTGTGTATTATTGTGCTTCTTCTTCTTTTACATTTGCTTTTGGTGTAATTGTATATGTGTGCTTTCCGTTCATCGCGAAATAAATGTGCTTTATGTTGAACTGTTTTCCCGTTTCGCTTCGTCTTTTCCTTTATTGAATCTCCATCTTACTTCACGTAAAGGGTTGGTCGTGGGCAAATACGCCCGATAATTAATCGAACCGTCGAGGCCGACGATAACACCGCTCGGTTATCCCGATAGTACGGAACGAGTCGCTTAAAGTGGCTCGTGTCCGAAGTCGACCTGCGGCGAGGTGCGATCGCCCGGTCTACCCTCCGTGTGGGTACTTAGGTAGGTCGAATTTGGCGAGCAACCCTATCCCACGCGGGGGGCCGATTGGCACGATCGTGGTGAGGCCGAAAGGCCCACCCGTGACTAGTTCCCGGCGTTAGTCCGAGAGGGTCACGACGGGATTGTCCGTCCGGTGGGCGACGTGCCGCGATTCGAGTTACGTGGCCGTTCGCACGCCGGCGGGCGCGAATCCGCAACAGTATATAAGACTGTAGTGAGACCAGCTATGTTGTATGGTTTGGAGGCGGTGGCACTGACAAAAAGACAGGAAGCGGAGCTGGAGGTGGCAGAGTTAAAGATGCTGCGATTCTCGTTGGGAGTGACGAGTATGGATAGGATAAGAAATGAGTATATTAGAGGGACAGCGCAGGTAGGACGGTTTGGAGACAAAGTGAGAGAGGCGAGATTGAGATGGTTTGGACATGTGCACAGGAGGGAAACGGAGTATATCGGGAGAAGGATGTTGAAGATGGAGCCGCCAGGCTGGAGGAGAAGAGGAAGGCCAAAGAAGAGGTTCATGGATACGATGAGGGCGGACATGTGGGTGGTTGGAGTGTCAATGGAAGATGTGGAGGATAGAGTGAAATGGAGACGGTTGATCCGCTGTGGCGACCCCGAACGGGAGCAAGCCGAAAGCGGAAGAAGAAGATTTTAACCTCTTTAAACGTTTATTAAAATATAATTATATATTTAAACCTCTTTAAACGTTTATTAAAATATAATTATATATTTAAACCTCTTTAAACGTTTATTAAAATATAATTATGTATTTAAACCTCTTTAAACGTTTATTAAAATAATATGGAATACGTAAAGCCGAGAAGCAAACGTAGAATTCTTCTTACATTCACTTCTTAAAAATATATCAAATTTTTTTTGCGTTGAAAAAATAAATATTACCTCAATATTACCTTCACAACGACAACTCCACCGCCAAGAACAGGATCTCATCGAAAAAATTAATATGACCTCAACATTACCTTCACAACGACAACTACACCGCCAAGAACAGGATCTCATCTGAAAAAATAAATATTACCTCAACATTACCTTCACAACGACAACTACACCGCCAAGAACAGGATCTCATCTAAAAAAAATTAACATTTTCTCAACATTACCTTCACAACGACAACTACACCGCCAAGAACAGGATCTCATCTAAAAAATTAATATTACCTCAGCATTACCTTCACAACGACAACTACACCGCCAAGAACAGGATCTCATCTAAAAAAATACTGGATTGAACGTAGAATTCTTCTTACATTCGCTTCTGACTTTACCTATAACTTGTTCACAACTGTAAACGCAATTTCCGGTTACTTCAGCCTGGATTCGGGATCAGCGATCAAATAATGTCAATCACGATTAAAAATTATTTTTTGATGATGCGAGAGATATCTTTATTAAAATCAGTGGAGGAAATATACACCATGTCTGATATTATTTGGGTCTTTCATGTCTCCGACGATTCCTTTGTCTCCCGGCAAGTATCATTCCCCATGACAAAACCGGAAACAAAAAAAAAACCAGAAGCAAAAAACAACCGGAAGGAAAAGGGTCAGAAGCAACGACACGGATTCGAAATCGTCAGGGGTATTGTGTTGTTGTTGTTGTTTCCTATTCTCTCATGTGCACACGTAAAGTATGAAGCTCACTGCGTTCGCTATAATTATATATTTAAACCTCTTTGAACGTTTATTAAAATATAATTATATATTTAAACCTCTTTAAACGTTTATTAAAATATAATTATATATTTAAACCTCTTTAAACGTTTATTAAAATATAATTATATATTTAAACACTGTATTACACAAATCACTTTCATCATACTTCCAAAAACCTCCAGTTTTACAGGGTGTGTTCAGTTGGTGAGTTTCTTGTGGAAAACTCACCAAGTGTCTTAAGCACTCAAGCAAGCACTTCGCGAGAAACCGTTCATAAGGAACGGCCGGCTTGGCGAGCGCCAGCTTCCTGCTTGGAAAATGAACACACCTGAGCACTTGGAGAGAATTAATTATTTTATTTTATTTTTACAATCTTTACTCGTCCCCGTTGGTTTTGGTTCGATCAGGGGTCCAAGTCCTTTCGATGGGGGTCTACTCCACGGACGTTGTCCGCCAACGTACTGGGTTGGGGTCTCTTGAAACAAGGAAATCTAACACAGGTGGAGGCCATTCAGCCCATCATACCTGCAAAAACACCACGCTAATTTATCTACACAAGATCGAAGGAAGAAAAAGCAAAAAAAATGTTTTTAATTGATGAAATAATGTTTTTTTTTCTTTCGGGGGAGGAGGCATGGGATTCGTTAAAAATCCACAACATCAACCACACAACCCTCCCTCCCCCCCCCCCCTTGACAAGACCCCCACCAACAGCACTCTGGACACATACACACAAACACCCATCAATGCTCAAACTACCTAAAAGTCAAACAAACATCCCCATACCCCTGAAACTCTATAACTTCCAAGGTACCGATCTAATTCTAATTTAAACTTATCGACTGTTTCTGCTGCCACGACCTTTCAAGGGAGACCATTCCAAGCATGAACGACTCTCTGAGTGAAAGTCCCCTGTCTTACTACCGTCTTAACTCTCCTCTTCTTTACTCCCAGGCTATGGCCCCTGGTCCACCCACTGTCTTCTCCATTAAATAATTAATCTGCACTTATTTTATCGATACCTTTCATTTTGTTGAACATCTCGATCATATCTCCTCGAAACCGCCTCCTTTCTTGGTGAAAGCCCTGTCTCATTCAGCCTCTTCTCGAAGCTGAGTCGAGCTCGGCCTGCAATCAATCTATTGGACCTATTCTGAACCCTCTCCATGAGAGTGATGTCCTTCCTGAGTTGTGGTGACCAAACCTGGACAAAATATTCCAGATGAGACCCTCACTAAAGTCCTGTACAATGTTAACACCACCTCTTGTGATTTATAAATGATCCCTCTCCAAATACAACCTCAAACCCTATTTACTTTCCCAAGAACTCTCTGGCACTGTGCTGCCTTCTTCCCTCCCATATCTATAACCACCGCCAGATCCTTCTCCTGTGTGACACACTACAAAATTACCCCTTGCATCCTGTAATCTCCATTTTCATTGTTCTTCCCCATCCCCAACACCTTACACTAGCTCAGGTTAAATTACATCTACCAGTCTTTTGCCCAATCCATAAAAGTATGAATACTTTCCTGTATCTGATCATCACCCCCTCTGCTATCCACCTCTCCTTTAATCTTTGTATCATCTGCAAATTTGGAAAGCTTACTCTTTCCCCATTGTCCAAATCATTGATGTAAATAATGAATAATAATGGTCCAAGTAATGATCCCTGATCTACCCCGCTACTTACACCCTCCTAGCAAGACATACTCCCACTCACAGCCACTCGTTGCTTCCGACCACGAAGCCAGTTTGCAATCCAATTCGCTACCTGACCAACCACTCCACAAGCCCTCACTTTGGTTACAGCCTCCGATGTGGTACCTTCTCAAATGCCTTCTTCATGTCCAGAGAAACTTTGTCCACTGCCTTTCCATCATCCACCCAATCAGATACTGCTTCATAGAACTCTAAAATATTTGTTAAACAGGAACTACCTTTGGTCAACCCATGCTGATTACCTTTACTTGGTTTGTATTTGTTTAAATTGTTCCTCATCTCATCATTAATTCATGTCTCCAACACCTTCCCCACAACTTAAGTCAAACTAACCAGTCTATTGTTTCCCAATTCTTCTCTGGATCCTTTCTTAAACAATGGCATTACATTTGCGACCTGTCCAAACTCCTGGGAACAATTGAAAATATCCTTTAACATTTTGCTTTCCTGCTCAGCAACCTCCATCAATAATCTCAGGTACATATTATCTGGACCGGAGCCTTATCGACTCTGAGATTACCTTGCTCTTCCTTCACTTCCTTCCCTCCAACCTGGATCTTCTGTAAAAGTCCTTCTTCACCTCCTTGATAGATAGTCTCAGATGTTGGCAATTGTCGTGACTGTTCTTGTGTCAAAGTTGAAGAAAAATACGTGTTTAATAAGCCTGCCATCTCACTTTCATCACTAACCTCTCTCCCGGTGCTATTCCTCAATGGGACCACACTGGTCCGAACCTGTTCTTTTCCCTTGATGTATTAAAGAATGCCTTGCTATTGTGCTTAATATTCTGAGCTATGTCCTTCTCATTCTGTGTTACTTCGATAATTATATAAATCTAACTCCAGTCCTGTTATATTAAACGTAATAAATAAATGCCTTCTGCTTCTCCTTAAGAGCTGTTCCTCATCTCGCCACTCAACCACCCTGGTGTCTTTCTTCTTCTAGTTTTACACCTCATTGCAATGTACTTACTCTGCACCCTGCACATTTGCTCCTTGAAGGTTTCCCTTTTCTCTGATGCTGATTGTCCTGTTGTTAGAGTATCCCAATCTACATCACCCAATTCTCTCCTCATCCCCTCAAAGTTTGCCTTCCTGAAATCTAATAGCCTTACCCTACTATCCTGAACTCTAACCCTGAACACAATCTTTGCACACACAATGTTATGGTCACTTGCTCCAAAATGCTCCCTGACCTCCACCTCCTCCAGCAGATTGGGATCGTTACTGTAGATACAGTTACACAACGTCAGTACAATTTCAGAACATTTATTCACATACAAGACATATTTATTATGCGCACATAGGAGTTTCTGAACAGACAAACATTCCAGAAATATCAATACAATTGGAGAATCTTCGTCTTTATATCATTTTCAGGAAGACAGTTTTTTTATCATTTTCTGGCACTGATACCAGTTCACCGGTCTTGACAATTTCCAGATGAACCTGATCTTCAGTTTTCTTTGACAGCTCCTGCTTAAGTGGTTGGAACACATGTTCAAATCCAGACATTTTAATCACACAGAATGCCAGAATGACGTCAAACACCAATTCTAATGGCCATTAAAACAGTTTTCCATCCTATGTGAGTGAAAAAGTTAGTCTGCTTATCCCAAAACTGGGAAGATATATTATCTTGAAGCGACTGGAGCTTCGTGGAGACATCTGGACATTTTCTTAAATCCACATTCCAAGTTGTTTGTGTCTTTTATGAAAATTATTTACATTGCTTTACATGACAGGCAATTCTTCTTTATATTCAACTTACTGGCAAAGTTCAAGCTCTTTACACTTTCAATATGCAGGTGATCTTTCTGTACAGAGGAGAAATATAATTATGTTCATTCCAAATGGATTCATACTTCAAACATCATATCATATTTTAGTACATTTTATTTCAGGATTAATATATTTTATTTTAATATCAAGTTTTAATCATCATCAATTTATTTATTTTATCACCCACAAATCCATAATGATAAAATGTATCTTCATGACTAAAAGGAGGTCGAACACTGCACTCCCACTCGTGGGCTTATCGTAAAACTGGGTGAAAAGCAATCCTGGACGAAAACGAGGAAATCCTCATCCACTCTGCCCTTTCCCTGATCCTCCACCCAAACTATCCCTGGCAAGTTAAAATCCCCCATAATCAATGCTCTTCCCTTACCACATGCCCTCCTGAGTTATTCACGTACTCTTCCTTCTCACCCGGAGCTTTATAAAATCATCCTTCCAGTATTTTCCTGTATTCACAATGTCTAATCTCGACCCACATTGAATCCTCAACATTTATTCCTTCCTTAATGTCAGCCCTTTCTCTTGATACAATGCTGTCCTTTACCCAGATTGCTACTCCTCCTCCTCCTCCTATTCTCTCCTTCCGATCACACCGATACACCTTGGAGCCTTCGAATCCTGTCCTCCAGTAACTCTCCTGAAACTATGTCTCACTCACTGCAACTATATCGTACACCTCGCTATCTATTTTGGCTTCAAGGTCTTCCATCTCATGATTTAAACTTCTGGCATTGGTGGAGAATATATTTCACTTTTCCCTTCCTAAATTCTATTTTCGTGCCTGTACTTACTCATCACAATTGCATCATCCGTTCATACCTTAAGACCTTCCCCACCCTCCGCTTACCTAAAAGAGCCTGAATTCCTTTCTCAATTCCCACTGCAAACCTTGCTGCCCCCTTTCTATTTAACATATGACCATCATTCTGGAAACACTCCCTTTGTCCCCAAAATGATTCCCACTAATGTCAGGTTTTGACTTAATGGTTTGGGCGATGGGCTTGGAAACCGGGCGTCCTGAATTCAAATCCCACTCAGCTGTTTAATCAATATGCCTGGTGTTGGCTTAATGGTTAAGGTTGTGGGCTTGGGATCCTAGGGTCCTGAATTCAAATCCCACTCAGCTGTTTAATTAATACGAGGTGGGGTGAACTCGGCCTGTCATCCTTCCGATGTCGGCAAAATGAGTATTAGCATCCTGGTATCCTGCATCGGAGTGGCGACCTGTGCAAGATTGTGCCCAATAGCCAATGAGACTGCTTAGGCAGCACAAACACTCTGCACAGAGTCTGGTCCCGATGGATGGATTCCCACTGCTTCTTAAATGTAAAACCTTCCTACCAGCCATTGGTTGTCGTCTATCGCTCTGCTCATCATTTCTATATTTTTTCCTAATCTTGGGAGAATCCCAGAAAACATGACCTCACAACCCTTTGCTTTCATGACCAATGTTGTTCAAACTTGTCACACAGATAAAGAATGATGGCTCACGTGTGAACGTCATTTTATTTCTATATCAGATCCAAGATGGCCGACTGGTGGCCATTTTATTACTTGAACGTGTCCCCAACCATTTCTCAGACATGGTAACCAACTGGAAGACCACTTTTTGTCATACATATATATGGGCCAGCCCTTCAACTCCTTCAGAAAAATTATTAAAACAATGGGACAATCGGGGCTTTGACATTTTGTGTCGATTCAGCTTGTTTAATATTAATTCAATGACACAAATCATCTGTCATCATAGTTCAAGAACCTCCATTTCTGGAGGACATACTTCACTGTAAATAAAGGTTCAGCGGTGTGGTGCATAAGGGTGATGTTCTCGACTGCTGCTTACCCATCGTTAAATTTATCATTTTATGAAAACAAAAGTCGGATAAAGGTGAAACACCAACAACAGCACGGAGGGAGAAATTATATGGAGACAATATGGACATACAAGACATACAGGCAACGATGAGGGATAAGGGAGAGCGCAAAGGGTGGACAAGGTGGATACATGAACAAAATTTTTGGGAGGGTTTAGGGTCGTTGAATGGGTGCAGAAAAGATCATGATTTTGGATTGGGGGTCGGGGGGGAGTGATGGTGAACAGCTGTTTTGAAGACCTGGATGGAAGAATGACATTGATTTGAGTGAGGAAGATGGTTCCACAGGTGGTGAAAAAAAGGAACGAATGAGTGGAGGTGAGCAGTGATCCTGGATTTCGGTCGTCTCAACAGAAGGGGTTGTTGATGGACTGTGTGTGCTGCACAAACCTTGGGGGGGGGGCTCAGGGGGAAAAATACGAAAGAGCAGAGGGTACAAGACCAGAAAGGAGGCAGAAGAATCATGGAAGATGCCCAGTCCCAGGAGTTTCAGTGACTGAACCTCCTCAACAGGATTGTGAAGAAAGTGGATGAGGGGGGGCGGGGGTGGAGGCAGTTACCAAACAGTACTTTCGGAGAGAGATCGTGAGAATATGATATTTGTCAGGAATGAAAATCACATTCCAAGTGTATGACCATCTTGTGATTTTGTCAATGTCTGAAGAGAGGGTCAGCAAATGGGTTTTGAGGATTTTTAAGAGTCAGAGATATGACTTTTGAAGATTTGGAATAAGATGGAGGCCAGGAACACTGCCTTGGAGCACTCCAGCCTTGACAAGGAGAAGAGATTAAAGGATCTGTTGAGAGCCACACGTTGACGACGAGAGGAGAGGAAATTAGGAAGCCAAATGTGGAGTTGACCTTGGATGCCATCGGCAAAGTATTGACGTGTCGAGTGGGTGTAACCCCTTACCTGGACGGATGGCAATGCTTCTCCCTTCGACTCAACACGATGGATGCCAGACAGTATGAAAAGCATGAGATATTTCGAGAGAGACTGCCGTGATCTCATATCTGACATTGAGGGCCTCCATCCATTGTTGGGAGGCGTATATTTTTTAGATCAGGCATATCAAATGAAGGAACACTTCCATTCATTCAGATTTGCACGACTCATCGTATTTCAAAACACCGTGCCACAAACGGGTCCCTCAACAATCTCTGCTAGCAAATGTAAAACATGCGGCCATCGATGACAATGCCGACCAGACATCACTTGTTGGGGTAAATACGCCTGGATATTAGATGTATAACTTGAGTGTTTTCACATGACTTCAATTTATTTTTCAAGATCTTTTATTTCCATCACTCATATTAATTGGTAAATATGAAAATGAATTGTCCCAAGTGGAACAGACACTCATCTCCAAATTTAGGCCTGGTGTAGTTGGGCTGCATTAGGTGAAGGTTGGGGGGGAGCGGGTTTAGGGGATTTAAAGGGACTGACTGACATTGTCATTACTTTAATAACTCTTCCCGACTTCATCGGAGACGAGCTAAAAAATGGATTCCACTTTTGAGGTGATATCATTTATCCGTGAAAATATTGTGAAAAATCAAACAAAGTTATCAAGCACTTCCTTTGGACACCGAGCTCTGGAGATTCGATTGTTTCCTCTCCAGCAGTGAATACTTGTAAATCCTGAAACGAGAATCCATGTACATGGCAATCAATTTAGTGAACATTCGACATATTTCAGACAAGTTCAGTTACTGTATAAACGTATCATTCAACAGCAACTCAAGTCTTGTCTCAAAAAAAAAATTCAAGTCTGATACTCACTTGTCATACACAAAACCAGACACCCCATCCCTGTGCTGATTCTTTTGGTTCTCCAGGTTATTTGTGTCCTTTCCCCAGCAGAGGATGAGAAATCCCAAAGTTCTGGTTTTCTTTGTGTTTCAAGGTTCCTTCCAAGGTCTTCAGTGTGGAAATTAACACCTTGGACACACCAAGCATCAAAAGGAAGAAAGGTTAAGGATACCGTTACTTTGGTTCCTCTTAATATCGAGGAATACTCATTGTTTCACAAGGGATACTCCAACACAAATGTATTCCATTTTCAGCAATATCAAAACTCCATTGGAAAGTCCGTTATCATGGTGGATTCTTTCACTGAGTCTTCAGTACATTTCGTACTTCGACACAAACGCATTGTTTTATCACACATCAACCTATCTTGGTTGGAGGCCGAGTCATTGTCAGCGTGCAACCAACACAGGTAGATCGGTGTACTCCATTTTCTATCATCTTATTCCAGCCACCATCTCCCACCCGTGTGCAATCATCCATCCCCAGCTCCAACAACGCTTCCCCACCCCAACATTGAGGTCACATGTGCTTTCACAAGAACTCTCACCTGGTTAACCTCTGCAAGGTTAAACTGAATGCTCACCTTCCATCCTTGATCCTACTTTTCTTACTATGGTGTCTGTAACTGTCTGAGTCAGAGGACTCATGCTCTTCCCTTCCACTTTTCCCAAAACTGATGATGTCCATCACCACCTTACGGCTTCTCCTACACTCACTCCTGATCTCTAATAATGCTGCAACCACCCCACCCACATGGGTCTTCCCCTCACTGCATTCCCTTTCTCATATTGCAATGGATTTATGCATTTTCCTTTGTTTTTTCGATGCATACTCTGCTCTGCCTGGATGTCAGACCGATAAATCAAACTTAAATATTTTATTTATCACCCTTGATCAAGTGAAATGAATCGAAAATCTAAACCATGTGAGAAATGTAGAGTGGATTACCAGGAGGTTGTGTCATTGGGTGTCGTGCATGGCAATATCGGTGCAGAGGTTACGGTGTCCATCAACTCGGCAAACACATTGGGGGTACCCTGAGTGAAAAACAACACTGGGAATCTGTTCTGTTTGCGTCGTATCCTGGCAGACAACGAGGCGAAAAATCAAAGCAGGTATGACAGCAAAGGTTGTTCAAGAGGGGAGTCCCTCCAAGCATCAATCAAAACATCCCCTCCAAACACGTGGATCAGTGTTTGTGAGTGACGACAATGGTGAGTCTCACTATTTCTAACAACAAGTACCGAGTACATGGCTCTGCGGACCCAAGTAACCAATTCTATTGGAACCACGTTTAAATTTGTTAACTTTGGACTCAATGATTAGACACAAGAACATACAGCGATTAAAACTGGTGTACAGTCGCTTTCACTACTTCACTGGATGTTAAAATTGGTTGGAATTGACTTGGAGCTTCCAATAATGAAGGATAATGAAGGATAACGAAGGACCCCCAGGGAGAATATTTTATTGATACCTCTGTCATACATCACATGCTATGGCAGTAATATTGTATGAACGGAAAAAGATTTGGACATCTTCTTCTCCAAAACCATCCAACCAAGAAAAATTGAAACGTGTCACATGTCATCATCTCCCCATGGGGTATATCAGGTGATAACAATGACATCATCGGTGAAGTGGTATTCAAGCCAGAAGTTGAATCAAAATCTGAAACTTCATACATCTGATCAAGGATGTGAGTCAAGAGTTAAATTTATGATGTCATCAGTCACGAGGTCTCGCTGCCATCTTGGTTTGAATGTGAAATAAATTTTTTTTTTAACTTTCTCTAGAACCAGCCTGGTGTTGGCACAGTGGTTAGGGCAGTGGCTTGGGATCCCAGTGTCCTGAGTTCAAGCCCCGTTGGCTGCTGAATTAACACTAGGGGGTTGACTCAGCCTGTCATCCTTCCGAGGTTGGCAAAATCAGTGCCAGTGTACTGGGCTCGGTGTATGCCCTGGTTAGAATAGGTGTACCATATCCCTGTGTGTCGTAAGAGGCGACCAGGGTTGGCGTCAGGAAGGGCATCCGGCCATAAAAAAAACATTGCCTCAAGAAAAAGCCTAACCCCTGCAGAGCAGGGAAAAATGGCTGTAAAAACGGTCATTTTATTTATTTTCTCCAGAACCGCTTAACAGAGCTGTTAATCACAATTGTGAATGTCCACGTGTAAATGAAGATTCATATTCGTGTGTTTGTGCGTGTACACACGCCGCCACATCCACATGTCATCTCCTCATGTACGTGTGGATTTGTTGAACAATATTGATATGTATTAACATGAGGAAATGTACAAATTATATTGTGATTATTCTTGTATTTGTGGACATTAAACGTCGTTATTATTCCATTTTGCTTTCCCTAAAAACCTCACCTCATCCCCTAATTTTGTAATCGTCCTGTCGAGTTATATATCAAGGAAAACATTTTCAATCGATTCATTACATCACAGTGCTGTCTTTCTTTAAGATGAAGTATTCCCTTGATGTACTCACCAGTTGATGTGATTTGTCAGAAAAGTGAGACCCCACCCTCAGGTCCCCATGATGGGTTGTGTGGGCCAATGGTATCTGGGGCTCCATGCATTTGCATCGGTTGCATGGCCCTCACTCCTCTTTCCGGGCCCACGTTGATCTTGGGGTCCAGGGCACGGGTCCTGCGT
This sequence comes from Eptatretus burgeri, assembly GCF_056783735.1. Lineage (NCBI taxonomy): Eukaryota > Metazoa > Chordata > Myxini > Myxiniformes > Myxinidae > Eptatretus > Eptatretus burgeri. The sequence continues at coordinate 50,421,942 of NC_140977.1, read as the reverse complement.
GCCTGTGCATTAATCCACCACTGCAAGCAGGTGCCAGCCGCAAATGATGGCTCATCTCAGATCAAGTGCCATGATTGCTTGAAAAGAAACCCACGATAACAAAATCGGATCATAGTAAGTTGCCCACGAATGGAAGACACCCACAATATTTGAAGGTTTATGTAGAATATATGTAATATGTCACGCATTATAAATGTATGATCACGTATCAAATATGTGTGGATATAATGTGCAAAATGTGTAGAAATCAGAAACGTGTGTGTGTGTGTGTGTGTGTGTGTGTGTGTGTGTGTGTGTGTGTGTGTGTGTGTGTGTGTGTGTGTGTGTGTGTGTGTGTGTGTGTGTGTGTACACGCCGCCACCACTGTGTCAAACACTCATCTCCACTCGCAAGTCTTTTCGACTGAACGGAACCTTCCCTGGTCCTGAAGCATCCATCTTCACACCAGCAAGGAACCACGTCTCATGCACAAAACCAAAGATCAATCCGGAACCAAAAGCAAAATCCCAGCTTCCAACCTGGAATCCCAAGGGTAATGACAATCGTGGAGACAGCAATGGTCGTGATAAATTAACTATCAGTGTTGCAAAGCAGAACAACTTCGTCTAGTAGTGCACAATCAGAAAGTCAGGAAATAAATAAATGAATAAATAGTGGAAGAAAAAGCAAATCAAACACCGTTGGCCCTTTTTATCATCCCCATCTGATCTCAAGGCTCATGATACGGCAATGCCAGGTTTGAATCCCATTTGCTTTTTCTCTCTTTTCATTATCTACAAACTTTCTTGTCAATCGATTTGAAAGTGCATTCTCCTCACCTCTTTGTCCCACGTGTGATTTATGTACAAGCTCCACCTAGGGTCTTACATCAATTTGAATCATTATTTCATCTGCAGCCTGTGGCTGCTGGTTGCATCGATGCTGAGAGTATGGCGGTGCCACTGATGCATTGCCCCTGTTTTCAGTAAGCTGGTCCTCATTTCGCTGACCTCGGAAGGAAGACAGGCTGAGTAAACCCACCTGGTGTTATTTAACAAGACGATGGGCTCAAACGCAAGTCCCGAAGATCTTCAGTCAATCGCGATTCAAAAATGTAAAAAAATATACATTAATATACACGTAATATAAAAGTGAAATGAACAGACTCACTTTCAACTGCAAAAGCCACTTTATCTCAAGACTCAACTCAATATTGAACGTTATCTCAAGACCCATGAATATATCTGCTGTTCTTCCTCCGCTTCAATCGGTTCATCTAACCAGATGCTTGTCAAAGTAGACATCTCTCTGGCTGTTACGACAGAACCTCCTCAGCACCGTGGAGTCTGGCATTTCACTCAGGCCGACTGGCAGGGACTTCAAGCAGCCATCAAGCTTCTAGAATCTCGACTGGTCTCCCATCTTTACTTCCTCTTCACACTACACTGAATATGCTGCTTAGGCTCTCCTAACAATGGATGGAGGTACTCAATGCCAGACCTGAAATCAGGGCCATCTCCCTCAACATATCGCGTGCTTTTGACATGGTCTGGCACCCTGCTCTGCTCACCAAACTCTTCCCATGGTATCCAAGGCCATATCCACTCATGGCTCACAGACTTCCTCTCCTGTCACAGCCAATGAATGACCCTAAATGGAGTTCTCTCATCCCCTCTTCCTTGCCAGGCTGCAGTTCCTCAAGGTAGTGTTCTGGGCCCTGTTCTTTTGCTGGTTTTCATTTCACACTCTCACGATATCTCTCGGAAAGGACCTTTTGGAACCCACCGCCCCCCCCCCCAACAACCCCCTGACCCAAACCCCCCATTTACTTTCTCAATGATCTTCTGGAAGAAGTCCTTTCCTTCAAGCTTCTGGATCTCACTGTCTGCCATGATCTTTCCTGGGAAAGCACCATTTCCAACCTGGCCTCCAAAACCAGGCACCGACTGGGAATCCTCCGTCGTGCAAAGTGCTTCCTCAGCCCAGCTGAGCTCCTGACCACATACAAAGGTTTCGTCCGCAGCTTTATAGAGAACTGCTCTCATACAATTCCATGTAAAGAGACACTGCAGACCCACAAACTTGGCAAAATTATTTTTCCACGTAACAAACAAAGAGAAAAACGAACCGAAACACGACGTCCTCTCCTCTGGTGAGGGTAAAAATAATAATTCGCCAATACCTTCCTTTGGTCATGATTGGTATTTACATACTCGAACCAGAAATTCTACCACTCTTTCCTCACGGACCAAATCTGATGAAAAATCAATGATGTAAAATAATCAAAAAATATCAAAAACGTACCTCATGGGAAATAAAATTATCTTCCATTTTGACCTCATTCACTGTCATTTCATTCTTGCAGTCTCGGTCTTGTGGTACTCCGCTGTGGGTCAAAAGATAAATGATAGTGGATACGTGAGATGGAATGAACAAATGAACCCTGGTGTTGGTGACCCTCTCCCTCTCTATCCGCTGTTCCTTTTGTTCGGTTGTGTCTTGATTCATTCTTTGTTCGATCTCTTCCATGAGCCTTCACCCTGAACAACAAAAAACAACTCTTCGGTCTTGAAAGGAAAACAAGATTGACCTTCCCTGCCTCCACTTATTGTCTTCCTCGGTGTTATCTCGACCTTGGAGCATGATGATGAAGGGATGGGAATTTTATACCAAACAAACAAATTGTTCCACTTGCTTGAATGAGACAGGAAAGTGTTCCAGCAGCGGGACCGTTCATGGTGTGAATGAGGCACGAGTTTCTCTTTTGTTTTGTCCTTCGTGCCTTTCCTTCCAGTTGAAGATGGCTGGTTGTTCATCATCACCTCATGGTGAAGCTTGTGGGCAATTCGAATCATTTGTTTCATCTGTGTAACCAACATCGCCTGTCCCAGGTATGTTTATTCATCCCCACATTAATATGCACACCTCACGGTCTGATTTTCCACTTACCTAAACAAACGATTAAATTATGAAAACTCAATCAGTAAACCTCTTCCTCCATCAAATATCTTGTGCGAAATAATCCAAAACATTTATTTTTCTAATGGGACCTCACCTTGAGAACATACCACCGATATGCAAGAAAGGTATTCAGGTCGTCCCTGCACCCCCCTCCAAGGTGATGTGTCGATTGTGTGACTTCAACATACCGAGCGAAGTACTCGTCCGGGAAACTCGCCCGAGCCTCTCTGTCGAGGTCTGAGGTGGGAAACAGGTGGCAATAAATAACGAACGAATGTTCCCTGAATATTGTTTTCAGCAAAACCTGAGTGATTGTGAAACACAAGTGAATGAGAGAAAAATGTCCACTAGGAAAAGCAAAGAACCTGGAAAAGATTAATTATAAACAACACTGGAGAACTCCTTATGTGATGAGGAAATAATCTATTTTCTTGGAACAAAAGTGTCCGTCCGTTTACTGGGATTCGTTAGATATCAGTTATTGTCGGGTTTTCCGTCTGTGTGTGTGTGTGTGTGTGTATGTGTGTGTGTGTCTGTGTCTGTGTCTGTGTCTGTGTCTGAGTGTGTGTGTGTGTGTGTGTGTGTGTGTGTGTGTGTGTGTGTGTGTGTGTGTGTGTGTGTGTGTGTGTGTGTGTGTGTGTGTGTCTGGAACGCGTGGCTCCACAGCACAAACCAGCAAACCGATTTCGATGAAACTTGGCAAACAGGTGCGATATGGGCTGGAAGTGTGCGCGTTTGACTTTTGTTGCTAAGCAACCACCCGTTGCGATGCAGCGGCCGAAAAACCATGTTTTAAGAACCCAAACGGTAACTGACGTAGCGCAGCTTCAATGATAGGTAGAGCGACTGGACCAACTCCTGCCTATTCCTTGCATCCCCATCTCGTTATCGCGGCAGCATAACGTTCCTCTATCTCTGATAGTTTCCGAATGGCAGCCCTCTGAATGCGGAAAGGTGGTGAACCAGGGAATATGTTAAGTGACCTTGACCTCGGAAACCATCGACGGCGGAACGTTCAAATTCGGTGTATGGATAGAGTTTAATAACTACTACAAAACTGAACTGCAGCAGTTTTCCAGATTTGATCACCAAGGGTGTCGGGGCTGAAATACGCAAAAATACTTTTTGTCGACCTACGTTCACTATTTTCAATACTTGTCCCACAGTTTTGAATGTGAAGAAAGGAGACTTCGGAATGAAACACTTCGAGATGTTCAGAAAATTTTACTCGAGCCGATTTTTGATTTAGGTTTTATTTTTCAAATGGTAGTCCTGTGAGGGGTGCCAGTTGGCAAAATACGCAATAGGAAAAATCTTGCCAGGCAGAGGAACAATTGTATGTGAACCAATACGTCTTGGCAATGAATTTTCGTCGGTGGATCAGTCAGAATGAAAAGCATCGTATCCAGCACTTCGATCCAAGCGGATACCTCGTCGCCTACCGGCTTGTTTCTAAAAATGTCTGTTTTAATAACTCGTCTTTCCAGGAGATGAAGAGGAAGAAGCAGGACTTGGAACTTCAACAAAGCAGTTCCAATGGTAAGATGGGAGGAGCCCTTTAAAACAAAGGACGACGACGATGACTACTACAACTACAAGGACTACGATGATGATGACAACTTCTACTGCAACTACCACTACTACTTATAAAAGATCCTTTTTTTGTGTCACTCAATTTCACATCCCCATTGAGAATCACAGATACCCGTGCAATATGTTTTTTAAGTACAACACGCTTATCTTCTCATTAATGAAATAATAAATACAAGCCTTGTCATAATAAACAAGGAAGTTGTAAAAACACCAACTGGTGATGCTCCATCAACGACGGTTACCTCGGAAGAACGTCAACTGTTCAATGTCACTTCGACAGAGCGCACAGCGGATCTGTCCAAAGTCGTGTCGGCACATTTCTCGCAGACACCACACACAGAAAAAGTGGTCACAGGGATGACACCTGTGCGGTCCAACTGCGATGTCTTGGCAAATGGAACAGGTGAGATTCTGCAGATGCTCCTTCTTCTCCTTCTCTATTATGTTTGATTCCACCTGTAATCGCAAAAGAAACAAATCACTCTCATGGTCGTTGAACACTTGTGTGGAAATATACTATTTCTATCCAGAAACATGAACAATCGCAGGAGCATCGATATTCATAATTGGTGATACATGATGAATGATATTTGACCAAATATACATGAACGATTCAGGTGTGTGATGTGGAGGTGAATTGAGAGTTTTTAAAAGGTGAGCAGGTTAATAGAGGTAAATAAAGAAAAGGGAATGATCAACTGGTGAGAAGTGTGGAGAAGAATGGAGGGGTTTGGAGGGGTTGGAGGGGGATAATCGTGAGAGATATTTACAAGGAATTACCATTAACTAAAGATAGAATTGTTCAATGTTCACGTGGATTTCCACAAGTGGTATTCGTCCTGGATATTAAAATTTCTCAATTTAAAAACAAAAACACTTTTTGAATGAATAAATGGTCAAATAAAAGATCAAACATCATCACAATGTTGAACATCTTTAACATTTATTTTTATTAGTTCAACACGTGATGTTGAACCCGAATACCAAAGTGCAAGATTTTCAAAATCCATGAAAGACTCAACAATGGCAACTTGGCATGAAAAACCAAAATGGACGATCATACAAGGAGCTGCTGTTTCAATTCTTAAATAAAGCAGAACCCTCCACCATCACCCACCTCCCCACCCCCTCAAAACACAAACACACACACACACACACCCACACACACACACACACACACACACACACACACACACAAACACACACACACACACACACACACACTAAAACATACATACAAACACACACACACACACACACACACACACACACACACACACACACACACACACACACACACTCAAACATACATACAAACACACACACACTCAAACATACACACACACACACACACACACACACACACACACACACACACACACACACACACACACACACACCTTCTAACCCAACATACTTTTAATTGTTCACAATTGTTTTCTTCCTCTCTGTTCTTTCTTGACTTCCTCCCTTTGCTGAACCACTTCCGGATCTTCCGGAAAGGTTTTAATTTTTTTTCACCAACTCTCTCCCCCTGTGAAGAGGAAGGAGCTGAAGAATTGTTTTCCATCTCAACATCTTCGATCTACGGGATTAGTAAGGAACACACAAACCACATGTGATGAGTAAATTAAACATTCAAACTCAAGATCTTGATGAATAAACTAACAGTTTGATCAAAATGGTGAAAAGTCCTTCACCCTTGGCATTCCAAAGATGGTTTTACATCAAAACTCACATTTTTACTATTTTGTTTATTTGGATAAAAGGGAGGGTTGGGGGGGGGAGGGGAGGGTGAATTTGAGGTGAATGTTGGTATTTTTGTGTATGTAATATGTAGACTTCCCCCAAAGGTTTCTGTCATGTCCAGGTTCGGTTGTGTGATTTGATCGATGAGTTAACTTGTTACCATGAACTGTTGGTAAAGAGTATAAAATGTAAATATCTGACGTGAGTGATGAGTGTTCGATGTTCTTTCATGGATTTATTTTGTTATCTTTTAACATTCCCAATTGGTTGTTATTGTTACTGTAACTGTAACTCACTCCGTGGATGATGGTGCGGACGGTTTATCTGGTTCTTCACGTTTATTTAGATTGTTCCGTTTACCCTGAACAATGGTTATGTTGATGGACGAGTGAACAAGTCACAGGAACAGTCGATAATGTTCGGATTTAATCGGCAGTGAAAGAATCACGAATGAATAACGAAGATCTGTTCCGACAGCTTGAAAGAAAAGAAGAACCCATCGAGTTCCCACATTAACTAGTTACACATGTGACGAATCAAACTAGTTACAGAACAGTAAGTGAAGGCCCATTATCGATAAACCAATTATTATAATTATTACCTCAGGATTCTCCTCTTCGTTCCTCCTTGTATTTTTCCTCCTCTTTCCACAACACCACATCTTGTTTCCTTCTCTGGAAGTTTACAAGAAATGGTTCTTACAATCGAGAAAGCTCCAGAAGGTTCGAACGTCGTGGACAACAAGTGGAACAACACGGCCACACGACCCGCTCAAACCAACGACGTTCAGAACTGGAACAACAAAGCTTTGTGCGTCACAATGGGAGGGGGCGGGGCTTCATCTCCATGGTTACCATCAACAACAACAGTGTATCGAATAAACTAAAACACTGATGACGTTTCCGTACATATTGATTTCAGAAACATGGATTTTAAATAAAAAATTAATCGATTTCTATTCGGATCGTGAGAGAGGATCAGTTTTCGCTTCGACATTTTCCCGTTTTCTCATTTCATTTCATCCCGACCGCGCAGAGAGCAGTGAGATACCATGGTTCCCGTCTGTGTGACGATCAAACAAAGTGGGAAATCAAATTTAATGGTTATCAGAGGGTTATGGAGGAGTAAATAACAGGAACAATAACTAATGTAACATGTTCGATCGGGTGGTGTAACAGGCGATGGTAACATGGCGGTGAAACCCGTAATTTATTTATTTATCCATATTTACACCTCTTTAATCGTTTATTAAAAAATGATTATATATTTAAACCCCTTTACACATTTATTGAAATATATTTGTATATTTAAACCTCTTTCCTCCTCCTCCCCTTCCTCTTCATTAAAAGTGTGGACCTCAAATATCCGGGGCCTTCGCTCAAACCTTTCAGATCTTTCCATACAGGTTGCCACTTACACTTCCATGACCTAATCTGTTGAACTCTCTCATACATTATTTTTAACAACAAAAACGATCTTATAATGCTTCATCTTCCTCTCTCACACATGTGGTACTCTTTACTGTTTCACAATGCACTACTATTCTGCTATTTTAACAGACTGCTCTCATTTCGACCTCTCCTTCATACCTTGCCTAAAAAATCCAACTATTACAGCGCTTCTTCTCTCCATTCTCTGAATTCGCCTTCATTGCATCCATCAAGAATTGTGTTAAATCGCATCTCTGACCTAAAACTTTTAAAAACCACAGCTTGCCATGGATGCTCGCTTTCCATCAACCGTTCTTTTTTTCCAACTTCAGTGCCAACTCACCCCCCTCACTCCTCACTCTCACTCTCAAAGCAACCATCCCACTCTTCTCCCTCCAAGCCTCCCTCTCACCTCTCTCAAAAATTCCCCCCTCACCTTTCTCCCACCTTTCATCCCCCTCACTCTTCCTTCTCAAAGTTGCCTCCCTCTCATCCACCAACCTGCCTCCCTCCACTGCCCTCTCACCTCCATCTCTTCACTCCACCTCCTCAAATCCTCAACTGCCTTCTTCCTTGTCTCTTGTCCCCCCTCTCCCCCAGCACCACAGAGCCTTTTCTCCTCCTTATTCGGCCCCCTCCCCTCGCTATTCTGCAATACCCCACACTCCTTCAGCAACCCTCCTTACCTGCCCCCCTCGTCCCTTGTCCTACCCTCCCCCTCCCCCTCCACCTCCTGCACCCAAAGCCTCCTCCCCTTCCTCTTCATTAAAAGTGTGGACCTCAAATATCTGGGGCCTTCGCTCAAACCTTTCAGATCTTTCCATACAGGTTGCCACTGACAAACCAGACATTATCTGCCTAACAGAAACTTTCCTCTCCCATGACGTGTCTGACTCCCAAGTATCTCTCCCTGGCTACTCCCTCTTATGGTATGACAGATCTGAGCCTCGTCCTGGTGGAGGTGTTGCTCTCTTCATCAAAGACTCTATTCCTCACTCTCCATGCACTGCTCTCACTCCCCCACACCCCCAGGAATACCTCTGGCTTCGGCTTCCCCTCCACTCCCACCTCATGTTTATATGTGTACTGTACCATCCACCGAACAGTGATGACTCCATCTACACCTCACTATCCGAAAACATGGACCATCTTCTATCTTCTCATCCAAACTCTCTCTTCCTCTTATGTGGTTACTTCAATTGTCATCACGCCAGTTGGCTAGGTGTGGGTACATCTCTCACCTGCCATGGCACCTCAGCAAAAGCTTTCTGCGACTCATTGGGACTGACTCAATCGGTCAACTTCCCGACCCGGATCTCAACCAATGGTACTCCATCTCTTCTGGATCTGATTTTGACAAATTTCCCAGACAATATCTGCTGCTCTTCCTTCGCTCCAATTGGTTCTTCTGACCACGTCCTTGTCAAAGTGGACATCTCTCTGGCTGTTATCAGAGAACCACCTCACCGCCGTCGAGTCTGGCATTTCACTCAAGCCGACTGGCAGGGTCTCCGAGCAGCCATCAAACTTACAGACTGGTGTCCTATCACTACTTTCTCAAACATCAACTCATCCTGGGAATTCTTTCAAAGAAACTTGCTCTCCCTCATGCACAGATTTATCCCCTCTCGTGTTCATTTGTGTTACCCTTCCTCCCGCCCTTGGTTTACTGAAGCTTGTGGCGAGGCAGTTGTCCTGAAACAACTTGCCTTTGCCTCATGGAAAGCAAACCCAACTGAAGGCAATCTCAGTTCTTTCCACAAAGCTCGGAACAAGTGTGTATCTACCCTCAGGAGAGCCAGAAAACAACATCTTTCTCATCTCAAGTCTGAACTCTCAAACCTCTCTCCCTCCTCAAAATCCTGGTGGCGTTTAATCAAATCTGTTTCTGGTGTATGTTCCCCCTCCATCCCCTCCCTTACCTCAAATGGCCGCACAGCTGACAATGCACGTGATAAAGGCTGAATGCCGAAACTCTGTGTTTGCTTCTAGATCTTGTGTCCTAAACCCATCACTATCTCTACCCACTTTACCCAGTCGCACCCAACTGTCCCTGGACTCTGTATCCTTTTCTCCTGACAAGGTGGAGAGCTTGCTTTCAAACCTCGAGTCAGATTCTGCAACCGGTCCAGACGGCATCAGCCCACGTGTCCTCAAAGCCTGCTCTTCTGCTCTTGCTCACCCTCTCTCTGTTCTATTCACCCTCTCATTTGCCCAAGGTCATCTGCCATCTGCTTGGAAATCTGCTAACATCACTGCCCTGCATAAAAAAGGTGCAAAAACAGATCCCTATAACTACAGACCAATCAGCCTTCTCCCAATCATCAGCAAGGTGATGGAATCCATCATCACTTCAGATATGAAATCCTTCCTCTTCTCCAATGGCTTGATTTCCAATCATCAATTTGGTTTCAGACCAGGTCACTCTACCCTGGATATGCTGCTTCTGCTCTCCCATCAATGGATGGAAGTCCTCAATGCCAGACAGGAAATCCGAGCCGTATCCCTGGACATATCACGTGCTTTTGACACAGTCTGGCACCCTGCACTACTCACCAAACTCTCTTCCCATGGTATTCAAGGCCATCTCCACTCATGGCTCGCAGACTTCCTCTCCTGTCGCAGTCAACGTGTGGCCCTAAATGGAGTTCTTTCATCCCCTCTTCCTGTGCAGGCTGGAGTTCCTCAAGGTAGCGTTCTGGGCCCTGTTCTTTTTCTGGTTTTCATCAATGATCTCTCGGACTCTCTGGAAAATCCTCTATTTCTCTTTGCCGACGACTCCACCCTCTGCCGTGCCATCTGTCATCCCTCAGACCGGCAAGCAGCTGCTTCTTCGCTCACTGCAGATCTGGATAAAATCACAAACTGGTCCAACACGTGGAACATGTCTTTCAATCCAGACAAATCTCACACTCTCACTATGTCTCTTCGAAAGGACCGTTTACAAAACCCCCCCATCCACGTTCTCAACAATCCTCTGGAAGAAGTCTTTTCTTTCAAGCTTCTCGGTCTCACTATCTGCCATGACCTTTCCTGGGAAAGTCACATTTCCAACCTCGCCTCAAAAGCCAGTCGCCGACTGGGAATCCTCCGTCGTGCTAAGTCCATCCTCGGCCCTCTTGAGCTCCTGACCACTTACAAAGCTTTTGTCCGTAGCCTGATGGAGTACTGCTCTCCCCTCTGGGCTGGTGCTCCTGCCTCCCACCTTACTCGGCTTCACGCTGTCGAAACCAGGGCATTTAAGATCATCGGCATCTCCCGCAATGAAGCTGAGTCTTTGGGCCTCTCACTCAATCACCGCAGGTTGGTCGGTGGTCTTTCTGTCTTCTACCGACTCCTCTCCAGCCTTGCCCCCCCTGCTCTCTCTGCGATTTGTCCCCACCACATTTCCACAGGGCGCTCAAGGTCCGCCAACAACCCCCTTCTGGTAAAACTACCAAAATCACGAATCACTGCTCATCTTCACTCTTTCATTCCTCTTTTTTCCCGCCTTTGGAATAAACTTCCTCACTCTATTCTTTCCCATTCTTCCCTCCAGGCTTTCAAAACAGCTGTTCACCACCACCTCTTATCTTCCCCCATCCAAATCCTCGATCTTTTCTACCCCCGATAATCCACCCAAGCCCACTTCCTTCATTTCTCCTGCTTTCCTTCCTGAAAGTCCCTGAAATGTCCATCTTCTCTTCGCCATGTTCCCCATCCCATCCCCATCCCTCTCCCTTCCACAGTTCACCTAATGTGTCTGTTCCCCAATGTTTTGTCCCTTCCACTCCCGCCCCTCTTGTCTCATGCCTCCTTGCTGTGAGTTGTGTGTTAGTTCTCATACGAGCCTCGACCAAGGTATACAAAAAAAAACCTCTTTAAACGTTTATTAAAATATAATTATATATTTAAACCTCTTTAAACGTTTATTAAAATATAATTATATATACAGGCCCTTCCTCTCCCTCTCTCCCCCTCTCTCACCCCCACACCTCTCACCCCCCCCCCTCACACCCCTTCTCCCGTCCTCCTCTCTCGCCACCTCCTCTCTCCCCCTCTCTTGAATTGTGATGCCCCCTCTCTCTCACCCTTCTCTTATCCCCCCTCTCTCCCGCCCCCTCCCTCCCCCTCCCCTCTCACTCCCTCCTCTCTACTCTTTCACTCCCCTATCTTAACCCACTCTCCCCCCTCCTCTCTCGTCCCTCTCTCTGTAAATGTAATCACAAATGTCTCCCAAGCACAACAATTAATCCAAACGTTGCGAAAAACAGCTTTCAAACCCTTGGGAAACAGCTGTTTCCCTTGGGAAAATTCAAACCTTGGGATTAATTAATAATTTGGACAACTAATTCAAACCTTGGGAAAAAACAGCTTTCAAACCCTTGGGAAACAGCTGTTTTCCCTTGGGAAAATTCAAACCTTGGGATTAATTAATAATTTGAGCAATTAATTCAAACCTTGGGAAAAAACAGCTTTCAAACCGTGGGAAACAGCTGAAATGGATGAAGAACGATATCAAACGTTGAAAAGGCACATTCTCAGGTCCCCAGAGTCGATTGTGACGTCATATCAAACGAAGAAGAATTGTGACATAAATCGTGCAAAATAAATAAATAAAAATTGTGACGGCATTCGTGACGTCATATCGCCGTGTCCTGTCATTGGTTGACAGAGGTTATTGGTCATTATTGGTTGACAGACAATCTCTGTCGTTATTCGTTGACAGACATTGGTCATTGTATCACGTTCTTCTTTTTATTACTGCCAATTATTGTGCGATCATTATTATTATTATTATTAATATGCTGTTATCATTATTCTGAGATATCTTTGGGAAAAAATGTCATGATAAGGTGGAACGACACTTCAGCTGCAATATATACACCTTTCCAACACTGAAAAAAAAGCAATGAAATGGCCGTAACTTGGGAACCACTCGTCCAATTGATATCAAACCTTGAAAAGGCACATCCGCGTATCCCCGGCAATGTTCCTGGCAAGTTTCAATCAGATCGGACCGGTAGTGGTCGAGAAACGTCGGTCTCACACACACACACACACACACACACACACACACACACACACACACACACACACACACACACACACACACAAAGATTGCTGGAATTATACGTAGACGAGTGCAGGCCCGTAGGTGCGTGCCCGTAGGTGAGTGCTGGTATGTGCAGTCCTCTCTCGCCCCCTCTCTCTCGCCCCTCTCTCACCCCTCACTCGCCCTCACTCTCATCCTCCCTTTCTCGCCCCTCTCTCTCGCCCCCTCCTCTCTCTCCCTCTCTTGAATTGTGACGCCCCTCTCTCTCGCCCCCTCTCTTTCCCCCTCCTCTCTCACCCCTCTCTCTGTAAATGTATTCACAAAAAACAAATAAATAAACATTAATTGTGACGTCACTCGTGATGTTATAGCACCGTATCTTGTCATTGGTTGACAGATAAATGGCCGTAACTTGGGAACCGCTCGTCCGATTGACATCAAACCTCGAAAAGGCACATCTGCGGGGCCCCGGCAATATTCCTGGCAAGTTTCAATCAGATCGAACCAGCGGTCGTCGAGAAACGGCGGTCGCAGACAAACAGACAGACAGACAGACACACACACACACACACACACACACACACACAAACACACACACACACACACACACACACAGATTGCTGGAATTATCGATTGACTAGTGCATGCCCGTAGGTGCGTTCCCGTACATACGTGGCCGTACGTGCAAAGAAAACAAAAAAAAAACTTTAAAACCGCGAGCCAGAAACAACAACCACACAGGCCGTTCCTTCGCTCTCGAGTGCCCGTACGTGCGTGGCCGTATGTGCAAAAAAAAACCTTTCAAACAACCAGACAGGCCGTTCCTTCGCCGTCGTAAATGACGACTGGATTGGGCATTGTGTTTCAGAAAATCGAGAAAGAAAGAATACAATCAGTCGATAAATCAAGAAAAAAAATCGAGAAAGAATACAGTAATCGTCACTGACTGGATTGGAGCATTGTATTTAAGAAAATCGAGAAAGTATACAGTAAGTCGATAAATCGAGAAAGAATACAGACTCGTCACTATCCGGAAGTTCGCATATCGCAGGAATGATAATTCGCAATTTAGTTTTAATGGCCAATTATTCAATTAGCGCCAACGTATTTTGCCTTTAGGAGAGGAGAGGAGAGGAGAGGAAAAACCCGTAATGGCGAACGCGGCTGAGTTTCTGTTCACCATCGACCACGGCTACGCAGCAACGCTTCCTGTCATTGGTTGATATAAAATGGCTGCAGCAACGGTTCCTGTCATTGGTTGGTAAATAAATGGCCATAACTTGGGAACCACTTGTCCGATTAATATCAAACCTTCAAAAGGCACATCCTCAGGTCCCCAGCAATATATCTGGCAAATTTCAATTAGATCGGACCAGTGGTTGTCGAGAAACAGCGGTCACAGACACAGACACACACACACACACACACACACACACACACACACACATACACACACACACACACACACACACACACACACACACACACACACACACACACAGAGATTGCTGGAATTATAGAAAGATATTTAAACCTCTTTAAACGTTTATTAAAATATAATTATATATTGAAACCTCTTTAAACATTTATTAAAATATAATTATATTGTCGCGAATTTGCGCCCGCCGGCGTGCGATCGGCCACGTAACTCGAATCGCAGCACGTCAGCCACCGGACGGACAATTCTGTTGTGACCCTCTCAGACTAACGCCGGGAGCTAGTCATGGGTGGGCCTTTCGGCCTCACCACGATCGTGCCAATCGGCCACCCGCGTGGGATAGGGTTGTTCGCCAAACTCGACCTACCTAAGTACCCACGCGGATGGTAAACCGGGCAATCGCACCTCGCCGCAGGTCGACTCCGGACATGGGCCGCTTAAGCGGTCCGTTCCGTACTATCGGGATAACCGAGCAGTGTTATCGTCGGCCTCGACGGTTCCGATTACTTATTGGGCGTATTTAGCCCACTACGAACCCTTTACGTGAAGCAAGATGGAGATTCAACAAAGGGAAGGACGCAGCGAAACGGGGACCAAGTTCAGACAAGCAGTTTATTCACACAGACACAGAGCACACATATACAGCCAAACAGAATCAGAAATGTACAAATATCAATTTAAAACAACAACAACAACAACAATGCAGAGCTACGACCGAATACGCGAACACACGGCAACACTTAAAACAATACGACTTCACGGACGGCGCCACCCACAGACATTTACACAAAAAGCAAAGGAAAAAGGAAAAAGAAGTCGCGACTTCCCTTTTCGTGGCCGGTGAGCCCCTCTCCCACAACCGTCAGCGTGGTCGTGCCTGGCCCCGACCTCTCTCGCGGCCGGCGAACCCTCTCCGGCACTCCTCGTCCAGACGCGCAGGTCCACTTCACAACCGGCGCTGTCGCGTCTCCCGTCCGTGCCTTCGCGACAGGACGCTCGCCAAGCTGCGGGCACAGGACTCTTCCCCCGACGAGACAAGCAGACAGGAAACCTCGAAGAACCAACTCAACCCGAACCAACTCGACCAACTCTCGACCAACTCTCGACCAACTCTCGACCAACTACTCGACCAACCACTTGACCAACAACTCAAGGTCCGTCCTGTCCGCCTTTTGTAGCGCGGGACTCCGCCCTTCGCTCCGACCCGTTTTCTGCCCCACCTCCCTTCGAGCTTCTTGGAGAAGTTTCTCGAAGGGGGTCATGACCTCTCGGCCCCCCCTCCACCCCGCGCCATGCGGGGGCCAGGGGAGTCAGTCTTGGCTCAGAGCCAGGGAATTATTCCCCCACAAAGAGGCCCCCACCTTTTCTCAGCTTTGACCCCCGGCTCGGATTGCACTTCCCCCACACCGAGCACAGAGAATTTCGACGGGAGAAACAGGCGGTAAAAACCCCCGAGCATCGTTGTTGGTTTTTGTTTGTTCCCGGAGATCGTAACCGCACAGGGCCTACTGAATGGCGAGTGGCGAAAATGTGGTGGCGTAGATGGTGGAGGTGGCATGGTTGTAGTGTGGTTGGCGCTGTGGTGGGGATGGCGTGGTTGTTGTTTGTTTGTTTTAAATAAAAGATAGAACAGAAAAAATGGCTAACTCAAAGCGTCGCAGCCCGGATGGATCACATAAATTCCCTCATACAACGGGTTTGGGCTAACTACACATGTACTTACAGAGATATCTCACCTACGGGACCTGAATGGTGGTTTGTGAATTTCCACAACCGTAACAATATATTTAAAACTCTTTAAATGTTTATTAAACTATAATTATATATTTAAACCTCTTTAAACGTTTCTTAAAACATAATTATGTATTTAAACCTCTTTAAGAGTTTATTAAAACATAATTATATCTTTAAACCTCTTTAAACGTATATTCAAATATAATTATATATTTCAACCTCTTTAAACGTTTATTAAAATATAATTATATGTTTGAACCTCTTTAAACGTTTATTAAAATATAATTATATATTTAAACCTCTTTAAATGTTTATTAAAATATAATTATATATTTCAACCTCTTTAAACGCTTATTAAAATATAATTATATCTTAAACCTCTTTAAACGTTTATTAAAATATAATTATATATTTATACCTCTTTAAACGTTTATTAAAATATAATTATATATTTAAACCTCTTTAAACGTTTATTAAAATATAATTTTATATTCAGGCCCCTCCTCTCTCTCTCTCTCCGCCTCTCTCACCCCCACTCTCACCCCCTCTCACACCCCTTCTCCCGTCCCCCTCTCTCGCCACCTCCTCTCTCCCCCTCTCTTGAATTGTGAAGCCCCCTCTCTCTCACCCCTCTCTTGTCCCCCTCTCTCTCGCCGCCCTCTCTCCCCCTCCTCTCTCCCCCTCCTCTCTCGCCACCGCCTCTCTCCCTCCCCTCTCTTACCCCCCCTCTCCCCCCTCCTCTCTCGCCCCTCTCTCTGTAAATGTATTCACAAATGTCTACCAAGCACAACAATTAATTCAAACCTTGCAAAAAACAGCTTACAAAGCCTTGGGAAACAGCTGTTTCCCTTGGGAAAATTCAAACCTTGGGATTAATTGATAATTTGAACAATTATTTCAAACCTTGGGAAAAAAACAGCTTTCAAACATTGGGAAACACTTGGGACACAGGTGAAATGGATGAAGAACCATATCAAACCTTGAAAAGGCACATACTCAGGTGCCCAGCGTCGATTGTGACGTCATATCAAACGAAGAAGAAGAATTGTGAAGTCAATCGTGCAAAATAAATAAATAAATGTTAATTGTGACGTCATTCGTGACTTCATAGCACCGTGTCCTGTCATTGGTTGACAGACGTTATTGGTCATGATTGGTTGGTTGACAGACAATACATGTCGTTATTGGTTGACAGACATTGGTCATTGTATCACGTTATTCTTTTTATTACTGCCAATTATTGTGCGATTATTATTATTATTATAAATATGCTGTTATCATTATTCTGAGATATCTTTGGAAAAAATGGCATGATAAGGTGGAACAACACTTCAGCTGCGATATATACACCTTTCCAACACTGAAAAAAGCAATAAAATGGCCGTAACTTGGGAACCGCTCGTCCAATTGATATCAAACCTTGAAAAGGCACATCCGCGGGTCCCCGGCAATATTCCTGGCAAGTTTCAATCAGATTGGACTGGTAGTCGTCGAGAAACGGCGGTCGCAGAAGACAGACAGACACACACACACAGAGATTGCTGGAATTATAGATAAACTCGTGCGGGCCCGTAGGTGCGTGCCCGTTGGTGAGTGCCAGTATGTGCAGCCCTCACTCGCCTCCTCTCTCAAACCTCTTTAAACATTTATTAAAATATAATTGTATATTTAAACCTCTTTAAACATTTATTAAAATATAATTATATATTTAAACCTCTTTATACGTTTATTCAAATATAATTTTATATTTAAACCTCTTTAAACTTTTATTAAAATATAATTATATATTTAAACCTCTTTAAACGTTTATTAAATATAATTATATATTTAAACCTCTTTAAACGTTTATTAAAATATAATGATATATTTAAACCTCTTTAAAATATGATATATTTAAACCTCTTGAAACGTTTATTAAAATATAATGATATATTTAAACCTCTAAACGTTTATTACAATGTAATTATATATTTAAACACTCTATTACACAAATCACTTTCATCATACTTCCAAAAACCTCCAGTTTTCAGGGTGTGTTCAGTTGGTGAGTTTGTTGTGGAGAGCTCGCCAAGTGGCTTAAGCACTCAAGCAAGCACTCAAGCAAGCAAGCACATTGGTTGTCCTCTATCGCTCTGCTCATAATTTCTATGTTGTTTCCTAATCTTGGGAGAATCCCAGAAAACATGACCTCACAACCCTTTGCTTTCATGACCAATGTTGTTCAAACTTGTCACACAGATAAAGAATGATGGCTCACGTGCACACATCATTTTATTTCGAGATCAGATCCAAGATGGCCAACTGGTGGCCATTTTGTTACTTGAACGTGTCCCCAACCATTTCTCAGAGATGGTAACCAACTGGAAGACTGGTGGCCACTTTTTGTCATACATACATATGGGCCAGCCCTTCAACTCCTTCAGCAAAATTAGTAAAACAACGAGACAGTACCCGCCCGTAGGGTGGGGAAGGAATGAGGGGAGGGAATGGAAAGGCAGTGTTCGGGTTAGGGTTAGGGTTAGGGTTGGGGTTGGGGTTAGCGTTAGATAACCATAACCCTAACAACTAACCCTAACCCCAACAGCTTTGGTATCTCATTGTATCCAACGGTTTGGCCGTCTATAAAGGACAAACAAACATGAAAAATTGACGTTTCAGTCAATTTAGGACGTCATAACTCGAAAACCGGAAGTCGGAAGTGAATGTCGTCAATCAACTGTGTCATTTAATTTTGATTATCTGTCGAATGGCGTTGGTCCCTTCTCGATCGGATGAAATTGACCCGGTGACGTTGACCCCTTGACCTTTGACCTTGATCCCCCGATGTTTGTTCTCATGTCCCAAGGATCACTCATGCCAAATTTCATCTCATTCCATCCAACGCTTCGGCCGCCTATAAAGGACGAACAAACATACATACAAACATATTCTATCTTTTTAGGATAGCAGATGGGACAATCGGGGCTTTGACATTTTGTGTCGCTTCAGCTTGCTTTATATTAATTCAATGACACAAATCATCTGTCATCAAAGTTCAAGAACCTCCATTTCTAGAGGACGTACTTCACTTTAAATAAAGGTTCAACGGTGTGGTGCATAAGGATGATGTTCTCGACTGCTGCTTACCCATCGTTAAATTTATCATTTTATTGAAAGTAAAGTCGGATAAAGGTGAAACACCAACAACATCACGGAGGGAGAAAGTACATGGAGACAAGATGGACATACAAGAGATACAGGCAACGATGAGGGATAAGGGAAAGTGCAAAGGGTGGACAAGATGGATACATGAACAAAATTTTTGGGAGGGTTTAGGGTCATTGAAAGGGTGCAGAAAAGATCATGATTTTGGATTGGGGGTGCGGGGGGGGTGATGGTGAACAGCTGTTTTGAAGACCTGGAGGGAAGAATGACATTGATTTGAGTGAGAAAGATGGTTCCACAGGTGGTGAAAAAAAAGGAACGAATGAGTAGAGGTGAGCAGTGATCCTGGATTTAGGTCATCTCAACAGAAGGGGTTGTTGATGGACCGTGTGTGCCACACAAACCTTGGGGGGGGGGGGTGCTCTGGGGGAAAAATACGAAAGAGCAGAGGGCACAAGACCAGAAAGGAGGCAGAAAAGAAGAATCATGGAAGATGCCCAGTCCCAGGAGTTTCAGTGACTGAACTTCCTCAACAGGATTCTGAAGAAAGTGGATGAGGGAGGACGGGGGTGGAGGCAGTTACCAAACAGTACTTTCGGAGAGAGATCGTGTGAATATGATATTTGTCAGGAATGAAAATCATATTCCAAGTGCATGACCATCTTGTGATTTTGTCAATGTCTGAAGAGAGGGTCAGCAAATGGGTTTTGAGGATTTTCCAGAGTCAGAGATATCATTTTTGAAGATTTGGAAGAAGATGGAGGCCAGGAACACTGCCTTGGAGCACTGCAGCCTTGACAAGGAGAAGAGATTAAAGGATCTGTTGAGAGCCACACGTTGACGACGAGAGGAGAGGAAATCAGGAAGCCAAGTGTGGAGTTGACCTTGGATGCCATTGGCAAAGTATTGTCGTGTCCAGTGGGTGTAACCCCTTACCTGGACGGATGGCAATGCTTCTCCCTTCGACTCAACTCGATGGATGCCAGACAGTATGAAAACCATGAGATATTTCCAGAGAGACTGCCGTGATCTCATATCTGACATTGAGGGCCTCCATCCATTGTTGGGAGGCCGATATTTTTTAGATCAAGCCTATCAAATGAAGCAACACTTCCATTCATTCAGATTTGCACGACTCATCGTATTTCAAAACACCGTGCCACAAACCGGTCCCTCAACAATCTCTGCAAGCAAATGTAAAACATGCAGCCATTGATTACAATGCCAACCATACATCAGTTGAAGTGGTAAATACGCCTGGATATTAGATGTATAACTTGAGTGTTTTGACATGACTTTAATTTCATTTTCAAGATCTTTTATTTCCATCACTCATATTAATTGGTAAATATGAAAATGAATTGTCCCAAGTGGAACAGATGCTCGTTTCCCAATTTAGGTCTGGCATAGTTGGGCTTCATTCGGTGAAGGTTGGGGGGAGTGGGTTTAGGGGATTTAAAGGGACTGACAGACATCGTCATCACTTTAAAAACTCTTCCCGACTTCGTCGGAGACGAGCTAAAAAATGGATTCCACTGTTGAGGTGATGTCATTTATCCGTGAAAATATTGTGAAAAATCAAACAAAGTTATCAAGCACTTCCTTTGGACACCGAGCTCTGCAGATTCGATTGTTTCCTCTCCAGCAGTGAATACTTGTAAATCCTGAAACGAGAATCCATGTACATGGCAATCAATTTAGTGAACATTCGAGATCTTTCAGACAAGTTCAGTTACTGTATAAACGTATCATTCAACAGTGACTGAAGTCTTGTCTCAAAAAAAAATTCAAGACTGATACTCACTTGTCATACACAAAACCAGACACCCCATCCCTGTGCTGATTATTTTGGTTCTCCAGGTTATTCTCCAGGTTATTTGTGTCCTTTCCCCAGCAGAGGATGAGAAATCCCAAAGTTCTGGATTTCTTTGTGTTTCAAGGTTCCTTCCAAGGTCTTCAGTGTGGAAATTAACACCTTGGACACACCAAGCATCAAAAGGAAGAAAGGTTAAGGATACCGTTACTTTGGTTCCTCTTAATATCGAGGAATACTCATTGTTTCACAAGGGATACTCCAACACAAATGTATTCCATTTTCAGTAATATCAAAACTCCATTGGAAAGTCCATTATCATGGTGGATTCTTTCACTGAGTCTTCAGCACATTTCGTACTTCGACACAAATGCATGGTTTTATCACACATCAACCTCTCTTGGTTGGAGGCCGAGTCATTGTCAGCGTGCAACCAACACAGGAAGATCGGTGGACTCCATTTTCAATCATCTTATTCCACCCACCATCTCCCACCCATGTCTAATCATCCATCCCCAGCTCCAACAATGCTTCGCCACCCCAACATTGAGGTCTTACAAAAACTCTCACCTGGTTAACCTCTACAAGGCCAAACTGAATGCTCACCTTCCATCCTTGATACTACTTTTCTTTCTGTAGTGTGTGTAACTGTCTGAGTGGACTCATGCTCTTCCCTTCCACTTTTCCCAAGACTGATGATGTCCATCACCACCTTATTACTTTTCCTACACTCACTCCCGATCTCTAATAATGCTGCTACCATCCCACCCACATGGGTTTTCCCCTCACTGCATTCCCTTTCTCATATTGCAATGGATTTATGCATTTTCCTTTGTATTCTCGATGCATACTCTGCTCTGCCTGGCTGTCAGACCGATTCATCAAAGGTAAATATTTTATTTATCACCCTTGATCAAGTGAAATGAATCGAAAATCTAAAACATGTGGTAGAAAGGTAGAGTGGATTACCAGGAGGTTGTGTCATTGGGTGTAGTGCATGGCAACATCGCTGCTGAGGTTACGGTGTCCATCAACTCGGCAAACACATTGGGGGTACCCTGAGTGAAAAACAACACTGGGAATCTGTTCTGTTTGCGTCGTATCCTGGCAGACAATGACGTGAAAATTAAAGCAGGTATGACAGCAAAGGTTGTTCAAGAGGGGAGTCCCTTCAAGCATCAAGCAAAACATCCCCTCCAAACATGTGGATGAGTGTCTGTGAGTGACGACAAAGTTGAGTCTCACCATTTCTAACAGCAAGTAACGAGTACGTGGCTCTGCAACCCCAAGTAACCAATTCTATTGGAAGCACGTTTATATTTTTAACTTTGGACTCAATGATTACACACAAGAACATACAGCGATTAAAACTGGTGTACAGTCGCTTTCGCTACTTCACTGGATCTTAAAATTGGTTGGAATTGACTTGGAGCTTCCAATAATGAAGGATAACGAAGGACCCCCAGGAAGAATAATTTATTGATACCTCTGATGTCATACATCACATGCTATGGCAGTAATAATGTATGAAAGGAAAAAATTTGGACATCTTCTTCCCCAAAACCATCCAACAAAATTTTTTTAACTCGTCACATGTCATCATCTCCCCATGGGGTATATCAGGTGATAACCATGACATCATCGGTGAAGTGGTATTCAAGCCAGAAGTTGAATCAAAATCTGAAACTTCATACATCTGATCGACGATGTGATTCAAGAATTAAATTTCTGATGTCATCAGTCACGTGGTCTGGTCACCATCTTAGTTTAACTGAGAAAACAATTTTAAAAAACCTTCTTCAGAACCGCTTAACAGAGCTGTGAATCACAATTGTGCATGTCCACGTGTAAATGAAGATTAATGTTCGTGTGTTTGTGCGTGTACACACGCCGCCACATCCACATGTCATCTCCTCATGTACGTGTGGATTTGTTGAACAATATTGATATGTATTAACATGAGGAATTGTACAAATTATATTGTGATTATTCCTGTATTTGTGGACATTAAACGTCGTTATTATTCCATTTTGCTTTCCCTAAAAACCTCAACTCATCCCCTAATTTTGTAATAGTCCTGTCCAGTTAAATATCAGGGAAAATATTTTCAATCGATTCATTACATCACAGTGCTGTCGTTCTTTGAGATGAAGTATTCCCTTGATGTACTCACAAGTTGATGTGATTTGTTAGAAAAGTGAGATCCCACCCCCGGGTCCCCTTGATGGGTTGTGTGGGCCCATGTTATCTGGGGGCTCCATGCAGTGCATAGGTTGCATGGCCCTCACTCCTCTTTCCGGGCCCACGTTGATCTTGGGTCCAAGGCACGGGTCCTGCGTGCCTGTGCATTAATCCGCCACTGCACGCAGGTGCCAGCCGCAAATGATGACTCATCTCAGCTCAAGAGCCATGATTGCTTGAAAAGAAACCCACGATAACAAAATCGGAACATAGTAGATTGCCCACAATTGGTTGAAACCCACCACATTTCAGGGTTCACTGTGGAATATGTGTAATATGTCATGAATCAGAGATGCATGATCACAAATCAAATATGTGTGGATATAATGTGTATAATATGTGTAGAAATCATAATCGTGCGTGTGTTAATCAAGATGTGTGTGCGCGCGCGTGTGTGTGTGTGTGTGTGTGTGTGTGTGTGTGTGTGTGTGTGTGTGTGTGTGTGTGTGTGTGTGTGAGTGTGTGTGTGTGTGAGAGAGTGTGTGTGTGTGTGTGTGTGTGAGTGTGTGTGTGTGTGTGTGAGTGTGTCTGTGTGTGTGGAACTGTGGAATATGTGTAATATGTCATGAATAAGATATGTGTAGAAATCATCATCGTGCGTGTGTTAATCAAGATATGTGTGCGTGTGTGTGTGTGTGTGTGTGTGTGTGTGTGTGTGTGTGTGTGTGTGTGTGTGTGTACACGCCGCCACCACCAGATGTCATATACTCATCTCCACTTGCAAGTCTTTAAGACTGAATGGAACATTCCGTGGTCCTGAAGCATCCACCTTCACACCAACAAGGAACCACAACACATGCACCAAACCACAGATGAATCCGGAACCAAAAGCAAAATCCCAGCTTCCATCCTGGAATTCCAAGGGTAATGACAATCTTGGAGATAGCAATGGTGGTGATAAATTTACTATCAGTGTTGCAAGACATAACAACTTGGTTGAGTAATGCAAATTCAGTAAGTAAGTAAATAACTAACTAACTAACTATCTGAAGTAAAAGCAAATCAAAGACGGTTGGCCCTTTTCATCATTCCCATCTGATCTTAAGGCTCATGATACGGCAATGCCAGGTTTGAATCCCATTTGCTTTTTCTCCCTTTTCATTATCTACAAACGTTCTTGTAAATCGATTTGAAAGTGCATTATCCTCACCTCTTTGTCCCACGTGTGATTTATGTCCAAGCTCCACCTTGGGTCTTACATCAATTTGAGTCATTATTTCATATGCAGCCTGTGGCTGCTGGTTGCATCAATGCTGAGAGTGTGGCGGTGCCACTGATGCATTGCCCCTGTTTTCAGTAAGCTGGTCCTCATTTCGCTGACCTCGGAAGGAAGACAGGCTGAATCAACCCACCTGGTGTTATTTAATGAGACGATGGGCTCAAACGCAAGTCCCAAAGATCTTCAGTCAATCGTTATTCAAAAATATATAAATATCATTAATATACACGAAATATAAAAGTGAAATGAACAGACTCACTTTCAACTGCAAAAGCCACTTTATCTCAAGACTCAACTTTATATTGAACGTTATCTCAAGATCCATCAAAATATCTCCTGTTCTCCCTCCGCTTCAATCGGTTCATCTAACCAGATGCTTGTCAAAGTAGACATCTCTCTGGCTGTTACGACAGAACCTCCTCAGCACCGTGGAGTCTGGCATTTCACTCAGGCCGACTGGCAGGGACTTCAAGCAGCCATCAAGCTTCTAGAATCTAGACTGGTCTCCCATCTTCACTTCCCCCGACATCAACTCGTCCTGGGAATTTCTTTTTGAGAAATTCTCTCTCTCTCTCTCTCTCTCTCTCTCTCTCTCTCTCTCTCTCTCTCTCTCTCTCTCTCTCTCTCTCTCTCTCTCTCTCTCTCTCTCTCTCTCTCTCTCTCTCTCTCTCTCTCTCTCTCTCTCTCTCTCTCTCTCCCCCCTCTTTCCCCCTCCTCTCCCCCCTCTCTCTCTCTCTTTCTCTCTCTCTACCTCTCTCTCTCTCTCGCTCTCTCACTCTCTCTCTCTCCCTCTCACAGCTCAAATGAGCTAAGGTCCTCATCCTCTTAAGGGTGACGTCATAAAAACGAATATGACATCATTGTGATGTATCAGGTTTGCGATAAATTATCTGTCCTAATGCCCGGCTTGATTCCCGCAAACAAAATTCAAACAGCTTGCCGAGTTTCGGACATAATGGTATCGGCGATTACCATCAGCGGCGATATTATGACGTCAACTTTTTTTCTTGGAAGAATTTCCAAAATCAGAGATGGTTCCTGCCTGCGCGTGGGCTTTCTGCATATACACAGTAAGTTTCACGAAGATCCGATGAAAACTCTGGGTTGTGAAACAAAAAATGTCAAAAAATAGGAATGACGTCATAAAAAAGTGAGAGGACGTCATAGTGATGTATCATATGTGCGGTAACTCATCTCTGCTAATGCCCTGTTCGATTCTCGCAAACAGCATTCAAAAAGCTTGCCTATTTTCGGCGATAATTTTTAAGGCGATTTCCATTTGCAGAGATATTTTGAATTCATAACTTTTTTTTCTGGGAGGAATTTTCAAAATCTGAGATGGTTACTATCTGCGCAGGGTATTTTTATATATATATATACGCCAAGTTTCGGGAAGTTTCGATGAAAACGGTAGGCTGTGAAACAAAAAAGTGCACAAGAAGATGATGAAGAACAACAACGTGTGTAAGACTTAAAGATCCTCCACGAGGATCTCAAAATGAACAGATTTATCCCATCTCGTCTTCAGTTGTCCTACCCTTCCTCCCGCCCATGGTACACTGAAGCTTGTGGCGAGGCAGTTGTCCTGAAACAACTTGTCTTCACCTCATGGAAGGCTAATCCAACTGAAGGCAATCTCGGTTCCTTCCACAAAGCTCGTAACAAGCGTGTCTACCCTCAGGAGAGCCACAAAACAACATCTTTTAAATCTCAAGTCTGAACTCTCAAGCCTGTTTCCCTCCTCCAAAACCTGTTGGCATCTGGTTCAGTCTGTTTCTGGTGTATGTTCCCCCTCCCTCCCCTCCCTTACCTCAAATGGCCGCACAGCTGACAATGCACGTGATAAAGGCTGAATGCCGAAACTCTGTGTTTGCTTCTAAATCTTGTGTTCCAAACCCATCGCTTTCTGTACCCACCTTACCCAGTCACAGTGAGCTGTCCCTGGACTGTGTGTCCTTTTCTCCTGACAAGGTGGAGAGCTTGCTTTCAAACTTTGACTCAGATTCTGCAACCGGTCCAGACGGCATCAGCCCATGTATCCGAAAAACCTGCTCCTCTGCTCTTGCTCACCCTCTCTCTGTTCTATTCACCCTCACATTTGCTCAAGGTCATCTGGCATCTGCTTGGAAATCAGCAAACATTACCACACTGCATGAAAAGGTGCAAAAACATATCCCTGCAATGACAGACCAATCAGCCTTCTCCCAATCATGAGCAAGGTTATGGAATCCATCCTCGCTTCAGATGTTAAATCCTTCCTCTTTTCCAACGGCTTGATTTCCGATCATCAATTTGGTTTCAGACCAGGTCACTCTACCCTGGATATGCTGCTTCTGCTCTCCCAACAATGGATGGAGGGCCTCATTGCCAGACAGGAAATCCGAGCCGTATCCCTAGACATATCACGTGCTTTTGACACAGTCTGGCACCCTGCCCTGCTCACCAAACTATCTTCCCATGGTATCCAAGGCCATCTCCCCACATGGCTCACAGACTTCCTCTCTTGTCACAGCCAATGAATGGCCCTAAATAGAGTTCTCTTATCCCCTCTTCCTGTCCAGACTGTAGGTCCTCAAGCTGGTGTTCTGGGCCCTGTTCTTTTGCTGGTTTTCATTTCACACTCTCACTATGTCTATCCGAAATGACCGTTTAGAAGCCCCCCCCCCCCCAACAATCAACGTTCTCAATAATCCTCTGAAAGAAGTCCTTTCCTTCAAGCTTCTGAATCTCACTATCTGCCATGATCTTTCCGGGGAAAGCCACATCTCTAACCTGGCCTCCAAAACCAGTCGCCAACTGGGAATCCTCCATCCTGCAAGGTGCTTCCTCAGCCCACCTGAGCTCCTGACCACACACAAAGCTTTCGTCCACAGCTTTATGGAGAACTGCTCTCATACATTTCCATGTAAAGAGATACTGCAGACCCACAAACTTGGTAAAAATATTTTTCACGTGACAAACAGAAAAACGAACCCAAACCCGACGTCCTCTCCTCTGGCGAGGGTAAAAATAGGAATTCACAAACACCTTCCTTAAACACCTGAAAAATCAATGATGTGAAATAATCAAAAAATATCAAAAACGTACCTCATGGGAAATAAAATTATCTTCCATTTTGACCTCATTCACTGTCATTTCATTCTTGCAGTCTCAGTCTTGTGGTATTCCGCTGTGGGTCAAAAGATAAATGATAGTGGATACGTGAGATGGAATGAACAAATGAACCCTGGCGTTGGTGCCCCCTACCAACCTCTCTCTCTCTCTCTCTCTCTCTCTCTCTCTCTCTCTCTCTCTCTCTCTCTCTCTCTCTCTCTCTCTCTCTCTCTCTCTCCTGTTCCTTTTGTTCAGTTGTGTCTTGATTCATTCTCCGTTCTTTCTCTTTCACGAGCCTTCACTCTGAATGACGAAAAAAACCTCTTCAGTCTTAAAATGAAACCAAGATTGACCTTCCCTCCATCCACTCATTGTCTTCCTCGGTGTTATCTCGACCTTGGAGCATGATGATGAAATGATGGGAATTTTATGCCAAACCAAGCAATTGTTCCACCTGCTGGAATGAGACAGAAAAGTGTTCCAGCAGTGGGACCGTTCATGGTGTGAATGAGGCACGAGTTTCTCTTTTATTTTGTCCTTCGTGCTGTTCCCTCCAGTTGAAGATGGCTGGTTGTTCATCATCACCTAATGGTGAAGCTCGTGGCAATTCGAATCATTTCTTTCATCTGTATAACCAACATCGTCTGTCCCAGGTATGTTTATTCATCCCCACATTAATATGCACACCTCACGGTCTGATTTTCCACTTTCCTAAACAAACGAATAAATTATAAAAACACAATCAGTAAACCTCTTCCTCCATCAAATATCTTGTGCAAAATATTCCAAAACATTTATTTTTCTAATGGGACCTCACCTTGAGAACATACCACCGATATGCAAGAAACGTGTTCAGGTCGTCCCTGCACCCCCCTCCAAGGTGATGTGTCGATTGTGTGACTTCAACATACCGAGCGAAGTACTCGTCCGGGAAACTCGCCCGAGCGTCTCTGTCAAGGTCTGAGGTGGGAAACAGGTGGCAATAAATCACGGAACGAATGTTCTCTGAATATTGTTTTCAGCAAAACCTGAGTGATTGTGAAACACAAATGAATGAGAGAAAAATATCCACTGGGAAAAGCAAAGAACCTGGAAAAGATAAATTATAAACAACACTGGAGAACTCCTTATGTGATGAGGAAATAATCTATTTTCTTGGAACAAAAGTGTCCGTCCGTTTATTTATAAAAATGTCTGTTTTAAAAACTCGTCTTTCCCGCAGATGAAGAGGAAGAAACAGGACTTGGAACTTCAACATAGCAGTTCCAACGGTGAGATGGGAAGAACCCTTTAAAGTAAAGGACGACGTCGACGACGACTACTGCAACTACTACAACGATGACGACAACTTCAACAACTACTACTGCAACTACAACTTCTACTTATAAAAGATCCTTTTTTTGTGTTTCACTTACTTTAACATCCTCACTGAGAATCACAGATACCCGTGCAATATGTTTGTGAAGTACAACCAGCTATCTTCTCATTAATGTAGTAATAAATACAAGCCTTGTCATAATAAACAAGGAAGTTGTAAAAACACCAACTGGTAATGTTCCATCACTGACGGTTACCTCAGCAGAACATCAACTGTTCAATGCGACTTCGACAGAGTGCACAGCGGGACCATCCCAAGCGGTGACGGTACATTTCTCGCAGGCACCACACACAGAAAAAGTGGTCACAGGGATGACACCTGTGTGGAGCAACTGCGATGTCTTGGCAAATGGAACAGGTGAGATTCTGCAGATGCTCCTTCTTCTTCTCCTTCTCTATTATGTTTGATTCCACCTGTAATCGCAAAATACAGAAATCACTCTCATGGTCGTGGAACACTTGTGTGGAAATATACTATTTCTATCCAGAAACATGAACAATCGCAGCATCATCGATATTCATAATTGGTGATACTTGATGATTGATATTTGACCAAATATTCACGTACGATTCAGGTGTGTGATGTGGAGGTGAATTGAGAGTTTTTAAAAGGTGAGTAGGTAAATAGAGGTAAATAAAGAAAAGGGAATGATCAACTGGTGAGAAGTGTGGAGTAAAATGAAGGGGTTTGGAGGGGGATAAGAGTGAGAGATATTTACAAGAAATTACCAGAAACCATTAACCAAAGATAGAATTGTTCAATGTTCTTGTGGATTTCCACATGTTGTGTTCGTCTTGGATATCAAAATTTCTCAATTTTAAAACAAAAACACTTTTTGAAATAATAAAGGGTTAAATAAAAGATCAAACATCATCACAATGTTGAACATCTTTAACCTTTATTTTTATGAGTTCAACACGTGATCTTGAACCCGAATACCAAAGTGCAAGATTTTCAAAATTCATGAAAGACTCAGCAATGGCAACTTGGCCTGAAAAACCAAAATGGACGATCATACAAGGAGCTGCTTCTTCAACCCCTAAATAAAGCAGAACCTCCACCATCGCACCTCCCCCACCCCCTCAACACACACACACACACACACACACACACACACACACACACACACACACACACACACACACACACACATACATACACACAAACACACAAACACACACAAACACACACAAACACATACAAACACACACACACACACATACATACACACACACACACACACACACACACACACATACATACACACAAACACACACAAACACATACAAACACATACACACACATACATACACACACATACACACAAACACATACACACACATACACACACATACATACACACAGACATACACATACACACAAAAACACACATACATACATACAAACACACACACACACACATACACACACACACACACACACACACACACACACACACACACACACACACACACACACACACACCCTCTAACCCAACATACTTTTAATTGTTCACAATTGTTTTCTTCCTCTCTGTTCTTTCTTGACTTCCTCCCTTTGCTGAACCACTTCCGGATCTTCCGGAAAGGTTTTGATTTTTTTTCACCAACTCTCTCCCCCTGTGAAGACGAAGGAGCTGAAGAATTGTTTTCCATCTCAACATCTTCGATCTACGGGATTAGTAAGGAACACACAAACCACATGTGATGAGTAAATTAAACATTCAAACTCAAGATCTTGATGAATAAACCAACAGGTTGATCAAAATGGTGAAAAATCCTTCACCCTTGGCATTCCAAAGATGGTTTTACATCAAAACTCATTTTTACTATTTTGTTTGTTTGGATAAAAGGGAGGGCTGGGGGGGGGAGGGTGAATTTGAGGTGATTGTTGGTATTTTTGTGTATGTAATATGTAGACTTCCCCCAAAGGTTTGTCATGTCCAGGTTCGGTTGTGTGATTTGATCTATGAGTTGTTGTGCTGCTGTGTCCAACCAAATCAGATACAACCATTAATAAATTAAATAAATGTGAAAGTAAAAGGTTGTAAAGTTTGTAAATGAACTCATCCCACGTTAGATGGTTACCATTCATCGTTGTTACGGTGAAGTTAACTTGTTACCATGAACTGTTGGTAAAGAGTATAAAATGTAAATATCTGACGTGAGTGATGAGTGTTCGATGTTCTTTCATGGATTTATTTTGTTATCTTTTAACATTCCCAATTGGTTGTTATTGTTACTGTAACTGTAACTCACTCCGTGGATGATGGTGCGGACGGTTTATCTGGTTCTCCACGTTTATTTAGATTGTTCCGTTTACCCTGAACAATGGTTATGTTGATGGACGAGTGAACAACGAACAGGAACAGTCGATAATGTTCGGATTTAATCGGCAGTGAAAGAATCACGAATGAATAACGAAGATCTGTTCCGACAGCTTGAAAGAAAAGAAAAACCCGATCGAGTTCCCACGTCAACTATTTACACATGTGACGAATCAAACTAGTGACAGAACAGTAAGTGAAGGCCCATTATCGATAAACCAATTATAATTATTACCTCAGGATTCTCCTCTTCGTTCCTCCTTGTATTTTTCCTCCTCTTTCCACAACACCACATCGTGTTTCCTTCTCTGGAAGTTTACAAGAAATGGTTCTTACAATCGAGAAAGCTCCAGAAGGTTCGAACGTCGTGGACGACAAGTGGAACAACACGGCCACACGACCCGCTCAAACCAACGACGTTCAGAACTGGAACAACAAAGCTTTGTGTGTCACAATGGGAGGGGGCGGGGCTTCATCTCCATGGTTACCATCAACAACAACAGTGTATCGAATAAACAAAAACACTGATGACGTTTCCTTACATATTGATTTTGGGAAACATGGATTTTAAATAAAAAATTAATCGATTTCTATTCGGATCGTGAGAGAGGATCAGTTTTCCCTTCGTCATTTTCCCGTTTTCTCATTTTATTTCATCAAAGCCTCGTGTTGGCTTCGTGGTTAGGATGGTGGCTTGGGATCCCAGGGTCCTGAGTTCAAGCCCCGTTGGCTGCTGAATTAACACCAGGGGGTTGACTCAGCCTGTCATCCTTCCGAGGTCGGCAAAATGAGTGCGTGTACTGGTCCTGGTGTATGCCCCGGTTAGAATAGGTGTACCATATCCCTGTGTGTCGTAAGAGGCGACCAGGGTTGGCGTCAGGAAGGGCATCCGGCCATAAAACATTGCCTCAAGAAAAAGCCAAACCCCTGTGCAGCAGGGAAAAATGGCTGTAAAAACGGTCATTTTTTTTATATATTATTCATTTCATTTCATCCCGACCGCGCAGAGAGCAGTGAGATACCATGGTTACCGTCTGTGTGACGATCAAACAAAGTGGGAAATCAAACTTACTGGTTATCAGAGGGTTATGGAGGAGTAAATAACAGGAACAATAACAAATGTAACATGTTCGGTCGGGTGGTGTAACAGGCGATGGGTAACATCGCGGTGAAACCCGGAATTTATTAATCTTTTTTTAAACGTCTTTAAACATATATTAAAATATAATTATATATTTAAACCTCTTTAAACGTTTATTAAAATGTAATTATTTATTTAAACCTCTTTAAACGTTTATTAAAATATAATTATATATTTAAACCTCTTTAAACATTTATTAAAATGTAATTATATATTTGAACCTCTTTAAACGTTTATTAAAATATAATTATATATTTAAACCTCTTTAAACGTTTATTAAAATGTAATTATATATTTAAACCTCTTTAAACATATATTAAAAATATAATTATATATTTAAACCTCTTTAAACGTTTATTAAAATATAATTATATATTTAAACCTCTTTAAACGTTTATTAAAATATAATTATATATTTAAACCTCTTTAAACGTTTATTAAAATGTAATTATATATTTAAACCTCTTTAAACGTTTATTAAAATGTAATTATATATTTAAACCTCTTTAAACGTTTATTAAAATGTAATTATATATTTAAACCTCTTTAAACATGTATTAAAATATAATTATATATTTAAACCTCTTTAAACGTTTATTAAAATGTAATTATATATTTAAACCTCTTTAAACATTTATTAAAATGTAATTATATATTTAAACCTCTTTAAATGTTTATTAAAATGTAATTATATATTTAAACCTCTTTAAACATATATTAAAATGTAATTATATATTTAAACCTCTTAAAACGTTTATTAAAATGTAATTATATATTTAAACCTCTTTAAACGTTTATTAAAATGTAATTATATATTTAAACCTCTTTAAACGTTTATTAAAATGTAATTATGTATTTAAACCTCTTTAAACGTTTATTAAAATATAATTATGTATTTAAACCTCTTTAAACGTTTATTAAAATAATATGGAATACGCAAAGCCGAGAAGCGAACGTAGAATTCTTCTTACATTCGCTTCTTAAATATATATCAAATTAAACAGTCTTTTTGCTCTGAAAAAATAAATATTACCTCAACATTACCTTCACAACGACAACGACACCGCCAAGAACAGGATCTCATCTAAAAAAATTAATATTACCTCAACATTAGCTTCACAACGACAACTACACCGCCAAGAACAGGATCTCATCTAAAAAAATTAATATTACCTCAACATTACCTTCACAACGACAACTACACCACCAAGAACAGGATCTCATCAAAAAATTAATATTACCTCAACATAACCTTCACAACGACAACTACACCGCCAAGAACAGGATCTCATCTAAAAAATTAATAATACCTCAACATTACCTTCACAACGACAACTACACCACCTGGAACAGGATCTCATCTAAAAAAATTAATATTACCTCAACATTACCTTCACAACGACAACTACACCGCCTAGAACAGGATCTCATCTAAAAAAATAAATATTACCTCAACATTACCTTCACAACGACAACTACACCGCCAAGAACAGGATCTCATCAAAAAATTAATGTTACCTCAACATTACCTTCACAACGACAACTACACCGCCAAGAACAGGATCTCATCTAAAAAAATAATAATACCTCAACATTAGCTTCACAACGACAACTACACCGCCAAGAACAGGATCTCATCGAAAAAAATACTGGATTGAACGTAGAATTCTTCTTACATTCGCTTCTAACTTTACCTATAACTTGTTCACAACTGTAAACGCAATTTCCGGTTACTTCGGCCTGGATTCGGGATCAGCGATCAAATAATGTCAATCACGATTAAAAATTATTTTTTGATGATGCGGGAGATATCTTTATTAAAATCAGTGGAGGAAATATACACCATGTCTGATATTGTTTGGGTCTTTCATGTCTCCGACGATGCCTTTGTCTCCCGGCATGTATCATTCGGAAACCGAAAGTATCATGACAAAACCGGAAACAAAAAAAAAACAGAAGCAAAAAACAACCGGAAGGAAAAGGGTCAGAAGCAACGACACGGATTCGAAATCGTCAGGGGTATTGTGTTGTTATTGTTTTTTTTGTTGTTGTGTTGTTGTTGTTGTTGTTGTGTCCTATTCTATCATGTGCACGCGTTCAGTATGAAGCTCACTGCGTTCGCTATAATTGTATATTTAAACCTCTTTCAATGTTTATGAAAATATAATTATATATTTAAACATCTTTGAACGTTTATTAAAATATAATTATATATTTAAACACTGTATTACACAAATCACTTTCATCATACTTCCAAAAACCTCCAGTTTTACAGGGTGTGTTCAGTTGGTGAGTTTGTTGTGGAAAACTCGCCAAGTGGCTGAAGCACTCAAATAAGCACTTCGCGAGAAACCGTTCATAAGGAACGGCCGGCTTGGCGAGCGCCAGCTTCCTGCTTGGAAAATGAACACACCTGAGCACTTGGAAAGAATTAATTATTTTATTTTATTTTTACAATCTTTACTCGTCCCCGTTGGACTTGGTTCGATCAGGGGTCCAAGTCCTTTCGATGGGGGTCTACTCCACGGACGGTGTCCCCCAACGTACTGGGTTGGGGTCTCTTGAAACAAGGAAATCCAACACAGGTGGAGGCCATTCAGCCCATCACACCTGCACGAACACCACACTAATTTATCTACACAAGATTTAAGGAGGAAAAAGCAAAAAAAATGTTTTTAATTTATGAAATAATGTTGTTTTTTTTCTTCCCCTCGGGGGTGGAGGCATGCGATTCGTTAAAAATCCACAACATCAAACACACAACCCTCCCCCTACCCCCCCCCCTTGACAAGACCCCCACCAACAGCGCTCTGGACACATACACACAAACACCCATCAATGCTCAAACTACCTAAAAGTCAAACCAACATCCCCATACCCCTGAAACTCTATAACTTCCAAGGTACCGATCTAATTCTAATTTAAACTTATCGACTGTTTCTGCTGCCACAACCTTTCAAGGGAGACCATTCCAAGCATGAACTACTCTCTTGGTGAAAGTACCCTGTCTTACTACCGTCTTAACTCTCCTCTTCTTTACTCCCAGGCTATGGCCCCTGGTCCACCCACTGTCTTCTCTATTAAATTATTAATCTGCACTTATTTTATCGATACCTTTCATTTTCTTGAACATCTCGATCATATCTCCTCGAAACCGCCTCCTTTCTTGGTGAAAGCCCTGTCTCCTTCAGCCTCTTCTCAAAGCTGAGTCGAGCTCGGCCTGCAATCAATCTATTGGACCTATTCTGAACCCTCTCCATGAGAGTGATGTCCTTCCTGAGTTGTGGTGACCAAACCTGCACAAAATATTCCAGATGAGACCCTCACTAAAGTCCTGTACAATGTTAACACCACCTCTTGTGATTTATAAATGATCCCTCTCCAAATACAACCTCAAACCCTATTTACTTTCCCAAGAACTCTCTGGCACTGTGCTGCCTTCTTCCCTCCCATATCTATTACCACCGCCAGATCCTTCTCCTGTGTGACGCACTACAAAATTTCCCCTTGCATCCTGTCATCTCTATTTTCATTGTTCTTCCCCATCCCCAACACCTTACACAAGCTCAGGTTAAATTACGTCTGCCAGTCGATTGCCCAATCCATACAAGTATCAATACTTTCCTGTATCTGATCATCACCCCCTCTGCTATCCAGCTCACCTTTAATCTTTGTATCATCTGCAAATTTGGAAAGCTTACTCTTTCCCCATTGTCCAAATCATTGATGTAAATAATGAATAATAATGGTCCGAGTAATGATCCCTGATCTACCCCGCTACTTACACCCTCCCAGCAAGACATACTCCCACTCACAGCCACTCGTTGCTTCCGACCACGAAGCCAGTTTGCAATCCAATTCGCTACCTGACCAACCACTCCACAAGCCCTCACTTTGGTTACAGCCTCCGATGTGGTACCTTCTCAAATGCCTTCTTCATGTCCACATATACTTTGTCCACTGCGTTTCCATCATCCACCCAATCAGATACTGCTTCATAGAACTCTAAAATATTTGTTAAACAGGAACTACCTTTGGTCAACCCATGCTAATTACCTTTAATTAGTTTGTATTTGTTTAAATTGTTCCTCATCTCATCATTAATTCATGTCTCCAACACCTTCCCCACAACTTAAGTCAAACTAACCAGTCTATCGTTTCCCAATTCTTCTCTGGATCCTTTCTTAAACAATGGCATTACATTTGCGACCTGTCCAAACTCCTGGGAACGATTGAAAATATCCTTTCACATTTTGCTTTCCTGCTCAGCAACCTCCATCAATAATCTCAGGTACATATTATCTGGACCGGAGCCTTATCGACTCTGAGATTACCTTGCTCTTCCTTCACTTCCTTCCCTCCAACCTGGATCTTCTGTAAAAGTCCTTCTTCACCTCCTTGATAGATAGTCTCAGATGTTGGCAATTCTCGTGACTGTTTTTGTGTCAAAGTTGAAGAAAAATACGTGTTTAATAAGCCTGCCATCTCACTTTCATCACTAACCTCTCTCCCGGTGCTATTCCTCAATGGGACCACACTGGTCCGAACCTGTTCTTTTCCCTGGATGTATTAAAGAATGCCTTGCTATTGTGCTTAATATTCTGAGCTATGTCCTTCTCATTCTGTGTTACTTCGATAATTATATAAATCTAACTCCAGTCCTGTTATATTAAACGTAATAAATAAATGACTTCTGCTTCTCCTTAATAGCTGTTCCTCATCTCGCCACTCAACCACCCTGGTGTCTTTCTTCTTCTAATTTTACACCTCATTGCAATGTACTTACTCTGCACACTGCACATTTGCTCCTTGAAGGTTTCCCTTTTCTCTGGTGATGATTGTCCTGTTGTTAGAGTATCCCAATCTACATCACCCAATTCTCTCCTCATCCCCTCAAAGTTTGCCTTCCTGAAATCTAATAGCCCTACCCTACTATCCTGAACTCTAACCCTGAACACAATCTTTGCACACACAATGTTATGGTCACTTGCTCCAAAATGCTCCCTGACCTCCACCTCCTCCACCAGATTGGGATCGTTACTGTAGATACAGTTACACAACGTCAGTACAATTTCAGAACATTTATTCACATACAAGACATATTTATTATGTGCACATAGGAGTTTCTGAACAGACAAACATTCCAGAAATATCAATACAATTGGAGAATCTTCGTCTTTATATCATTTTCAGGAAGACAGTTTTTTATCATTTTCTGGCACTGATGCCAGTTCACCCGGTCTTGACAATTTCCAGGTGAACCTGATCTTCAGTTTTCTTTGACAGCTCCTGCTTAAGTGGTTGGAACACATGTTCAAATCCAGACATTTTAATCACACAGAATGCCAGAATGACGTCAAACACCAATTCTAATGGCCATTAAAACAGGTTTCCATCCTATGTCAGTGAAAAAGTTAATCTGCTTCTCCCAAAACTGGGAAGATATATTATCTTGAAGCGACTGGAGCTTCGTGGAGACATCTGGACATTTTCTTAAATCCACATTCCAAGTTGTTTGTGTCTTTTATGAAAATTATTTACATAGCTTTACATGACAGGCAATTCTTCTTTATATTCAACTTACTGGCAAAGTTCAAGCTCTTTACACTTTCAATATACAGGTGATCTTTTTGTACAGAGGAGAAATATAATTATGTTCATTCCAAATGGATTCATACTTAAAACATCATATCATATTTTAGTACTTTTTATTTCAGGATTAATATATTTTATTTTAATATCAAGTTTTAATCATCATCAATTTATTTATTTTATCACCCACAAATCCATAATGATAAAATGTATCTTCATGACTAAAAGGAGGTCGAACACTGCACTCCCACTCGTGGGCTTATCGTAAAACTTGGTTAAAAAGCAATCCTGGACGAAAACGAGGAAATCCTCATCCACTCTGCCCTTTCCCTGATCCTCCACCCAAACTATCCCTGGCAAGTTAAAATCCCCCATAATCAATGCTCTTCCCTTACCACATGCCCTCCTGAGTTATTCACGTACTCTTCCTTCTCACCCGGAGCTTTATAAAATCATCCTTCCAGTATTTTCCTGCATTCACAATGTCTAATCTCGACCCAAATTGAATCCTCAACATTTATTCCTTCCTTAATGTCAGCCCTTTCTCTTGATACAATGCTGTCCTTTACCCAGGTTGCTACTTCTCTTCCTCCTATTCTCTCCTTCCGATCACACCGATACACCTTGGAGCCTTCGAATCCTGTCCTCCAGTAACTCTCCTGAAACTATGTCTCACTCACTGCAACTATATCGTACACCTCGCTATCTATTTTGGCTTCAAGGTCTTCCATCTCATGATTTAAACTTCTGGCATTGGTGGAGAATATATTTCACTTTTCCCTTCCTGAAATTCTATTTTCGTGCCTGTACTTACTCATCACAATTGCATCATCTGTTCCTTCCTGAATACCTTCCCCACCCTCCGCTTACCTAAAAAAGCCTGAATTCCTTTCTCAATTCCTACTGCAAACCTTGCTGCCCCCTTTCTATTTAACATATGACCATCATTCTGGAAACACTGCCTTTGTCCCCGAAATGATTCCCACTAATGTCAGGTGTTGACTTAATGGTTTGGGCGATGCGCTTGGAAACCGGGCGTCCTGAATTCAAATCCCACTCAGCTGTTTAATTAATACGAGGTGGGGTGAACTCGGCCTGTCATCCTTCCGATGTCGGCAAAATGAGTATTAGCATCCTGGTATCCTGCATCGGAGTGGCGACCCGTCCATGATTGTGCCCAATAGCCAATGAGACTGCTTAGGCAGCACAAACACTCTGCACAGAGTCTGGTTCCGATGGATGGATTCCCACTGCTTCTTGAATGTAAAACCTTCCTTCCAGCCATTGTTGTCGTCTATCGCTCTGCTCATCATTTCTATATTGTTTCCTAATCTTGGGAGAATCCCAGAAAACATGACCTCACAACCCTTTGCTTTCATGACCAATGTTGTTCAAACTTGTCACACAGATAAAGAATGATGGCTCACGTGTGCACCTCATTTTATTTCGAGATCAGATCCAAGATGGCCGACTGGTGGCCATTTTGTGACTTCAACGTGTCCCCAACCATTTCTCAGACATGGTAACCAACTGGAAGACTGGTGGCCACTTTTTGTCATACATACATATGGGCCAGCCCTTCAACTCCTTCAGAAAAATTATTAAAACAATGGGACAATCGGGGCTTTGACATTTTGTGTCGATTCAGCTTGCTTTATATTAATTCACTGACACAAATCATCTGTCATCATAGTTCAAGAACCTCCATTTCTGGAGGACGTACTTCACTTTAAATAAAGGATCAACGGTGTGGTGCACAAGGGTGATGTTCTCGACTGCTGCTTACCCATCATTAAATTTATCATTTTATTTAAACAAAAGTCGGATAAAGGTGAAACAACAACAACAGCACGGAGGGAGAAATTATATGGAGACAATATAGACATACAAGACATTCAGGCAATGATGAGGGATAAGGGAAATTGCAAAGGGTGGACAAGATGGATACATGAACAAAATTTTTGGGAGGGTTTAGGGTCGTTGAATGGGTGCAGAAAAGATCATGATTTTGGATTGGGGTGGGAGGGGGGGAGTGATGGTGAGCAGCTGTTTTGAAGACCTGGAGGGAAGAATGACATTGATTTGAGTGAGAAAGATGGTTCCACAGGTGGTGAAAAAAAAAAGGAACGAATGAGTGGAGGTGAGCAGTGATCCTGGATTTAGGTTATCTCAACAGAAGGGGTTGTTTATGGACTGTGTGCCATGCACAAACCTTGGGGGGGGGGGTTCTGGGGGAAAAATACGAAAGAGCAGAGGGTACAAGACCAGAAAGGAGGCAGAAGAAGAATCATGGAAGATGCCCAGTCCCAGGAGTTTCAGTGACTGAACCTCCTCAACAGGATTCTGAAGAAAGTGGATGAGGGAGGGCGGGGGTGGAGGCAGTTACCAAACAGTACTTTCGGAGAGAGATCGTGAGAATATGATATTTGTCAGGAATGAAAATCACATTCCAAGTGTATGACCATCTTGTGATTTTGTCAATGTCTGAAGAGAGGGTCAGCAAATGGGTTTTGAGGATTTTCCAGAGTCAGAGATATGACTTTTGAAGATTTGGAATAAGATGTAGGCCAGGAACACTGCCTTGGAGCACTCCAGCCTTGACAAGGAGAAGAGATTAAAGGATCTGTTGAGAGCCACACGTTGACGACGAGAGGAGAGGAAATCAGGACGCCAAGTGTGTTGACCTTGGATGCCATAGGCAAAGTATTGTCGTGTCCAGTGGGTGTAACCCCTTACCTGGACGGATGGCAATGCTTTTCCCTTCGACTCAACTCGATGGATGTCAGACAGTATGAAAAGCATGAGATATTTCCAGAGAGACTGCCGTGATCTCATATCTGACATTGAGCTGCCGTGATCTCATATCTGACATTGAGGGCCTCCATCCATTGTTGGGAGGCCGATATTTTTTAGATCAAGCCTATCAAATGAAGCAACACTTCCATTCATTCAGATTTGCACGACTCATCGTATTTAAAAACACCGTGCCACAAACCGGTCCCTCAACAATCTCTGCAAGCAAATGTAAAACATGCGGCCATCGATTACAATGCCAACC
This sequence comes from Eptatretus burgeri, assembly GCF_056783735.1. NCBI lineage: Eukaryota > Metazoa > Chordata > Myxini > Myxiniformes > Myxinidae > Eptatretus > Eptatretus burgeri. The sequence continues at coordinate 50,381,018 of NC_140977.1, read as the reverse complement.
ATACGTCAGTTGTAGTGTAAATACGCCTGGATATTAGATGTATAACTTGAGTGTTTTGACATGACTTTAATTTCATTTTCAAGATCTTTTATTTCCATCACTCATATTAATTGGTAAATACGAAAATGAATTGTCCCAAGTGGAACAGATGCTCGTCTCCCAATTTAGGTTTGGCGTAGTTGGGCTTCATTCGGTGAAGGTTGGGGGGAGTGGGTTTAGGGGATTTAAAGGGACTGACTGACAGACATCGTCATCACTTTAAAAACTCTTCCCGACTTCGTCGGAGACGAGCTAAAAAATTGATTCCACTGTTGAGGTGATGTCATTTATCCGTGAAAATATTGTGAAAAATCAAACAAAGTTATCAAGCACTTCCTTTAGACACCGAGCTCTGGAGATTTGATTGTTTCCTCTCCAGCAGTGAATACTTGTAAATCCTGAAACGAGAATCCATGTACAGACATGAAGGCAATCAATTTAGTGAACATTCGAGATATTTCAGACAAGTTCAGTTACTGTATAAACGTATCATTCAACAGCGACTCAAGTCTTGTCTCAAGAAAAAAATTCAAGACTGATACTCACTTGTCATACACAAAACCAGACACCCCATCCCTGTGCTGATTCTTTTGGTTCTCCAGGTTGTTTGTGTCCTTTCCCAAGTAGAGGATGAGAAATCCCAAAGTTCTGGTTTTCTTTGTGTTTCAAGGTTCCTTCCAAGGTCTTCAGTGTGGAAATTAACACCTTGGACACACCAAGCATCAAAAGGAAGAAAGGTTAAGGATACCATTGCTTTGGTTCCTCTTAATATCGAGGAATACTCATTGCTTCACAAGGGATACTCCAACACAAATGTATTCCATTTTCAGCAATATCAAAACTCCATTGGAAAGTCCAT
>NC_140977.1:50365120-50375120 GCF_056783735.1 Eptatretus burgeri | reverse complement strand
TCTCTCTCTCTCTCTCTCTCCCTCTCTCAAAAACAGCTCAAATGAGCTAAGATCCTCGTCGTCTTCATGATGACGTCATAAAAACGAATATGACGTCATTGTGATGTATCAGGTTTGCGATATATTACACAGTTCTGCGACCAGAAAATTGTTTCATATTTATTGGGTGAATTTGATCAATTTTTACCTGCTGATTTCAAAAATGACGAAGAAATTATCCTATCACGTATCGTTTCTTCACAAAATCGATCATTGCGTTTTACCAGTGTGCCCGAGTTTGATTATTGTGTTTTACTATTTTATCCTCATGTAATATCCCCTTTCTCTCATCCCATTACTTTTTCTTTGCAGATCTGTACATGATTGGAAACAATCATGGCTTCTTGAGGATGTGCAACCAGCCCAGACAAATTTTGTTACATTTGTGGTGAGTTTATGACTAAGAAACGTTAGAGATACATTACTTACTTTGTTAAAAAATCTTACTATGCCTACTTTGGTGTGAAATTAGGAGACCAAGATAAGACATGGGCTCCTCATAAGGTCTGCTCAATTTGTGTTGAAGAACTAAGACAATGGACAAAATGTACAAAGAAGTCTTTTCGTTTTGGGGTTCCAATGATATGGAGAGAGCCTAAAAATCACAGTGATGACTGCTACTTTTGCTCATGTAAGGTACAAGGACACAATTCAAAGAGTGTGAAAAACATTGTTTATCCAAATCTCTCATCTGCATTGCGACCTGTTGCCCATGGACCAGATGTTCCAGTCCCATCACCACCAGGAAACCTTGAAGACATACACTTAAGTTCTGAGTCAGAAAGCAGCAACAGCAATGATGATGTAGACTTCAATAGTGGTAAAAGTGAAGAACCTCAACTATTCAACCAGTGTGAATTAAATGATCTCGTGAGGGACTTGGGACTTGCAAAGGTGTCAGCAGAGCTTTTAGGCTCCAGACTTAAATCCAAGAGTCTTTTAGCTGCTGGTGCATCATTCTATTGGTATCGTAACCAAGAAAAAGTGTTTGTTCCGTATTTGGCTCAAGAAAATGATTTGGTTTATTGTACAGATCCATCAGGACTAATAGAAACGGTTGGCATAAGTTACAGCCCTGATGAATGGAGACTCTTTATTGACTCTTCAAAGAGAAGTCTTAAAGCAGTTCTTTTGCATAATGGTAATAAATATGCTTCCATCCCTGTTGGACACTCAGTGATCATGAAGGAGACACATGAAAATTTGGTGTTTCTCTTAAACATGATTAAATACAAAGATCACAACTGGATGATTTGCGGTGACTTGAAGATAATTTGCATGTTACTTGGACAACAGTCAGGCTACACAAAGTTTCCTTGTTTCTTGTGTGAGTGGGATAGTAGAGCCAGGGACCTCCATTGCTCTCAAAAACAATGGTCAAGTAGGGATAAGCTTATACCAGGGACAAAGAACATCCTTCAAGAAAGCTTGGTGAATCCGAAAAGGGTTCTTTTGCCTCCTCTACATATAAAACTTGGCATGATGAAGCAATTCGTAAAAGCTTTGCCACAGGATGCAGAAGGCTTCAATAATTTGCGTAGTAAGTTTCATGCTCTATCCGATGCCAAGGTTAAAGAGGGTGTATTTGTTGGACCAGATATAAGAAAACTCGTCAAGGATGAAAATTTTGAAAACTCTCTTCGTGATCCTGAAAAAGATGCATGGATTAGTTTGAAACATGTGATGAAGAACTTCTTGGGTAATTACGAGGATCCAAACTACAAAGACATCGTGGGAAGAATGCTGGAAATGTTTGAGGCCTTAGGATGCAAAATGAGCCTTAAAGTTAATTTTCTGCATGCCCATTTGGATTACTTTCTGGAAAATTTAGGGGATGTGAGTAAAGAACAAGGGGAAAGGTTTCATCAATATATGAAGGAGATGGAAAGAAGATATCATGGAAGATGGAATGTCAGTATGATGGTCGACTACTGCTGGATGTTGCATCGTGAAAGTCCACCAAATGCTCACAAACGAAAAAGTTCCAGGTGTAGTTTTCAAGTGAGAAAGAAGAGATTTTGAGGTGCTGAACCTAAAAAATGATTGGAGCACTTGTAAAGAATCTATTCTTACTTTTTAATTGCATTTGTGCCATTTCTCTTTGCTAAATAGAGTACCAAATTTATTTTTATTCGTTTCATTTTGTCTTACCATATGGGAATTTACCCAAAATTCTTGGACATTTCATCATCAATTTGTAAGAAAACCTGACGTGATGGAGAAAACCTGTTTTGATATTTCGAATTAGCACCCCAAATATATATAAAGTAACATAAAATTATCAAAACAATTTTTAAAAAGTTCCATTTTGCAGACCTGTAATTATCTGTGCTAATGCCCGGCTTGATTCCAGCAAACAAAATTCAAACAGCTTGCCAAGTTTCGGAGATAATGGAATCGGCGATTTCAATTAGTGGCGATATTATGACGTCAACTTTTTTGTAGGAGGAATTTCCAAAATCGGAGATGGTTCCTGCCTGCGCGTGGGCTTTCTGCATATACATGGCAAGTTTTACGTAGATCCGATGAAAACTCTGGGTTGTGAAACAAAAAATGTCAAAAAATAGGAATGACGTCATAAAAATTGATATGATGTCACAGTGATGTATCAGATGTGCGGGAATTCATCTCTGCCAATGCCCTGTTCGATTCCCACTACAGACAGAATTCAAGAAGCCTGCCTAGTTTCGGAGATAATCTTTTTGGCGATTTCCATTAGCGGAGATATTTTGACGTCATAAATTTTTTTTCTGGGAGGAATTTTCAAAATCGGAGATGGTTACTATCTGCGCAGGGTATTTTTACAAATATATGCCAAGTTTCAGGAAGTTTCGATGAAACCTGTCGGCTGTGAAAAAAAGTCCACAAGAAGAAGATGAAGAACAACAATGTGAGAAAGACTTAAAGATTCTCCACGAGGATCTAAAAATGAACAGATTTATCCCATCTTGTCTTCAGTTGTCCTACCCTTCCTCCCGCACATGGTACACTGAAGCTTGTGGCAAGGCAGTTGTCCTGAAAAAACTTGTCTTCGCCTCATGGAAGGCTAATCCAACTGAAGACAATCTCGGTTCCTTCCACAAAGCTCGTAACAAGGGTGTGTCTACCCTCAGGAGAGCCAGAAAACAACATCTTTTAAATCTCAAGTCTGAACTCAAACCTGTCTCCCTCCTCAAAATCCTGGTGGCGTTTAATCAAATCTGTTTCTGGTGTATGTTCGCCCTCCATCCCTCCCTTACCTCAAATGGCCGCACAGCTGACAATGCACGTGATAAAGGCTGAATGCAGAAACTCTGTGTTTGCTTCTAGATCTTGTGTTCCAAACCCATCGCTTTCTGTACCCACCTTACCCAGTCGCACTGAGCTGTCCCTGGACTGTGTGTCCTTTTCTCCTGACAAGATGGAGAGCTTGCTTTCAAACTTTGACTCAGATACTGCAACCGGTCCAGATGGCATCAGCCCATGTATCCGAAAAACCTGCTCCTCTGCTATTGCTCATCCTCTCTCTGTTCTATTCACCCTCACATTTGCTCAAGGTCATCTGCCTTCTGCTTGGAAATCAGCAAACATTACCACACTGCATGAAAAGGTGCAAAAACATATCCCTGCAATGACACACCAATCAGCCTTCTCCCAATCATGAGCAAGGTTATGGAATCCATCCTCGCTTCAGATGTTAAATCCTTCCTCTTCTCCAATGGCTTGATTTCCGATCATCAATTTGGTTTCAGAGCAGGTCACTCTACCCTGGATATGCTGCTTCTGCTCGACCAACAAAGGATGGAGGTACTCAATGACAGACATGAAATCAGAGCCATCTCCCTCAACATATCGCGTGCTTTTCACACGGTCTAGCACTCTGCCCTGCTCACCAAACTCTCTTCCCATGGTATCCAAGGCCATCTCCACACATGGCTCACAGACTTCCTCTCCTGTCATTGTCAATGAATGGCCATAAATAGAGTTCTCTTATCCCCTCTTCCTGTCCAGACTGTAGGTCCTCAAGGTGGTGTTCTGGGCCCTGTTCTTTTGCTGGTTTTCATTTCACACTCTCACTATGTCTCTCGAAAATGACCGTTTCGAACCCCCACCCGCAAAAAGTTTAGCAAAATCTACAGTTACACCACTTCCACTAATTTGTTTCTCCAATTCTTTGTTATGTCTTTCCAATTATTTTTGAGCCCAATTATCACGAAGATAATTTTTTCCAATTATCACGAAGAGAGTGCCTTCCTTTCATTGGCAGTTTTCACCGCTGTTGAAATACCACCTGTCAATGCTCCAACCACACTTAAACCAGCAAATAAAGGAATTAGAAATGGGAGAAATCCTCCACTCGTCTCTCTTATTGAATATTTTTTCAACATTGGTTTTGTCATTTTAATTTTAAGTGAGCCAGTGTCATTCAAGATTTTAACCTGTTCTCTTGTGAGCAAAACATCAATTCTTACTGCTCCTTTTCTCTGAATTGTATTAACGTTAATCGTACAAGGCTTTTGATTTTGAACACAAGATGATAGTTTATGAAGATTGATTTGATTAACATATACCCCAGTTGGTACTTTGCCACTCATTTATTTAACAAAAAATATGTGAGACTAATCATCACACCATTATCTGTATTAATCTGTAATTCTGTTTATTCCAAAAGCAAACAATATGTATCAACTTCTTCACTTTCTCCTCTTTCAATGTATAGGGAAGTATCCACTCGATTAGACTTTATAGTTTCCTTTTGAGCGCTCAGGTCAAACGCATAGATTGTATACAAACTTTTAAATGCAGTCATATCCAAAATAGGTTCTTTATTTCCATTACTTTCACACACCTTTTGGTAAGACTTGTATGCTTCAGCAAAATCATTTTTTTCCCAATTAATTTCCAATCTATCTCGTGGATAAAATGTTCCATCTAGAGAAACGCGAAGTTGTTTCACCTTAGCATTATCACTCAATGCATTATTCTTATCAGTCGCAGTATCACCATCTGGCTTTTTAAAAATGATCCACAGATATCGTGGCTTTCCTTCCAGAACACCCAAATTCCACATGTAAGTAGTTTGGTTGAGTTTAACGTGTTGACATCTTCTTTTGAGGTATGATACACTGAGTGGTTTCTTTGAGTTAAGTCTTCTATTCAACATTTCTTCTGTTTTAAGATTAGGAGTATATTCACTGATATACCAACTCATTTCCTCAATTACAAATTTATTCTGTTCACCAAAAGCACTACCAACACCAAAAAGCAATCGATTTTCATTATCATTCCTTTGTAGTTGATATCTAATTTTAAGATCATACAGAACTTTATCATGATCACAAAATCCAAATATACCTTTAAGAGGAACTGCCACAGTAAAACTATTTTCTGCTTTTGTATCATCATTATACGCTCCTTTCCTTTGAGTATATCCAGGGTCTGTGTTTGTTCCCGTTGACATATCAGGAATAAAACCTTCGACAGACCCCTTTCCCATTCTATCACTGAATGTATAAAGTGTAAATTTCATCATTTCAGATACAGCAGAGACATAATCAACCGCTTCAACTTCTTGTGTTCCAATATACAAACGCACACTATCAAACATTTTCCAGAAGAAATCATTTACAAGTGTAGCGTTTGTGTTATTCCCAGCTTTAGTGAATTTAAATTTACACAACAAGAAACTTTCGGAGAGATTCAAATAGGTTTGTTGATTATTTATTTCAAAACTTTTTGTACCATTCGTATTCCAGTCTGCTCCAGTTATTGCATTTACCTTGAAGTAATCTTCTTTTTTAGTGGAGTTTGAGATAATAATAGTATCATCCAAATCATAGATACTGTTGTGGTTGACGAAATTCGCAAACCACCATTCAGGTCCCTTAGGTGAGATATCTCGGTAAGTATATGTGTAGTTAGGCCCAAACCCGTTGTTTCGAGGGAATAAATGTCATTCAGTCGGGCTGCGACTCTTCAGGATAGCCGTTTTTCTTTTACTATCTTTATTTTGGACCAGCCGCCACTACTACCACCACCAACCACGTCTCAACAGCCATCACACAACAACCACCAACCACAACGCCGCTTCACAACAACAACCACCAACCACAACGCCGCTTCACAACAACAGCCACGACCTTTACCGTCACAACTCGCCACCATCGCATCACCACCATTCTTGCGCCACTTGTGGGCACCGATACTGGACTCGTGCAGGGCGCGCACCGAGCAGCGTGTTCAGAAACATCACAGACTTTCCGAGAAAAACGGATCAAAAACGACTCACGCCCACTTCTGTTCCGTCCTATCGGAGAGCGTGGGGCGATTTGGCCCCGCCTCCAGGGCGTTGGAGTGAGGTCGCTATATGCAAATTCATGGATCAAAAAGCATTCACGCCCACTTTTCCTCGGTCCAATGGGGAGCCAGTTAGAGGTGAAGGGTCGGAGGTAAAGGGTCAAAGGTGGGGGAGCGAGACCACGGGGGATATAAACGGCTGCGTTCGTCAGTCAAGGAGTTCGAGTTCGCGGTTGGGAGTTGTCGGTGGAGCTGGGAAGAAGAGGACGGAGCTGTGGAGAGGTGGCGGCGGCGAAGGCGATCGAGGGGGTGCTCGCGTCGGAGTCGGGGAGCTGCGGAGGGAGAGGCCGGCGGCGCGACCGAGGTCGAGGTGGAGACGCTCGTCGCGGGACCCGAGACAGGGTGATATCCTCCTCCCCCCCGAGCATCAACAACCCCCTCCTGTTTCCCCCCGCGCTGAGATAGTGCGACAAGGGGGCCCCTTTCCCACCCCCTACCAGACACTGTCCGCGAGGCCCGCGGAGTTGAGGCGCCACCGCCGCTTTGCGTCTCATCATCAGACGGGTAGGCCCGACACGGTCTCGGCCCCAGGCCTGCCTACCCCCCTCATCCTGGAGGGTGGTTCTTTTTCTTTTGCTTTGGGTATCTGTGTTGTCGGCGCCGTCTGTGAAGTAAAATTGTATAAGTGTTGCTGTGTGCTCGGTAGTCGGATAGCTCTGCATTGTGTTTCTCTTTTATATTTGCTTTTTGTGTAATATTGTGTTTCTTCTCCTTTTACATGTGCTTTTGGTGTAATTGTATATGTGTGCTTCCCGTTCAGCGCGAAATAAATGCGAGTTATGTTGAACTGTTTTCCCGCTTCGCTTCGTCTTTTCTTTCATTGAATCTCCATCTTGCTTCACGTAAAGGGTTGGTCGTGGGCTAAAACGCCCGATAATTAATCGAACCGTCGAGGCCGACGAATAACACCGCTCGGTTATCCCGATAGTACGGAACGGGTCGCTTAAAGTGGCCCGTGTCCGAAGTCGACCTGCGGCGAGGTGCGATCGCCCGGTCTACCCTCCGTGTGGGTACTTAGGTAGGTCGAATTTGGCGAGCAACCCTATCCCACGCGGGGGCCGATTGGCACGATCATGGTGAGACCGAAAGGTCCACCCGTGACTAGTTCCCGGCGTTAGTCCGAGAGGGTCACGACTGGATTGTCCGTCCGGTGGGCGACGTGCCGCGATTCGAGTTACGTGGCCGTTCGCACGCCGGCGGGCGCGAATCCGAAACAATACTATCAATTGCTTCCATACTTGTATTTATTAAGGAAAAAAAGATGTTAAAACTTTTGAAACCCTGATCCAAGTATTCGAATTATTTTCTGTCGTTCTTGGGGGACAACTGAGTTTTGCCTTTCTTAATTTCTTTTATTGCTTGTAATTTATGAGATTCCTTCTGGGCATCTTTTATGCTCTTTACAGGTCAGGTCAGGTATGGGAGCATGTGCCAGAACAGCGCGTCGCTGCGTCCACTTTCCGTCGGTACTCCAGGGGCCTCCGTCTGGCCATCCCCCAGGCAGATGCCAGGCCCATCCCCATCTCCTTGAGATGGTGGTCAACCTGCTGCAACCATGAGGCACGTGGTCGGCCCACTGGCCTCCTCCACTCATGAGACTCCCTCGCTGAGAGAATCTGGTGAGCAGGATCAGCATCAGGAAAACGAGCCACATGTCCATACAGCCGCAACTGACGCTCACGGACTATGCAGGTAACAAATGCCATCCGAGTCTCTCTCAGCAACCGCTCGTTGGACACAAAATCCGACCAGTGATAGCCAAGGATTCTCCGAAGACACCTGGTACCAAAGGAATTAAGTCTCCGTCTCAGATCCTTGGTCAGAATCCAAGTCTCGCACCCATAGAGCAAGACTGGAAGTACCAAGGACCTGAAGACTCGGACTTTCGTCCTCCCGCACATGTACCGGCAGCACCACACCCCATGATCCAGTGAATCCAAGACTCCCCAGGCCCGACCCAGACGTCTATTGACCTCTGACTCGCAGCCATCAGAGACATGAATATCATTGCCAAGGTAAGTGAATCTCTCCACGACCTCAACATCCTCACCACAAACAGACACAGACAGGACAGCAGCATCCAAGATGTCACCGAAAGCCTGGATCTTAGTTTTGACCCAAGAAACCCGTAATCCCAGCGGCTCTGACTCCTCATTCAGCACCTCGAGTGCCCCCAAAAGGATGTCTAAAGTCTCCGCAAAGATGACTGCATCATCTGCAAAATCAAGGTCTGAGATCTTGACATTCCCAAACGATGCACCGCAACTTGATCTCTCCGACATCCTCCCTAAAATCCAGTCCATACAAGTGCTGAAAAGTGTGGGGGCAAGTACACATCCCTGACGAACTCCAGTAACAACTGGAAATAAGTCAGAGGTGGTACCACCACACTTCACAGCACTCTCAGAACCAGAGTAGAGTTCAGACATCAGATCGATCAGTTTTGGTGGCACCCCATGAAGACCAAGAATCCTCCAGAGGACATCCCGATTCACTGAATCGAACGCTTTACAGAGATCAACATAGGCTGCAAGCAGCCCCTGCCGAAACTCTCGTCTGCGTTCGGTGAGGACACGAAGGGCAAGGATACGGTCAATCGTTGACCTCTTTGGTGTAAAGCCTGACTGCTCTGGACGCTGGTGCTCAAGCAGATGGTGGCGAACCCTATCAAGAATTATCCGAGCAAAGACCTTGCCCGGCACTGAGAGCAGCGTCAGCCCTCGGTAGTTGTTGCAGTCTTGGCGATCACCCTTCCCTTTCCAGAGAGGGACAACAAGGCCCCTCTTCCAGTCAGTTGGGATGATGCCTGTGTTCCAGGCAGAGCACAAAACTGCATGCAACGACACGAGTGCAGCATTTCCACCAGCCTTGAGAAGTTCGGCATGGATGCCACAAATCCCTGGAGCTTTGCCCCGTTTCAACTGGTTCACCGCAGCCCGTGTTTCCACAAGCGAAGGTGGACCACAGTTGATTCGTGGGTCAGCAACAGGGATTGTAACACCCTTGACGTCCAACTCGACAGCTGGGGGATCAGCCTGGTACAACCGCTCAAAGTAACCGGCCCAGCGGGCCTTCACTTCAGACTCCTCTGTCAAGAGCCTACCACTCTCTGCTCGAACTGCAGTGCTCCGAGGGATGGGCTTGGATGAACGTAATGCGCGAATTCCCCTGTAAGCGGGACGAGAATCACCTGTCCACAGGTGATGCTCTACCCCCTCACAGATTCCTCGCACATAGGCCTCCTTGTCCACCCTCAGTGCACGTACAGTTTTACGCCTCAGCTCCCTGAACAGCTCAGCTCTGCCATTCATCCTGGCCCTGTGACTCTGGTCAATGGTATCCGGTGTCCCTTGAGAGACAAAATTCTTCTTTGCCCTGCGGTGAGTTCCAAGACATCCACCGGCAACATCAAGGACGGTGGTCTTGAAGGCGCTCCACAACTCTTCAGCACACATTCAGCATACATAAATGACAGCACAAAGATGATCTTTACAGCACCTGCTACATTTCCCACAGCAGAAGCAGTTGAACCAATTCGATCTTTATGTTTAAGAATACTTGAACCAATACCCATGAGAGTATCAATTATCCCATCTCCTCTAAATTGATGTCCAACACCCCTTTG